>NC_058414.1:55697905-55703880 GCF_002201575.2 Neomonachus schauinslandi
GGGCGCCTGGGTGGCTCAGTCGGTTAAGCGACTGCCTTCGGCTCAGGTCATGATCCTGGAGTCCCGGGATCGAGTCCCACATCGGGCTCCCTGCTCGGCAGGGAGTCTGCTTCTGCCTCTGACCCTCCCCCCTCTCATGCTCTCTCTCTCTCATTCTCTCTCTCAAATAAATAAATAAAATCTTTAAAAAAAAAAAAAAAGAACGTAACCTGTAACCCGTTCATGTTAAAAGAAACATGCTAAATATAAAAGTGCAGAAAACTATGTAAAAATGTATATTGAAAATAAAGATCATAGTTAACACTCAAAGAGACAATGGGGGGTTACATTTGGATATCAAATCAAAGGGGTTTCCCCCCCTCTCTTTATTAATATATTTTCAATACTTTTATGAGACTATATTCAAGATGATATGTTTAATCACTTAAAATACGGGGAGGGGGGAATAGTGAGAGTCTATCCCCTCACACTTGGACACGTGTTTTTCTCAAGCTTTGACTTACCCAATTGCTATGGTCGCACTCTGGATTCGTGCATAGAACTACCGACTCCAATAACCAGGTGAAGCTTCTTGCCAATGCTGTCACATGGACATTTATTTACTACACACTTCCGCAATGCCTGCCCACCTTGGATGAGGCTGGGTTTAACTGGTACAGACACACTGATGGGCAACTTCTTACTTTCTGAGGCAGCCAGTCCATTTTTTTTATTGTTATTTTTTAAAGATTTTATTTATTTATTGAGAGAGAGAGAGAGAGAGCATGCAAGCGGGAGGAGGGGCAGAGGGAGAGAGAGAATCCCAAGTAGACCCCACGGGGATAGTGGGGCCCAAGGCGGGGCTGAATCCCACGATCCAAGATCACGACCGCAGCCAAAATCAAGAGTTGGGCACTCAACCAACTGTGCCACCCAGGCACCCCAGCTATTCCATTTTTAAATGTTTTGACGATGTCAATGATCTCCAGCTTAATCTGCAGCCCCGAGGCCTATGTGAGAGGCTAGCCAATGCACCGGTGGTCAGGAGACCGTTCCATGTCCAACAAGGTCCCCAACCCAGCCCCCCCGAATATTTAGACCTATAGCAGTGCTACTCAAGGTTCTGCCCAGGAATCAGATTTGTCCTGTCTCAGGTTGGTTGCTTGTTTTCCCTTCTTTAGGGATAACACAAATCAGCTCTATTTGGCTGTCATTAATGTCCTCTTTTTTTCATTTCTTTATGTGCATGCATGCATATATGCAAAGAGGACAAGGGAGGAGGCATAGCAATTTATCATTTTTATATACGTCTTCGGGTCCTTACAACTTAAGAGCACTGTAGACCTAATATAACATAACATTCAAAAAACGTTATTAAAGATTGCTAAATAAATGGTATGACCACAGAGTTGAATGTTTTAAATACCATATATATGAGCATGAGGTCTTATTAAAAGGAGCCAAGAGATGAAAGAAAAATTCTCCTGGTAGGCTCTTCACTGACCTATAGCTACAATAACAAATCCCCCTCCGTCACCTCTTTCAACATGCATCCCAGAAGCATGTGTAGATGGAGGGTGCTGAGGTCAATATACTTACCTGACTTTATTTGCTGCCTAGGTCTTGGAACACAAGAAAGGAAAGGATGCCCACCAATTATAATATGTGGCCAGATGCCCTTTCAAGACTAGAAGTAATATCCCAATCCCAGCCCAAATATTCCAAAACCCAAGACATTTTCCACACTTCTCCTTGCTGGGCCTCTCAGTTAATAACAAAAACTGTCTTTTTCCCAAGAAGTCCGTAGGCAGGCCTGCTTGAAGTGAGAAGTACTGAAAGGTCTCAGATGATTTCTACAAGGATGGCTTTTCTTTCAGGTTCAATTCCTGAGGAAGGAAAACTTCCCCTCAGGAGCAATCTCTAGCTTCTTAGGGCTAAAACTGCATTCAGCAGCTCCTATTCACATGGGAACATTTCACTGTCTTTCTCTGTCACTGTTGTAGCAAAGGGCATCACTGGGTTACACAGAAGAGGAGAAAAGCAGGCAGAGAGGTGGGTTCTACTGTTTAAATCAGGCTTTCTCTTTTACACTTCAGTGTGGTTAGAGTTCAGAGAGCTGGTCAGTTTGACATGTGCAACCCCACAGCCATTATCTGACCCATATTTGTGACACGGAAAAGGTTGGGTAGAATAACTGTCTTGGCTTCCATGGATCACTTTTAAGACAGGCTGGAACACCTGGAGTTAAAGAGACATAACACTTATTCTGTTACATTGAAACGATCCTTAAATAGCTGTAGAGTAAAACCTCATCAGCCTTCCGTTTTGCCGTGGTGCGGTGAAGAGACAGACCCAATGACTAGGTGGACTCCTATCAGAGGGCTTGGTGTGCAGTGGTAACTAGCCCTATTATTTCTTTATGTCTAGAACAATGACCCTCTGGGTGTTCTGAGTTGAGGGAAATGATAGTAATCTATTTGCAGCTACAGAAACAGTGTTTACAAGATGGACACCAGTTCATAAAAAGCTCTCCAGTCCTTGGTTTGAACATGTCATGCCCCTGTTCACATTTCTCCGGTAGATACTCATTACCTATAAATAATAGATAATCTGCAAATCAGAATCATCTGTGGACATTTGAAAAACCAAACATGCTCCAGGCCTCTTCCCAAAGATTCTCATTCAATGGTTCTGGGATCTGAGTAGGAATGTTTTTAAAACAAACTTTCCAGATGATTAAAATGCACAAGATTGAGGACTACCAATTTACAAGAGGAGGTCTCGAGCCTTCAGTACTACACACAAGCCTCACATTTCATCTTCCAACAACACCCATCCACTTGCGGCTCCCCACAAACCATCTCTGAGCCTTTGAGCCAGCCACCCTTGCCCTCACTGAGAGTTTGGCAGATTAGCCACCATCCAGGGTGTGGCTCCAATGAGGCTTTCTGTCCATTCTTCCCTGACATTTCCAGATACACAATAGATACAGAGAAAGGAATCTAAACAGACTGCTACAGAAAATCATCAAATCCACAAAGGGAAGAGAACAAGAGAAGAATAGAGGAACAAAGGAAATACAAAACAGCCAGAAAATAATTAGCAAAATGGCAATAAGTGCATACCTATCAATAATCACTTTAAAGGTAAATGAACTAAATTCTCCAAAGACACAGAGTGTCTGAATGGATTAAAAAAAAAAAAAAAAAAGACTCACTTCAGAAGTAAAGACACACACAGGCAGAAAGTGAAGGAATGGAAAAAGATATTCCATGCAAATGGAAATGAAAACTTAGCAGCTATACTTACATCAGACAAAACAGACTAGACAAAGACTTTAATAAGAGACAAGGAAGGTCATTATATAATGATAAAGAGGTCAACCTAACAAGAGATATAATACATGTAAATAGTTACATACCCAGCATAGGAGCACCTAAATACAGAGAGCAAATATTAACAGTTATTATTGTATTGCTGCCTATTTCTTCTCTAAGGCAGCAATACAATACTAACAGGGGATTTTAATGCCCCCTTTCATCAATGGCTAGATCATCCAGACAGAAAATCAATAAAGAAACACTGGCCTTAAATGACAAGTTAGACTAGATGGATTTAACATTCCCAGGCGGGCGCACACCAGACTGCCCCTGCACACACCTTATTCTGACAATCACATTTATCACAATAAAGTATTTGTTTACATGTCTCCTTACTGAACTGTAAGCTCCTGGAGGATAGACATCATTCTTTTTCTTCTTTATATCCTGCTGTCAAGCAAAATACCTATCATCTGATAGGTACTCAATCAATTTTTGGTGAATGAATTAATAAATGCACATGTGAAAGTAATATAGTCAAAAGTGTGATAAAGAATACTATTGGCATTATTTTGTTGAGCAAAAGAAAACCTGAATAAACAAAAATCGAATTTTTATTCAATTAGATTCTTCATAATGTGCCTTGGGTTCTAAAAGTTACTTAATAATCCTCAAGCACCCTAAAGGGAAAGCTCTTGGGAATCTCTGACTCAGAAGCAATGCTGCTTTCATCTTATGTCTAGAACTCATTTCAAGGGGACTCATATGACTTCAATTCTAGTCTTAGACACTGCTGAAAGAAATCTCTGAAAGAAGCTGGCAGGAGAATTGGTAAGACAAAGATTACATTACATATGCAGTTTAGGGTTTTCTGAATAGCATTTTGCTAAGCTACAGGCTATATTATAGGATTTAAAATATGACTCAGAACACTAACTATGATGCCAACGTTTTTATTTTTAGATTTTTTAGCAGAGGAGATGGCTATAAATTCAACCTACTCAGTCTACAAATCCTCTAAACTTCCTCCTCGAGAACAGAAAAGCACTTGGCATTTCTCCGGGTATTATTTTATTTGCATATATAGTGATGCTGGTAAAATTTTGGTAACTAAAGAAGAATTAATAACTGAAGTTCTAAATGATTCCCATGATTACTGCTTAAGTTGGCAAAATATCCTCAAGCAAAGAAGAAACTTGCTCATGGAAGTGTGCATGGGCGGACTGTTCAGTTTTTTTCACAATGGTATGCTCGCTTGTAGTTATATCTGTGTTCTCAGACAAGTGCCAAGGGGACAATAACAGAAGGACCACAAGTTTGAGAAGACAAAATGGAACCACAGAAAATTCAAAGGCCTGGTAAAAATATTTTTGCCTTATACCAAGTGTGCTTTGCTCTTTGACACCTTAGCTTCTCATGATCCTATTTCTTATTTTTTAAAAATTCAACTATACAGGGCGCCTGGGTGGCTCAGTCATTAAGCATCTGCCTTCAGCTCAGGTCATGATCCCAGGGTCCTGGGATCGAGCCCCGCATCGGGCTCCCTGCTCCGCGGGAAGCCTGCTTCTCCCTCTCCCACTCCCCCTGCTTGTGTTCCCTCTCTCGCTGTGTCTCTCTCTGTCAAATAAATAAAATCTTAAAAAAAAAAAAAATTCAACTATCCTGAGAAAATGTACCCCTGTTAAGTGTACAGTTGGATGAGTTTGGACAAATGTGTATACCTACGCCACCTCAAGCAACATATAGAACACTGCCCTCACCAAAAAGTGCCCTTCTGTAGTCAACTCCCACACTCACTCACCCCTCTGATTTCCAACCCTACCAATTAGTTTTGTCTGTTCTAGAGCTTCATATAAATGGAATCGTGCAGAATATGCTCGTTTCGTACCGGTTTCTTTCTTTCAACATGTTCTTTACTTCCAGCCACAGTGTATCAGCAATCCCTTCCCCTCAGTTGCTGAGTAGTATTCCACTGTATAAATATACCGCAAGTTATCTGTTCACCAGTTGAGGAACATATGAACTATTTCCAGCTTTTAGTTGTGATAATAAAGCTGCAATGAACTCTCGTATATAGGGCTTTCCCTTGGGTAAAAGCACAGGAGCAGAACTCTTAGACCTTAGGGTAAATGTGTTTAACATGAGAAACTGCCAAACTGTTCTCCAAAGTGGCTGTATCTTTCTCTACTCCCACCAGCCATGCCTCCTGACCTCTCCAGTTGCTTCATACCCTAGTCAACACTTGGTATTGTCAGTCTTTTAAATTTTAGCCATGCTGGTGGGTTTGGGTGTACCTCACTGTGGTTTGATCTACAAAGTATGAAATGTGTTTCCTTCATCATTCAACCTCCTCCTTCTATAGAACACAGGCCATATGGTGTAATAAAAGATCACTGGGTTAGTTTCTGGAATCTTGAATTTTATCACCAACTTTGTCACTACATAGTTGCATAATGCTGTAAAAACCATCTACCCTGGGGCGCCTGGGTGGCTCAGTTGGTTAAGCGACTGCCTTCGGCTCAGGTCATGATCCTGGAGTCCCTGGATCGAGTCCCGCATCGGGCTCCCTGCTCGGCAGGGAGCCTGCTTCTCCCTCTGACCCTCCCCCCTCTCATGTGCTCTCTCTCATTCTCTCTCAAATAAATAAATAAAATCTTAAAAAAAAAAAAAAAAAAA
>NC_058414.1:55703980-55726073 GCF_002201575.2 Neomonachus schauinslandi
AAAAAAAAAAAAAAAAAAAAAAACCATCTACCCTGACCTCATTTTTGCCCCTATCTATAAAACGGTTAAGTCAGCCCAAATGAAACTTAAATTCTTGTTCTAAATAAAAATGAGCATAAATGAGTTTTATCAAAAGCAACATATTCCTTTCATAATAGTTAAGCATTATTTTTGCATAATGTCCCACAGTTTTCAAAGAGAATTTGTATCTGTCCTATTTAATGCCAAAGGAATAATTATCTCCAAAATACCACACATTAAAAAAAAAAAAAAAAAGGAATAAGAACCCAGCAAGAAAGGAGATTCCATTCAATTTAAGACTCCCTCTTTTGCCTGGTGCTACAAAGCTGGTTTGCTAAATTAGTTAACCTTCCTGAATTCCCTTTCATAGTCCTCTGAGCTTAATTTCCAAATTGCTTTTAAAAACCTTTCTGACTCGTAAAACACAAATAATCACCTTTGGTCATTTAAGTTTTGCTCACTAAGCTTTAAATTGTATGTAATGACTCAATTAGCAAATTGCTGGATTTCACTGGCCATTCTGCCTTATGCACACACAATATTTCTTTACTACTGTTAAGCCTCATATATCTAGCAACTTGGGGAATTAAGCAAATTCCAAAAGTTAGTCCTTATCCTTTTTGTTCCCATAAGGCAAGGTAAAGTAAGGGTGAAGACAATGTTAATGATAAAAGCAGGAAAATATCATACATTCTTTATGAGGAAACTTAAGGAGTTGGAAGAAAGGGTAAATAGTGATCAAAGGTGAGGGGGAATACATGGCAAAACACTAAAGGAAATGAGTTTTCAGTTCCAAAAAAAGATGTACTAAAAGAGAAAACCTGCAAATAAAACACCGTGTTCAGGGAGATATGGGGGGAAGAACACAACACTTCTTACCTTCAATTCCTGCCCAAGCAAATTATATACTGCCTACCCAAGATTCAGATTACACTTAACAAAGGTTTCCCATACCTTGTTTGTTCCAAAGATATCTCAGAATATGCCAGCAGACACAGAATAAACCTTTTATTGCTGACAGCAAAAAAGACATGGGCTTCAGTGGGAGGTCTATTTCAATATGAATGAGGGAAGTTGGGTTGCAGCTAAAAAAAGATCACATCATTTATTTAAAAAATACATATATGCAGTGTAATTCCAAAGGCCTTTTACCCATGAGGGGAAAAGGAAAATAATCCACCTGCCATCAGGGCAGTAGATCATTAACCTCTCCTGGGTCACTAACCTCTTTAAAAGTCTAATGGAAGTTAGAATGCAGTCTTTCCAGGAAAACAATCCTATGGCTTTGCCCAGCCCCCAGAGGTTCAGCTCCATGAAGGCCTTCCATGGAGCCTTTAAGGGTTTAGGGACCCCTAGGCTTAGATGAAGGGCCCCTGATTAAATAAATTCATCTGTGTGATTTCTGCTGACAGTAATTCAAATAGGCTCTGTATCCAAAAAGAGGAAAGCAAACCTCTGCTAATCCAACCTCACAGAGTGGTATAAGGATTAAGAGGAGACATGGAAGCACTAGGTAATGGGAAAACTGGCCACTGGTTAGAACCAGTCAGTAGAGAAAGTTCTCTGGCCTTTAAGGAGATGTTATAATTCGTGTAGTCTACATGTTTCATTTTAAACACCAGTCACTGAGACCCAAAGAGGCTGTGCTTGCCTGATGACACATAGCTGTATGTGGAAGAGCGAGGATGAGAACCCAGATTTTCTAACTCCTAGTCCGATGGTTTTCCATGATATCACATAACTTCCCCATGTGTTGCTGGCTCAGGGCCACATGTGAACTATTCTTAGCCTTGTTCATGGAGGTATTTGTTGTTCATCAGAAAACACTTGTTTCGTACGCTGTTCCTTTGTTTCCTTAGCGTCTTAAAAAAAAACAGAGATGGAGACTGTGTTAGCTTCCTATTGCTGCTGTAACAAAACTAAATTTGTTGAGTCTTGTGGCTTCAAACAATACAAATTTATTCCCTTACAGTTCTGGAGGTCAGAAGTGACGAGATGGGATGATGGAAAATGGGATGTGATGTGGGACCCTGGGCCAAAGGAGGCAGGTAGTCTGGGAAAGTTGGAGAAAGCAAAGAAGCAGATTTTCCACAAGAGCCTCCAGAAGGAACACAGCCCTGCTGACAAGCTGTCTCTTAGAAGGGCCCTGTGCTTGCATTGGCCCTACATGGATAATCCTGGATAACCTCCCCATCTCCAGGGCCTTCCTTTAATCATATCTCTAAAGTCCATTTTGCCATATAAGGTAACATTCACTGGTTCCAGGGATTAGGCTGTGGATATATTTGGGGGTTGTTATTCTACTTGCCACAGACAGACATCTGCCTTACAAGCCAGAATTCTCAAATCATCCTTCTTTTTCACTTATATTTCTGAATGTCTCAAAATTAAATCACATCAGTTTGTTCCCATACCTTTTTCTAGCCATTTCCTCTCCTTCCTCTGTGCCCCATAATGAATTCCTCCTTTTAGAATAAACCTATTCTAGAAATGGAAGGTACTGACATCACCCACTCAATGACTATTCATGCTTGTTGGCTTACTCTGATGTTGGAGGGGCAATGACTGGGGAATGGATGTCTGGGAGCATCCCTCCAGCTCACTTTCTACCTCTGAACATATACTTCTTAAGAGAATATTCAATAATTTTTAGAATTTAAAAAAAAACCATCTTCAGGGGCGCCTGGGTGGCTCAGTCAGTTAAGCATCTGCCTTCGGCTCAGGTCATGATCTCGGGGTCCTGGGATCGAGCCCCACATCGAGCTCCCTGCTCAGTGGGGAGCCTGCTTCTCCCTCTCCCTCTGCCCCTGCTTGTGTTCCCTCTCTCACTCACTCTCTCTCTCTCTCAAAGAAATAAACAAAATCTTTTAAAAAAATCTCCAGATTCTACCATGTATTATATTGGGGATTTGGATTAGGAGAGGTTTGCTTTCCTCTTTTTGGATACAGAGCCTATCTGAAACTCACACGTTTCCTATTTTAACCTTAAAAAAGTTATATCATTTGCCCACCGTCTTTGGGATCTAAATGTAGGTCTGAGGGGAGGCCACCTTCTCCACGGTACTAGGCTGCCTTTCCAAGCCAAGGCTGACACTGTGCGTCTACAGATCTGAGACAGGTTAGAACACAAGAGCTAGACAAGACCACCAACACAAACCAGCATCACAGATATGCTTGAGAAAACGAAAGAAAATCAGGGGGGGGGGTGACGGGGGGGAACTAAATTGCCTTATATCCAAGCATTGTAAATGCTAGACATTCGAGGATGAGCTTTCCGGGATCACTTTTTAAAACAAAAGAAACATTTCAAGACACAGAGTGGCCTCAGAAGGCAGACACCCTACTGTTCTATGAGGTAGAATGCTATGTTCCAAACTGGCAAAACTTCCTCCCTTCACATTCCAATTCCAGCCGGGGCCCATACCTGCTGTGGCAACTCCAGTCTTCACGGTTCCCGGGAGGAGAAGGGAAAAGCTGCTGCCCGGAATAGTTTAATAAGGCCAGCAGTGATTCATGGAGTAATAACAGGCCAAGCAGGCAGATGCCTGCAGAACGGGGCCCAGCTGAGAGGGGGTTTCACGGCCCAAGGTTACAATGGAGAATAAAGAGGACATTCATTACACGTTTTCAAGGAGGGAAAGAGCATTAGTACCACCTGCAAACTCCTGAAAAGGAAGTCAAATATGAGGTAATTCAGCTCGACAATTTATTAACACTGTCCTAGAGTTCAAAAGCAACAGACCCATAAAGGTAAAAAGCAACCATGCAAACAAAAGCCCTTTGGAACGTCTTCTCTCTCAAAGGCTCTGATTTAGTCCCAAAGTTTGTCAAATAAATTTCACGTGCATAACCGTATCTTATGTTTACGAATGGTTTAAAAGCAGCAGAACATGTAAAGGAGAACAAAAATACCCAGACAAACAGCAAAGAGACCAACAATCATAGGCCAGTCTAAAAACCCAAACTTGAATAACCCCACAATACAGAACACTTAGGTCATTAATGATATTTCTGATTATACTCCTGTTCCCAAGGAAAACTAACAGTTGAGCAGAACTTTAAGCATGTTATGCAAAGGAAGAGAAAATTTGCTTTTTCATAATTAATCTGTCTTAAATTCTAGCTGAGGCAAGTATTCACATATGCTCCCAGTTCGCTTCTGAAGTCAACGTTTACATAATTAGTTATTAGACAAGTAAACAGAAGGGCAATTTACAAAATTAATCACTATCTGCTTTTGCTATCAAAATTTGGTATTCCAGGGACGCCTGGGTGGCTCAGTCGGTTAAGCGTCTGCCTTCGGCTCAGGTCATGATCCCAGGGTCCTGGGATCGAGTCCCGCATCGGGCTCCCTGCTCCGCGGGGAGCCTGCTTCTCCCTCTCCCTCTGTCTCTGTCTCTCTCTCTGTCTCTCATGAATAAATAAATAAAATCTTTAAAAAAAAAAAATTCTCTCTAAAAAAAAAAAAAAAAAAAAAATTTGGTATTCCAGGGCGCCTGGGTGGCTCAGATGGTTAAGCGTCTGCCTTTGGCTCAGGTCATGATCCCAGGGTCCTGGGATTGAGCCCCACAACGGGCTCCTGGCTCAGCGGGGAGCCTGCTTCTCCCTCTCCCTCTGCCTCTCTCCCTGGTCATGCTCTCTCTCTCTCTCTTTCTGTATCTCTGTGTCTCAAATGAATAAATAAAATCTTTAAAAAAAAAATTTGGTATTCCAGCCAAAGAATCAAACATACCTATGCAAAGATACATACAAGAGTTACATACAGCATAAATAGAAAGGGTAAGACAATAAACACTAAGATTCGTTGGCATTACGGTCAGTGGTTTTGTCTAGAAATAGCTCCGTGGATAAAACAAGAAAAGCAAACTTTAAAAGAAGGAAGAGGCAGAATGTGATGAAGCTGATGAGAAAAGGCAGGCCATATGTGTCACTGCCCGAAAATGGAACTCAGAGAGAAAGTCAATTTTCTCAGCTGGAGTCGAAAGTAAGAGTTTGGAAGTGATGGGAAATAAGGTCACGTGAGAGCAGTTTTTCACATGTGAAAAGGTAAATCTCTCACCACTTCAACAAAGGCCTTGTGAAAAACATTGGTATCAATGACCTCAACCTGTTTTTATTCAAATATTAACAGGTAATCACAGCATGCTCAACACCAATCTCACTGACAAGTGTGAGTCTTTGCTGGCCATCTGAGAAGCGGAAATCTTGTCATTATATTCCTCTCACGTATCTGAGTTAATGACAAATAACTGAGCTCCTGGGATCAAAGACAAATTACCAGTAATAGAGGTGAAATGAAAACAATTGCCAAAAAAAACAGCAACAACAAAAAATACCTTCATCAATTATTAGAATATAAGGTACCTGCTGAGCCAAAATGGAAAACAACCCTCATTTAACAGGCGCTTTGCCAAAAATATATCAATTTTTCCCCCCTAACCATTGAGGAGGAGCATAAAGTACATTATGGTTTCCAGAAGCCTGGGTCCAGGCTGGTCTTCTTAAAATCAGATTAAAAATCAGGATGAACAGGGGCATCTGGCTGGCTCACTCAGTAAAGCATGCGACTCTTGATCTTGGGGTCATGAGTTCAAGCCCCACGGCGGGCATAGAGCTTACTTTAAAAAAAATCAGGATGAACAACACCAGGAAAACTTAGTGTTAACTACTCAGATGGCTTTATCTTTTAAATAAAGTCTGTAAAATTGAGTTTGCCATGCAGCTTACCTTTGAGTGAATCTTCTAGAAATATTTCACCCTTGAGAAATATTGTAATGACCTATGTTTCAGCTAGGCTGCACTTCCATTCATACCTTCTATTCCTTGGTACAGAGTTCAATATCCTGGGGCTTTGGGCAGATGGAAAAGCCAGAAATTACAATTTTGCTGAAGTGCCTTCTTCCTGGGAGAGTTGATTTTCCCCACTGCACAGGTTTGTCTCATTCTATGTAATGCATGATCTTGAAAATTGTATGTAGTCATTGAAAAATGATTTCAAGAACCTCGTAGTAGCTTTTTCTTGTTAAGATAAAATCCCTTTGAAAAACACATTCATTTTTACTCCAGAAAATGAATAGAGAATTGGTTATACAAGCTATTTTAAATCTATACAGTAACCTGTAAGACATCCATTAAAATAATAAAACAAGCACGAGGAGGATTTTTTAACTTAAAAACAATATAGAGCATCACAAGAAGTTGCCAGAACAGTGCAGAGTGTTCAATGTACCCTTCACCTAACTCCCACCAATGGTAATACCTTACATGTAAGTAGCCAAAATCAGGAAATTACCATTGGCACAATACAATTAGCTAGACTAGAGTCTGCTCTGATTTCACCAGTTTTTACATGCACTCGTTTTGTATGCATGTCTGTGCATTGTGTATAGTTCTATAAAATGTTATCACAAGTATATTCGTGTACCCACCGCAACTAAGACACAGAACTGTTCCATCACCATAAAGGAACTAAAAGAGAGCCTTTTGCAGTACTAGTACATGTTCTAGATCTCAATCGGGGTGATGGTTATGCTGTATACTTAACATTTATGCAACTTAGAATGTAATTTATGTCTGAATTTTTTTAAAAGTGATGATAAAGCTCTATTGCCATTAACATGGCAAATACTCCAGATAGATTATTTTAAAAATGTTACAAAACAGTCTTTATAAGAGGATCCCATTTTTGTATAATTATATGTCTCTATGTACTGAGAAAAAGAAATCCCAAAACAAAAAAAATACATATATTCTCAAGGACGGAATCTTTTTTTTTTTTTTATCACCATTTAATTCATTCTTAGGTTTCTCCTCGTTGAAAAATTAACTTTTATATATCCAATGCAATCCTTTTTATCACTCCCCTAAAATGCAATGTCAATCAACTTTATAATGAACGGGCCCCAGGCTTTCAGTTCTAGCAAAAGATGAACTTGAAAAGGCCATGTGTGAATTTTCCAAAGGAAGCTGAGACACTGAATACAGATTGTATTTAGGGCTAACTTTTCCTCTCACAATTAAAAAAAAAAAAAATACCATTACATTCTTTTGATACAGCCTTCAATGATCACAGACCGTGGGCTAAATATGCAAAAGGGTTCGAGGGACCTCAAAATGCAGAAGACAAATATCCTGCTCGTACCAAGATCAAAATTGCAATACAATATGCCACGTTCTTATACCACCAGCAAGAATAAAGTCCTGGGAGTAGACAGCAGAGTAAACCACCAATTTTGTCTAGCAGCGGGAAGGTGGAAGTATTCTAGACAAAGGATTACTCCAGATCTGGGCCTTGAAAGCTTATATTTGGACCAAGTGAAAAGGAATGAGGAAAGAGGAGAGAGTCATTCCAATCAGAGAGACTGCTTTAGGCACAGGAACTTTGAGGACCTGCTGAAGGACAGGTACCTAGAGAATAGGGAGGATGTGAAGAGAGATGATTCTAGAAACAATCTTAAATACCATGCTAAAATTTTGGACTGCATTATCTTTTTTTTTTTTTTTTTAAGTAGGCTCTGTGCCCAGCATGGAGCCCAACACGGGGCTTGAACTCACAACTCTGAGATCAAGACCTGAGCTAAGATCAAGAGTTGGACACTTAACAAACTGAGCCACCCAGACGCCCCTGGACTGCATTATCTTATATGTGGTAGGAAACCCAAGGATTTTTAAGCAAGGGACTGGACTGGTAGCAGTGTTTAAAGTGAGTTGGGATGGAGAGAATTGTAAAAAAAAAACAAGATAAATTACTGAGTTCTTACCAGTGTACTAGGTGAAAGATGATGAGACCAGAATAGGGACAGCAACAGCAATTGTAACAGAGAAGGATATGAATTAATAAATCTGATTTGTACTTTTTCCAACTACAAAATGGCATCATGCTGTATATACCCCACAACCTGACTGTTTAACATTATTCTTGAAATTTACCTATCATGACCCATGTAGTTCTAGTTCTTTCATTTTAAGTTCTATAGAATTTAGTTGATTGAATACACGATTGTTCATCCATACGTTGTTCATGAACATTGAAGTCGGTTCCAATTTTTTGTTCTAACAAACAACAGAGTAGGGAACAGAGCATACCTACTTCCTTGTACATGTATATGAGACTTTCCCATATTCGGAAATAGAACTGCTGGTTTATGGAGTTATAAGGCTTGAACATCTAAAACCAAACTATTTCTTGTCAAATTATTCTCTACAGTGATTGTTCCAAATCATATTCCCATAGACAAAAGTGGAGTTTCCATTCTACCTGTCCTTGTCCACCCTTGGTATAGTTAAACTATTTAATTTTAACAAATCTGTGAGTGTAGAATGGATATTCTTGTCCTGGTTTTATATTATTGTTTCCAGGGCCTAGAGCTATTTCCAAAGTATAATCCATGAATTAGACTGTGGGTAGTGAGGGAGAGGGAGAAAAACTATTGGGTGTGCTGCTTGGGTAACAAGCATAGAAATATGTGTAGGAATTACATTTAGCTGCAATTCTCACACACACACACACACACACACACACACACACACAAATGGTGGCCTAAATAAATAAGGGTTTACGTGCCATGAAAAAATCCAGAAGGCATTCCAAAGCTAATATGGCAGGCAGCTCTGTGGTCACAAAGAGCCCAGCATCCTTTTATCCTGAATTCCATCTTCAAGATCACCTGAGGGTCAAAGATGGCTTCTGAAACTCTAGTCATAATTCAGATTGGAAGGCCATTAGAAGGAAAAAGATTTGGGCAAAAAGGCCATTATCTCCCAGCTAAAGAGCTTCTTTTTTTAGCCTTCCTAGAAGTCCCACACAAGACTTCTAGTAAGATTCACTAGCCAGATCTTAGGCCTATGGCCATACTTAGCTGCCAGGAAGATTAGATAATGAAGTTTTGTTGTGATGTTTGTGTTTGTTTGGGTTTTTTTTTTTAGGTAAGGTGCCCAGGAAGAAAACAAGATTCTGTTACTAATGAAAAAGTGTACAATGGGAGGCAAAATTCTTTGCCATGAGTAAATACTATGATTAATCAAGATACAGAACACAAGAACAGACAAGAAGAAACGAAATAGAGCTCAAAATACAGAGGTCAATGTAGAGATACATATTTAAGAATTGTCAGCTTGGAGCTATAAGATATAATCATAGGAATGACTAGGCTCCGGAAAACACCGCTGATCAAGAAAAAGACATCATGAGGTGACGGCACCAGGAAAGGCAAGATTTAACAGGAAGAAAGAGGAAAAGTCAATGAAGGAAACCAACATATATAAAGAGAATATTTAGAGAAGGAAGAAAATCAGTGCTCATAATTCAAAAGGAGCAAAGTATTTGAGCGCTGAGGAGGCAGCTGTAGAAGCTACTAATAACTGTGTCCCCAGTAGCCATTCTCCCTGGCTTCTCCCTTGCTAATAGAATTCCAGTTTTGTTCAGACACTGAAAAGTTATGTACTTGAGAGAAGCCTGAGCTCCTCTCCAACACCAGGCTAGAAACCTAGAGAACTCTAAATCTATCGGGAAATCCCATTTCCTTGACACTGATTGGCTTAGGCAAGGAAATGTGGTGCACTCCTGGCCAATGGGAGTCCAGGGCCAGCTTGAAGAGGAAATACAGCTAACACGCTGTGATTGGTAGGGAGGAAAGATGAAAGAAACTGGGTCCTAATGACTCGGTCAAGTCATTAAATTAAGTTAATCTGGAACTGTCCTACTTCTAGACTTCTTCTATGTAGCCGTGAGAAAGAGAAAGAGAGAAAAAAAGCAGGGAGGGGCGGAGGGAGAGAGAGAATCTTAAGCAGGTTCCACACCCAGGGTAGAGCCCAAGGCAGGGCTGGCTCTCACGACCCTGAGATCATGACCTGAGCAGAAATCAAGAGTCCGCCCTCGCTTAACCAACTGCGCCACCAAGGCGCCCTACTATGTAGCCTCTTATTTAAACCTCTTTTGTGTTTGGGTTTTCTATCCCTTCGGCCAAAATCATCCCAACTGATAAAATAGGCAGCAGTATCAAAAGTTATAGACAGGCATGATGGCACCTGGAGGCCTTGGGACATGGGATTTAGAATGGAATGACACCGTTCCATCACTGAGAGGGGAAAACATCAATAACTCTGGGGGCTGTATATAAAGCTGGGAGAATTGTTTCTTAGTGACCTCTGTTTCTAGATAAAACGAGGACAAGTTCAAATGCTGAGAATGAGGTGGTGGAAGAAAGTTGCATCTTTGAAGAGAATAATAAAGGTTTGGAATAGCTGCTCCAGAAAATGGGAAAGAGTACAAACTTTGGATCAGCAAAAAGGTCTCCAAGTAACATCAAGGGTTGTGTTAACCTTAAAAACCATACATTTGTAAGGGAGCCCACGATCAGTTACAGAGAGAGTACAGAGATAGAAGAGGCTGTGGTGTTGACTCAGAGGTGGAAAAGAGGTGAGTACTTCTGTGGAAGATCCATGGTGAGGAAATCGCTGTCCCAGTGACAGATAATCGAGATCGTTGACCACGTTGTCCAGGTACACCGGGGAGAAAGCGAAGGAGTGTGGGAAGTAAAGGCCAGACAGACAGAAAACAGGGTGGATATCAAGGGAGTAAATTCAGAGAGTCTGAAGAACAGGTTTAGTGTGAGAAAGCAGTTGAGAAAGGTGGGGGCTCGGACAGAGGGAAGGGTATCTCAGAAGCCAGAGTCCTAGGGTGTGGTCACAGAGTGGGTTGCTGAGGTGGCGTAGAAAGGAAGGTCCCTGACACCAAGGAGATGGGGCACAGCAAATGGGGATGTCGGATTAGTCCCCCAAAAGGGCACAGTACAAGCCAAGAGCTCAAATCAAAGGAAATCAGGAGACAGCTACAAACTGGGAGCTGACACCACCCAAATCACTCTTCTTCACATTTCTGGACACTTGTGGAATCCAAAGATTCCTTAAGAAAGAGAACTCCACTAGGGCACCCGGGTGGCTCAGTTGGTTAAGCGACTGCCTTCGGCTCAGGTCATGATCCTGGAGTCCCAGGATCGAGTCCCGCATCGGGATCCCTGCTCAGCAGGGAGTCTGCTTCTCCCGCTGACCCTCCCCCTTCTCATGCTTGCTCTCTCTATCTCATTCTCTCTCTCAAATAAACAAATAAAAGCTTAAAAAAAAAAAAAAAGAGAGAACTCCACTAGCCTACGCAATAGTTTCAGGCAGACAACCTTTTACATATATATAAAGAATGTGGCCCTGAGCCCTGGGAAAATCCTCGAAAACTCAGTCTGTTATCAGACAACTCCTCCTAATTGGGTCTTCCTTCCTACCAATTTAAAATGCCCTTGAGGAATGAAATAAGAAAACTGCGTTTAAAAGATTTCTTAAAGTTTCTGCTTCCAGCATTTCTCTTTTTTCTCTTCCCACTGCCACCTGCCAGGCTCAGATAGAAATTACTTCTTGCCTAGATGACGACAATAGCTCCTACCTCGCTTGCCAACCGCTGGGCGCTCCCCACTCAAACCATCCCATACACGCTTACCAAACCCATCCTCCTAGAGCATCTCCCTGATTCCATCACTCCTCTGTGCAAATGTCTGCAGTGACTCATAATCGTCCAGGGCACTGGCTTTCAGGTTGAGCTCTTACAGCCCCTACATCCCACCGAGGGGTGCAACTGCTCCCCCCATGAAAATCAAATGATGCAATTGGTTCTCAAATTGCAGAAAGAAAAACAAAATAGATGTAACAGATGCTTTTCCTCCATTTTAAGTTTCTCTCTTTTTTATATTTTCTTAATTTTTGGCACCGACCCCGTCTTGTCCACATTACCATCTAATAGAAGAGGTATCTGAGCTAACATAATATATTTAGTTACTTGAAGCATAACACATCATTTAGTGGAATTTTTCTGTGTGCAAATCTTGTGAACACATGACATACAAAATAAAGTCCACCGATACAGAGGTGGTATTCGAGGCCCTCCCCAGTTCTGACCCAACCTTCCTTTCCACCCTTACCTCTCACACTTTAGTCCACTTACCCTAAAAGCAAAGCAAGCTGGACTGGCTTCACAGTTATTTGTACCCACACTGATCTTTCTAAGGACACAAGGCTGCATCTTGCTCACATTCTCGATGTCACATATAACACAACATGTAGGAAGCAGCTTCGTTCTGCAGGCCCACTGCTTATCTGCTTCACATACTTTGGGCACCACCAGAAATCTATGTTGAGTCCACCTGACTCAAGTAAACTTACCTTGAAAAGAAAAATTTTATAAAGAAAAAAAAAAATGGATTCCTTGAAAAAAACAGAACTTGCAGAGTATGGAACAATCTATGCCAAATGTATGAGATAGTTGGTCGAGGTACTGATAGACTCATATACAGCAATAATGAATAGAGTTCAAAATAAGGCTGAGTCCCCCCCGCCCCACCCCCAACACAGCATTAAGTCCACTTGAAGCCGTGGGTGACTAAATTCATGACTGTCCAGCTCCTATGCAGACACTTTGCTTCTTTTGTGTCCTGGATTTAGATTCCTTCACAGGCCCCTTCTCAGTCGCATGACGATCCACACATTCCATGCTGCTGGTCAGCAGAATAGGAACGTCCTGGTATCAGGTCTCATTTAGTTAGCAAGAGAAAATTCCAAGTCCCTGAAATGTGAAATTACATACAACAAATGCAAAGTACAAAAGTTTCCATGTTTCTATGACGATGGCCATTTTGCGCCCTGTTAGGTGCAAGTCTTCAGTCCCTTTGCTGAAATCTCTGAGGCCAGAAACATTTACAATTGTTTTTCTTTCTGTTTTTAGTTCTAGAAAGAGAATACGGTATGTATATCATGTAATAACAGGCCCAGCAGGACCTGGAGAAGCATCTCATAGACAAACACGCTGTAGCAAAATGTATGAACATTTCCTCTTAACTGGAACAAAAACCATAAACAGCTTCCTGTCAGTTCAGGTCAGACTTGGCCTTCAAATGAGCTACAAAAAAACCCCAAACCAAACCGAATCAAAACCTGTTGCTACTCAGATTTCACAACTGTGAAAAGAGACTGAGTTACAAATAACTGTGCAGGGGCGCCCGGGTAGCTCAGTCGTTAAGCATCTGCCTTCGGCTCAGGTCATGATCCCGGGGTCCTGGGATCGAGCCCCGCATCGGGCTCCCTGCTCCGCGGGAAGCCTGCTTCTCCCTCTCCCACTCCCCCTGCTTGTGTTCCCTCTCTCGCTGTCTCTCTCTCTGTCAATTAAATAAATAAATAAAATCTTTAAAAACAAAAACCAATCACTGTGCAATGCTGAGCTTAAGAAGGTGACCATTGCTGCCGTCCCTTCTGCAAAGATAAGCGGCTATATTCTCTGCAGCTGCGAACAGAACACCGACTCAGGGGCTACAAGAATCGTCCCGGTCAGATGCAAGCTCAGGAGGTTCTCCCCCCATAACTCACAAATTTCCCCAATTTATTGGTCATTTCAAGTGCTACATATCACGAATTCCTTATTCTAATCTATCCAGACTTTAATCTATCCGGGTTTTAGCATTTAACCAACTTATGCCACCTCCATAACTGCACCACACACAGTGCTATGTGGCAGTCCTCATGCTGAAGAATCGGACTCTCCTCCACAGTGCTCTGGGTCAGACCTCACAGCACATCACCGCACAGCGGGCAGCACCGGAATGCTTCCGCCGCAGAGGCAGCTTTATGTATCTGCTTATTCATCCTACAAGTTTAAGGAAAAGAGAGGAAACATTTCGGTCTGTTTGCTCATTCGGCCATTTCGTTCCAAAACAAAAATCACAAAAAAGGTCCCTAGCTTCTAAACCGGCCCCTCTCCGCCAAAGATTACTGAGCAGGACAGGCCCCTGTACAACTTCCCACGACTCTGCTTCCCGGCCCTTTGGCAACCGGTATTTATTAATCAGCAAGCTCATCAGCAGAAAGTTTAAAAAACAACAGGAAAGGAACAGAAATGAGCTGGAAAAAAATGGGGCATATGCATACCCAGAGATGTAAATAGTTTGAGGACACATCTGTTGAAATGCACAACCAAAGAAAACAGCCTGAGGGCTATAAAAATAGTTATCAAGGTCAGACTTGTCTCATTATTTATGTACGATGTCAATTTGCATCTCTATAGATTAGGCTTCCGCATAGAGGTACACCTGTATTTGGCTTAGTTTGGAGGAAACATTGCCTAACGTTAAAACAAAGACAAAAACCAAGCTCAATTCTCTGAGCAAGATGTCACAAATTCCCTCCCAGGCTCCTTCTACATTTCTCTAAAGTCTCCCAAGTTTACAACTGAGAAAGCAAGAATCCTTTTTCTCTTATCAATAAATAGAAAGTATCAGTTATATTCTCACTCTCTTTCAATGGTCATATGCATTCCTTAAGTTGCTGGGATGGGGCTAGGGATTTGCCAGGTACGTGGATCCACATGATTTGTTCCTTTTGGAAGACCTATCTGTTGTGATACCTAAAAATGCCGTTGTTCTTCCCATCCTCATCTCCACCTTCAAAACCACCCCTACAACAGAACACCACATTCACAACGGGAAATGCATCACCTCAAATCTCATCTCTGCAGCTTCTATATTTGCTTTTGTGGAAATTTTAACGACCTAAATAAGAACATACTTTTCTAAGAAGGCCATTAAACTAGGAAAGATCAGGGTTAACGCTATAAATCTATATCTATGCATATCTCCAAGGAAACCCATCTAATATTAGAGCCATGCTAAGAAACAGATTCAATTTTGAAAGAAACCAGGCAAGGAGAATTTAATCAAATGGAAATGTGACTCTAAGAAGAGCTTTCATGCTCCCTCATGCTGACTGTATCTCCACAGTGACACAGCTAAATTGGGATGGACTACTGAAAATGTCACCACCCACAGTCAGTATTATAAACAGATGGGACTTCGGCTGGTCCATTCTGAATCTTCCTTGACACACATCATTGTACTCCAGGGTAATCCGTTTATGACGCTTATCTTTTGTTTCAGGTTAAACACAAATTAGAAGAGGTGATAATAGTCAAATTAAGACTCCTTTACTCAATCAGTCTTCCCCGCGTGAATAGGAAACCATAAGAAGTCAATAATCTCCTTTCAAATGCAAAAGAAAATCAAGGAAGAAATTAAAGTCTGTCAATCTGAAGTCAAGAACAATTAAAGAAAATAATTTTATTGGGGAGAAACCAAAGATTAAAGAGCGATCTGACTTTGAGGGATGGGGTGATGACATTCTTTGTATTCTAAAATACAACTTTCTGGGCTACAAATGTGGCTGTTAACACCTCCTAAACTTATGATGAAACTTCGAGCAAGAGCTACTATTTTCCTATTTGCATTAAGCTTACCTGACTCGGTTACCGAGATCACAGTGGCAACGCTAACAAGAAGAAATTTCAGGTGTTAAAAAAAAATGCCTTTAAGAATTAAAAAGCTCAGGGGCGCCTGGTGGCTCAGTCGTTAAGCGTCTGCCTTCGGCTCAGGTCATGATCCCAGGGTCTTGGGACCGAGCCCCTCGTCGGACTTCCTGCTCCGCGGGAAGCCTGCTTCTCCCTCTCCCTCTGCCTGCCGCTCTGCCTATCTGTGCTCGCTCTCTATGTCTCTGTCAAATAAATAAATAAAATCTTTTAAAAAAAAAGAATTAAAAAGCTCAACCCACCTCTCCCTCCTAAAAGACAAGAAATGCTAAGGGCTCCTCTGTAAGCCCCTATTTTATCCAAAGGTTTGTACCACAAAATGGTGTTTGTGTTTGTATTTTTCTCATCTGGCAAGGTACATAACTCCTTCATGAGGCCTTTCTTATTTTCTTTAAGGGTGACATATAAATTAATGAACAACCTACATCTACATCATCATCAAAAATATTTTAGAAACCATAAAACATAAAACAGAAGCAATAATTCTGGCCCAATGAGTGTCAACATCTGACCTCTGTTTTTTTCCTGATGAATTCCATGGTTCGCTTTTTTCTTGTATTTGAGCGAGCGACATTTGTCAGCCGTCAGCCGGAACAGCCACTACCAAGTTATCTGATCAACTCCACCTAAGGCACTATTTGATAATAAAGAGACAAAAGACAATGCACTTTATTTCAAATCAAGCACCATTTCTCTTCCCCATGGCAAGCTTTCCTTCCTTCAAGCAAGTCTTCTTGTTCCAGGCTGAGCAACTCCATTTCATTCACTCATCCTCCCACAACACAGTTTCCTTGCCCCTTCTCCATCCTGGTCACTCCCCTGAGGACAAAGTCTGTTGTGAGTACGTGTTCTGAGCATCTGACCTAGTGTCCTGTATCTATTCACTCAACAGAGACTTATTGAGCAGCAAGTGTTATTCTAGCAATGAGGGATACAACTCTGGCAAACTCACTGCGCTCTCGAAGCTTAGCATCTCATGTAGCACCTAGAACAATGCCCGACACAAAGCAAGCACTCACTTAATTTTTTTTTTTTAAACATCTCTCCTGAAATGTGTAGCCTGCATTTGAACACAATATTCCAAACATGAGGTTTAATGTCTTGAAAATGGCACACTTGGATATGTTGAAATGATTACTGACCGCTAGGGAAAAGAGAAAACTAAAAGTACGTGCAAGACTTTGAAAAGCTGAGCAGTCTAGCTCATTATTATAGCTCAAGGACATAACTACATTAATCACAGTGTAAGACAGAAGATGTTCACGGTTCATATGAGGTTCAAATTATGTCTGCACTCTGTTCAAAAGTATAGCTAATACAGGGGCGCCTGGGTGGCTCAGTCGTTAGGCATCTGCCTTCAACTTGGGTCATGATCCCACGGTCCTGGGATCGAGTCCCACATCGGACTCTCTGTTCAGTGAGGAGCCTGCTTCTCCCTCTCCCACTCCCCCTGCTTGTGTTCCCTCTCTCGCTGTGTCTCTGTCAGATAAATAAAATCTTAAAAAAAAAAAAAGTATAGATAATACTTTTAGAGAGATGTAAGACACAGTTGATTTAAAATATTTTATTTCTTTGTACTTGTTCCAATTACTATTGCTATTTAACAAATTACTCTGGAACTCTGAACAACTATTTTACATGGCTCATAATTTGGAAGGGTCAAGACCTTAGGAAAGTCTTGGCTGGGCAGTTCTGGTTCAGGGTCTCAGATGCCAGGAGGGGCTGGAGTCTTCTGAAGGCCAGTTGGGTGGATTTCAAGATGGCTCCCTCACAAGGCTGGGAGCTGTTGCTGGCTGCTGGCTGGGAGCTCCTCCACATGGCCTCTCCAGCATGTTAACCTCAGAGTCATCCTATTTCCAAACCGCACTTGGCTTCCCCAGAACTAGTATCCCAAGAGAAGCAGGTGGAAGTTGGATGGCCTTTTATGACCTAGTATTATAAGTCAAACAGTGTCATTTCTGCCATATTCTATTGGTTGAAGCAGTCAAAAGCCAACTCATATTCAAGAGGAAGGTACACAGACCCCATCTATCAATGTCAGGAAAATTCTGGCCATTTTTTAAAAATCGCCACAGTTCTTAAAGGATAAGTTTCAATTACTTTTAAAATGTGGGGAGGTAAAATACTGCATTCTAGATATGAGTCATTATTATCTGCCACTTTGCTCAGTCCAAATATCTTCTTTTGTTAAATAAGTTAAACTTAACTAATTGATTAGCTAACAAGAAGATCATGAACATCTTTCAAACTTTGGAGCCCTTAAGCAACAAAACGCCAAATGAGCACAAAGTCCTTGTCTTAAGAACTTAAGGACAGGCTCTGGGTCCACCTCACCCACTCCAGATGGCAATGATTTCTCCCTTCTCTACTCTGCTCCCTTCACTCTTCATCATGTACTTCAGACTGATGAGTTGTAGAAGCAGGTGGGAGCGGAGGCAGTGACAGAGAGACAGAGACTCCGTCTCTATCATTAGCTTTGTGATGCTAAGAACTGCCTAAATTCTTTCTTTCCCACAGCAGCCAGCAGGCACCCAAAAAAGGTTTGTTCTTGACTTGTGCTCAGAGTCTTAGTGCTCATTATTCTTGCCCCACTCATACTTTTAAATCGCTGAAACAGGACAATCTGGATAACAGAGGCTGGACTGCTGAGTTGCAGAGAGGTTCAGAGTGGTCTAAAACAAAGATGGTCCCGGGATCGAGTCCCGCATCGGGCTCCCCGCTCAGCGGGGAGCCTGCTTCTCCCTCTGACCCTACCCCCTCTCATGCGCTCTGTCTCTCATTCTCTCTCTCTCAAATAAATAAATAAAATCTTTAAAATAAATAAATAAATAAATAAATAAATAAATAAATAAATAAAACAAAGATGGGAGTTCCCCATTTCTGACGACGATCAAGTCTTCGAGGTGTTTAAAAGAGGGTCAAAATGTCACGTGGAGGTTGGACTCAAAGATTCTAAAGGTCTTTCTGAGTAAGACCTCCATAATTGTATAATCTAGGACTTATGAAATAAAAGCAAGACTGAATTCCTGTAAATGTGTGAAATATTAACATTCACTATCCTCCTTCCAAAAATGTATTAAAATAGAGAAAAAGACCTTAGGAAACTCTGATTAACACATCTTAATTGGGAGAGCATATGGGGGAGCTCTCTGGAAAAAAGCTTCTCTGAGTTGTATATACAAAGCGTATGGTTGCATATGATTCAGCAAAGGAAACCAGTTGTTCTTAGTGGTGGCTGATACTCCCTAGTCAACAGAGCAGTAATTAACTGAACAATATTCAGGAGAAAGTTTTAGGCATGACTGTCATGATCTGTCAATGACTCACCAAAAGATTCCACCAAGTCATGATTTCTCTGAGCCTCTATTTCTTCCTTGTCAGTTTCTTGGTACCATGTATATTCTCCCCAAGAAAATATCATTAAGTAATCTCACGACACTGGGAAGAATTAATGTTAGCAGTTTGGTGTGAATCCACCTAGAATTTATTGATCTTTATTTGCATTAATGGAATCATATTCACATGTTGTTGTATGTGTATTCTGCAGATTTCATTTAACACCACATCTTTCCATGGTAAGACATACAGACCTACTGCACCACAGCTTCATAGTGTTCATCATACATGCTGTGTTTCATCCATTTTAGGAAATGCTTTTTCTTGCATTTTAACATTCCTGATATTAGGTGTGCCTCATAGTTAACGGCCATCCTAGTTCAGTTGGCAGAATATTTTTCTTCTTTAGTGGCACATAACTTAATGGTGGATCTTACCATTAACAGCTATATCATTGATTCAATGATATGATTGGCTGTACTTTATATAACGAATCCACTTTTGGTGTTGGTGTTGGCACTCTTGATGCCCCTCATCATGTTCCCCCAGCGCAGCTCTGATTTCAGCCATAGCCATGGTAGGGAGTTCCAAGTGGGTAGATATAGGCTGATGACTCCCACCACAGGCAACACAGGGATCTCCTTGGTTTTCCAGGGCCTTCTCTGAAACTGGACAGTCTCAAGTCTGAAGGCAAACGTGTGGGAGCATTAACGGCCTAGGTTACAACCTCAACCAGGAGGCTACAGGGCCGGCTGTGTAACTTCTCTAGCCTCCTTCCTTTCCAAAGGAGGAATCTGGGGGTAGAAACAAGCCCTAGTTGCCTACAGTATCAGCCTCATCACACATTCTTATTTTCCTTCCTCCTTGCCTCTTTCCCTGCTCCCTCATTCCTGCTTCTTGGAATTGCCCCCCAAATAAGCTACGTGCACTCAACTTCTTGCTTAGGCTATACTTTGGGGGGAATCAAAACTAAGGCACTAGTCATTTCAGTTATTTCTAGGTCTCAGTTTATCTATAAAATGGGAAAATGGAACTAGGATTCCTTCCAACTCTCAAATTCTTAGACTCCAAGGGATCTCCTTCTCCTATATATCATAATAAGGGTGACCTCTTGAACCCAGAGGAGCCAACTGCCTCTTTCTTCCTCCTGAAGCAAGTGATCCATCACACCAATAAGCTCTGATATTCTAAAACTAAGTCATTAAACTTTTTGGTAAATATAGGACCAGGCCTTTGAAGTGAGACAAAGAGAAAGCACGAACCACCCAGAGATGCCACAGTTGGTGGGTGATCTGCTTCAAAATGGTGATATTCACATTAATGAACTTAACCTGACAAGTCATTTACACAGAGATCCGGCCCCAACCGGAGAGCCTGACCTGACTGCACTACTTAAACTGCCTCCAGAGACGCCTGGGTGGCTCAGTTGGTTAAGCGTCTGCCTTCAGCTCAGGTCATGATCCCAGGGTCCTGGGATCGAGTCCTGTATCAGGCTCCTTGCTCAGCAGGGAGTCTGCTTCTCCTTCTGCCTGCCACTCCCCCTGCTTGTGCTCTCTCTCTCTGACAAATAAATAAAATCTTTAAAATAAATAAATAAATAGATAGATAAATAAATAAATAAAAATAAGCAGCCTCCAGTTTTCCAGAGCGTTATGCTTCAAAAGTACGTTTGTAAATGAACTATGTGGCATTTGCAATTTACTTTCCCTACAGAAATGCTATAAATGATGTAAACAATGACTCATGGAACACTATCTCAAAAACTAATGATGTAATGTATGGTGATTAACATAACATAATAAAAAAAAAGAAAAAAAAAAAGAAATGCTATAAATGATTAGATTCCCAAGCCAGGCCATTAAAGGTATTTATTGTGCAAAAGCACCAGCAAAAACGTTCCTAAGGAAACACATAACTTTACCACGCTGCATTTCCTAACCACCGTAAATATTTAGTTATGCAACCAAGACTCCGAGAACAAATATTCACCCCACCCAACGTACAGACCTACAAACACACATACTGGTGAAGGGGGATTTCTCAAGAATCAAAATGCCCACACCATGTTTACTTAAGTCCTTATAATAACTGGTCTTGAAGTCCAGGTAAGGAACAAAACTTAAACTCACCATAGTTCTCAAAGGTGAAAACAGAGACAATTAAGTTCAACACAAAACATGTAAAACTTCTTGGCCAAAGATAAGAGTAAAAGGGAACAAAGAGGGCCATTCAGAACAAGTATGTTCAGAAGTAAAGTGGTTATATAATTTGGAACTCAGATCACCACAAAGGACTGTTTAAAGTTAATGCCCAGCAGCTAAAAGCCAAGTTATAAAAATCACAAGAGACTAAACCTAAGCTAAAAAAATTAGTTTCATATTTTTTAAAGTTAAGCCTTAAATCTTAATAGATCAAAATTGCATTTATATGAAATCATATCAAAGCCCTACAATTAATATTTGTTCATTTAACATCTAATCAACCACCAACCACCACCACCATCATCATAAAAAGACTCTCCTGATACTTGCAAATCATGTATCTCATAAGGAGTCAATACCCAAAATATATAAAGAACTCATGCAACCCAATAGCAAAAACACCAATCTGATTAAAAATGGGCACAGGATCTGGATAGACATTTTTCCAAAGAAAACATACAGATGGCCACCAGGTACATGAAAAGATGCTCAATGTCACTCATCATCAGGGAAATGCAAATCATAACTGCAATGAGATAGCACCTCACACCTGTTAGAATGGCTATCACCAAAATGACAAGACACATGTACTAGCAAGGCTATGAAGAAAAGGGAAGCCTGTGCGCTATTGGTGGGAATGTCAGTTGGTGCAGCCACGGTGGATAATATATGGAGGCTCCTCAAAAAATTAAAAATAGAACTACTACATGATCCAGCAATTCTACTTCCAGAATTTACCCAAAGAAAATGAAAACATGACCTCAAAAAGCTGTCTTCATCCCCATGTTGATTGCTGCATTATTTACAATAGCAAAGATATGGAAACAACCTAAGTGTCCATTGTTGGATGAATGGATTAAAAAGTTGTGGTATTTATATACAATGGAATATCATTCGGCCATAAAAAAAAAAAAAAAGAAGGAAATCTTGCCATTTGTGACAACATAGATGGACCTGGAGGGTATTATGCTAAGTGAAATAAGCCAGATAGAGAAAGACAAATATTATGTTATCTCACTTATATGTGGAATCAAGAAAAAAAGGAAGGAAGGAAGGAAAGAGAAGAAAAGAAAAAAGAATGGAATGGAATGGAATGGAATGGAAAGGAAAGGAAAGGAAAGGAAAGGAAAGGAAAGGAAAGGAAAGG
>NC_058414.1:55726083-55740674 GCF_002201575.2 Neomonachus schauinslandi
AAAGAAAGAAAGAAAGAAAGAAAGAAAGAAAGAAAGAAAGAAAGAAAAAGAAACTCCTTGCCCGAGTAAAAAAGTAAATCATAATTATTTTTTCAATTGTGCACAGAGGATCTGCATTTAATTTCATAGGCCTTCTGGTCAAAAGAAGGGAAAAATGAAAAGTAAATGCAAACCAAAAAGGTCACAAGTAATATTAAATAAATACCTACAGTCCATGACTATAAATGCGGATACAAAAACAAAAAACACTTTTAGAGGCAGGGAAATAAAATTGGTTTACAAAAGCCAGAAGACTATTAGCATTTATGACCTAAACCTTATTATTGCATGTGTTCTGTTTTTCTGTTTTCCCCCAAATTCCCTAGTTTACTGGTAAAGATGTAAGAGTTGAGCTGAAAGAAACAATATTCTTTCACTTCTTTCTTCCATGTAAGGGCTGACAAAAAGCACCACAGGGGAGAAACCTGTATTAATCATCCTCATGGTTTTCGAGAAAAGCTCTTTATTAATCTCTGTCTAAACAAATACAAATAAACAGAGACAAAACACTCTAGACATCAACCTGCTGCAAAAGCTCTCAGAAATCAGACATAACACCCACAGTACGTCTTTTGGTTTAAATGAATAAACACTTCCAGCAAGACCTCAAATGTTTTTATTTTCTTAAAACATAAAAGGGAATCGTGTTATTCAAGCACGAATGAGACTGTAGAGAGCTTTTGTATTATTGATAGCAACACTTCTTGGGGATACTAATAACTGGCTATCACGGAATAACTAAAAGGAAGAACATGAGTGAATGTGGAGGGGCCTCCTCCCAGCCATTCTTTCATACTTTGAAAAGAGAGCTCAGACATGGATAGTTCTAGAATGCAATAGTCAAGAGGCACTTGATCTACCCAGGTACCAGAATGATGCACAAATTTCTATGAACAAGACTAATATTTGATTGGGTTGGGATCAATAATCACAAAATTAAGGAAAAGAATTTAAGAAGCTAAGTAAAACATAAGTAGGTCAGCCTTTTATTTTAGGGGCAGGGAAACTGAGGCCCACAGACAGACTCATGATCTGCTCAATGTCATGTAACCACTAACCATATAGCTGCTTATCTAGGTCTATCCTGTGTCTGCTTTGACACTCAATACAATGCACTATAGCAGACTGAAACTTTAGAAGGTTAAGTTCTAACCTTCCATGTTTGAAAAATTATTTTTAACATCCTTAATATGTGAAATTGGGTGAAATTTTTGGTATTGCTCTACTGATAAGGAAAGCCTCACATGAGCCATCTCAAGAGACTAGGTATTAAAATTTTTCATCAGGTTCAATATAATTCATGCCAAGCAGATATATATTCATAGACAAAATTCTACAACATTCTTCATTCTTTGTATTACATCAACCCTAAAGAGGTATGGTTAGGTAATTTCCAGGATTCCCTGCCCTTAAAATCTGCAAACCATTAACTAAATCTATAAATAAGAGTAACGTCAGGGTTCCCAGACCTAAAACACACACACACACACCCCAACCAATTCCCTTTCCCCTCCTCCATCTCACCCAAAATAACTCTGGGCTATCTCAAACATAATACCACCTTAAAAGGTGAAAACCTTCACTCACTGGAGTAGTTTTGCGTCATCATTCTAATTGTCCTAGTGACCCATCTACAGCTCGATTCCCAATACCCAACCGTTTGTCAGCTCTGCCAGGGAGTCAGCCCATATCTCTCCAAACCGGGCAACTCTTGCCTGGGGTTTCTTTCAGGGAGAATTGCACGCGCAAGTTCTAATTTCCTATCCTGGTGGGAAAGGTTGCGTAGAGCTTGAGTTTTAATGTCTCTTATTAAAGTATAGGCTGCCTGTTGAATTATGGCCAGATTTTCAATCATCATCTTAAATAGGAGTTTATTAATTGAGGGCTTATTAGTCTCCGTATGAAAGCCAAGTAGACTAACAGAGAAAGGATGAAGCATGATAAAGTTCAGTCAGACTGTGTCCCTGACTAAGTACTTCAGAGCCATGGACAGAGCTGCAGGCTTATCTCCACTCCCTATTCTAGGACCTGGCATAATAGATACTTGGTAAATTCTGAATGAATGAAAGGAAATAAAACTCCACATCACTTTAGACCAAAGGCACAGCTGAGGTTCCGTTTCATAAATGGTCAATGCCATCTGGCTCTGCATTACACGCTCAACGGCATGAACTAGAAGGAGACTACATGTAGCCTAGGACAACTCTTGCTAAAGCTTTTTATGAAGCTTTTTCTACTCAAGACCTTTCTTTTCTTTCACTGTATTCCACTCTACTACCTTCCCCCAAAACTACAGTTTTCATGTAGGCAAACAAAGGAGATATGACGTCCAAATAGACAGTCACTCAAGCCAAAACATCATCCTGAATCCCAGGAATAAACTAGTTGCTTTATTAAGTGACGAAAAGTCTTCCTAGTCAAACATTTTTGGATTTTTTCATGAAGTTTTTATTCTCTGTTCCAACACAGACTGTTATTTTTTAATCCTTTCTCCATAAGGATGTCAAAATCTTTCAACCTCAAGGTAAGGCATCAAACCAAAACAGCTTTAAAAGTTCTGTACAATTATGAATATCTTTACAGCTACTCTTATGCCAAGAATCATGTTACACCACTTGAATTCATATAAACACATTCCCTAGAGACCCATTTAACATGGGCATTTCCACTCCAAAGAAAGCATTTAGACAAACAGCACTCTCACTGTTCCAACCCTATCATTCAATGCTGCCTGGCCAGTTTTCTCACACAGATCAGGAAAAATGTGTAGGGGGGAGTGGGGCACAAAAAGAAGAGTCCTGCAATCCTTCTCACCCCACCTCCTACAGATAAACTTAGGTTCTGTCCAAATAGCACAGTAAAAAGAATTGAAAACTTTGACCATAAACAAACAAAAGTCATTTTGCACTGACACATTCTCTTTAAAATCAAACCCAGAAGTTTTTAGCAGGACTATAGTAACCAAACCATATTACCTAAAAGGTATAAGGGTAGAAGACACTCTGAAAGGATTTTTTTTTTTAAGCATAAGAAATATCATACTGGGGGCACCTGGGTGGCTCAGTCATTAAGCGTCTGCCTTCAGCTCAGGTCATGATCCCAGGGTCCTCGGATCGAGCCCCACATCGGGCTCCCTGCTCAGCAGGAAGCCTGCTTCTCCCTCTCCCACTCCCCCTGCTTGTGTTCCCTCTCTCTCGCTGTGTCTCTCTCTGTCAAATAAATAAATAAAATCTTTAAAAAAAAAAAAGAAAGAAAGAAATATCATACTGGGTCTGATACGTAGTCCCTCTGGCCAAGGGTTCTTGCCAGTGGTACTAAAGGGGATGGAGTCAAGGATAAAGCAGTTGGGCAAATAAGGGCAATGTAATTATGCCCTCCATAATCATGACCTCAAAGACCCATGGTGTCCTTTGATCACCAGAAGTTTCATGAGAACAGGGACTTTATTTTGTTCACTGCTATACATAACACCAGCACTTGAACAGTATCTGGCCCATAAGAGGCTCCCAAAAAATTATTTTTTAATTAACACATTGTTCCAGTGCAGTTACTCATGAATTTGCTTAAAGACAGTAGCACATTAATTTACCAGTTAGTTCCCGACTAATAAGGAAAAAACAAAACAAACCATAAGACTGGGAGCTGCCATGTCATTCAGGGATTCATTGATTCCAACAACAAAAATATACTGAGCACCTGCAATGTGCTGTTAACTTTTCTGGTGCTGGGGACACAGTGGTGGACAAAACATGGAGTTCCTGCCTCATGGGGCTTCCATCCTAGTGACTCTCACGGGCTGCTGTGTGGAGGACGAGCTATCGGGGTAGAAAGGGAAAACAGAGGCCAGTTAGGACACTAGTGTAGACCAAAGGTGAGGTGATGATGGCTCAGGCCAGGGAGGAGTTGGTGAGAAGGAATTAGATTCAGGATATATTTTGTACATTAAAGGTTCATGGGAATAATCTAGGAGGTAGAGAAACTGATAATGCGGGAGAGAGGGGATCCATCCACAAAGCAAAGCCTTTGAATAAGCAAGAGAGCTTGGGGTCCCATGCACAGGTAGATGGCCTCAGACCAGGGCAGACACAATGGATTCACTGCAATAGGAGGGAGGGCAGAGGGTGTAGGGACCATAATCTTCCCCAGTCCCAAAGTCTGCAACAAAAGAAAGTCTTATCTCAACAAAACCTATAAGGCTTCAGGTTAAACTCATTCTTTTCTATGACTAAGAAAACTAATACATGTGGGCGCCTGGGTGGCTCAGTCGTTAAGCGTCTGCCTTCGGCTCAGGTCATGATTCCAGGGTCCTGGGATCGAGCCCCGCATCGGGCTCCCTGCTCGGCAGGAAGCCTGCTGCTCCCTCTCCCACTCCCCCTGCTTGTGTTCCCTCTCTCGCTGTCTCTCTCTCTGTCAAATAAATAAATAAAATCTTTAAAAAAAAAAAAAAAAGAAAAGAAAACTAATACATGTTACTCATATTTAGAAATTTTAGAAAATACAGAAAAATATTGAAAAGCACACACTGATACCATCTGTAATTCTACCATCCAGTAATAGCTAGTATAAACCTCTGTTGCATTTCATCTGTGAATTTAGACTATAACTAATTTTAAAAAAATCCTTCATCAGTTTACTCTGGCTTTTTTTCCTACCTGCCCATTCCATGTACTTGCTGTTATGAAGAACTAAAGAGTAAAGCACTAGGATATGTGTTGCCTTTTTCATGTCTTCCTTAACTATCAAATAAGCATCTTCTTGCATCTTTATTCTGTGCACAGAATGCATGTTTCTCATAGAAGGTGTTTCTGTTTATAAAGTTGGTCTTATTGTTAGACTTAAAACTTCTGCCTTTTTTGTATTCTTCCTTGTGAATCTGGCCCTTTTTCTACATTTTTTGGTTTTCCCAATTGTTTTTAATCTACTTGCATTATTTCACTTTAATAATCAAATTTTACTTTTCAATGAGTATATATTGTTTTGTTCCTCCACTTTAAAAAATTCTTTCACCTCTTCGGTGTCGAAATTGCTTTTTAAGATAGATTCTCTTTGTTCTGCTGAATTTCTAGTTCCCGGGTTCATGGTTGGCTCCACTAATTGAAATAGTGAGATCTTGGCCATGTCCTTTCACATATTTTTCTCTCCTCATCGATGTCTCCCCCCCCACCCAAGCCTCCAATATTAACCACTCAACAGCATGTTCTAACTCCTTATCGGTGTGACTGGAAGGAGTCACGTCCCATCTGCCTCACCTGGTGCTGTGAAGGTCAAGTAAGACCAATGGGGCAGGAACTGTTTCTCAAGCCATTCTAGAAAGTTTCAGTCTTTATACTTGAATAGGCACTTTGCTTCTGATAAAAGAGGAATTTAATACTCTGAATGGGCACCTGGGTGGCTCAGTGGGTTAAGGGTCTACCTTCGGCTCAGGTCATGATCCCAGGGTCCTGGGATTGAGTCCCCACATTGATTGAGTCCCCACATCGGGCTCCTTGCTCCACAGGGAGTCTGCTTCTCCCTCCGCCCCTACCCCTACTCATGCTGTGTGCACTCATTCTCTCTCTAATAAATAAGTAAAATCTTAAAAAAAAAATTGTTAAATCTCAGCCAACAGGGCAGTGAAAAATGGTATTTCCACGTGTTTTAATTTGCTTTTTCTAATGAATTGGTTTTGGTCCTTTATTGATCAATAGTCGCTCTTTGAATATTAAGGAAATTTATTTCACTCCCTTTAACTTTCTTTCGCTGTATCCCTCTGCACATGCTAAGACCCAGCCACTCTGAGCTGCTTGCTATCCCCAGATGGGCCACATTTGAGGAAATACTCATTCCTTCTAGCTCCACTCACAAAAAAATTTTTTGACAGTCAAATTCAAAGGCATTTCAATGTTTATGAAATGTTCCTATATTCTTCTCATAGGACTAATCCCTCCTTCCTCAGGAAGCCCAGGGCACATTTTTACAGCTTCATAATAGCATCATTTCACTCTGCAATGTACATATAGGAGCTTCTAAAAGTTCAAAACCAAATTCTCCATCTTAGCATCCCCTATGATATCTAACACATTCACTCAATTAATGTGGGACAAAAGACTGAAATAGAAATAGAAATTGTGAATTTCTTTTTTTTTTTAAGATTTATTTTAGAGAAAGAGAGTGCTTGTAAGTAGTGGGAGGGGGGGAGGGGGCATGTAGAGGGAGAGAAGCAAACTTCCCACTGAGCACAGAGCCCAACTAGGGGCTCGATCTCACCACCCTGAGATCATGACCTGAGCCAAAACAGTCAGATGCTTAACTGACTGAGCCACCCAGGCACCTCAGAAACTAAATTTCTAATTGTATATGTGTCCTTAACCTTCCAAAACAACACTGTAAAATCTAGTGATGGGGACAATAAAATAAAGATCTGGGAACTTGTTCTTTGGCCTAGAAGGTCATATCACAATAAATGCTAAAAAATCCTTCTAAATTTTTTGTTTAATGTTTGTTTAACACCCAAATCCTGTGACTTAAATGACTGAAGAATGTAATAAGTCAGATCAAAGTATTTTTTTTTTTAAGATTTTATTCATTTATTTGACACAGAGAGAGACACAGCGAGAGAGGGAACACAAGCAGGGGGAGTGGGAGAGCGAGAAACAGGCTCTCTGTGGAGCAAGGAGCCTGATGCGGGGCTCGATCCCAGGACCCTGGGATCATGACCTGAGCCGAAGGCAGACACTTAACGACTGAGCCACCCAGGTGCCCCTCAAAGTATTTTTTAAAGCAATATATTAATTCCCAATAAACCCACAGAAAGGGGATTGACTTCTTTACTAATCAAGGAAATGTAATCTAAAAATCACAAGATACCATTAAACAACCATCAGAATGGCCAAAATGAAAAAGACAGACAGTGTCAAATGTGGATGTAGATCAACTAGAACTCTCATATACTGCTGGAGGAAATGTAAATTAGTACAACTATTTTAGAAAACTGTTTGGAGAAATCAACTAAAGCTACACATATGCCAACCGTGTAACCCAGAAATTCTGCTCTAGGTACATACTCAACAAAAGCACACGTGCTATTCAACAAAAGCTATGATACACGAATGTTTACAGCAGCATTAATCATAACAGCCTAAAATGGGAAAAACCCAAATTTTATCAATAGGATAGATAAATAAAGTTTTGGTACATTCATACAGTGAAATTCTAACAGCAATGGGAATCAGTGAACTACAACTTTGCACCAAAACATGAATGAATCTCACACACCCAAAGAGTCTATAAGATCCTATTTATGTAAATTACAAAAACAGGGAAAGCTAATCTGATGTTGTTACAAATTAAGAGAGCCCTTTGGGGTAGGGTTAGGGATAGGGGATATACGAGGGGACTTTTAAGAAACCAATAATATTCTGGTTTTTTTTAATCTGGATGCTGGTTACACAGATGTGTTCATCTTATGAAAACTCATTAAACTATATATTTGTGCTTTGTATAATTTTCTGCACATATATTATACTTCAATAAAAAAAGTTTACCTAAAATAAAAGCAATAGGCTAAACCTCCAAAAGGGAATATATTTCTTTTTAAATACCCTTCATGTATAAATGTTTTTTTAAATGTCATGGTGATTATCTGCTACTTGCAAGCCCAACTAATATGCACTGGTTTGACCCAAGAGCCTACTACTAAAAAGAGATCCCAGCAAAAGCAATTTTCTTTTTCTGAAACAATGCAGAAACCACAAATGGTATTCAGACTTGTTTGATCGAGGGGAAAAAAAAAAATGAGGTGACCAAAGGAGATCAGCTATATGGAATAAACAAAGATTGCAAAAAAGATGAAAAGAAACAGAACCTCCTTAAAATGTACAAAAATAGCAATTACTCTTAAATGAGCCTTCTGTGGAGCTACTAAGAAAAAAACAACTATTTATTCCAATGCAGATATGTGCCTCAGAACCTTGCTTCCCTCCCACTATTATTTTAAAACACTGCACAACAGACAAAGAAAGAGAGAGTGCCATGGGAGTAGTAATTAACGGCAAATGCAGGTGTCTGAATAGAGGAAAGCCAAGGGAAATGAAACACAAACTCTTCCACTTCATTAGTGTTCTAAAAATATCCTCATAATACAAAGACCGCCCTGCTTATGTAGTGTGTGTGTGTGTCTGTGTGTGTATATATATATATGAATGAGAAACCTCATCAAAATGGTTTTTGTGAATCTTGACCATAACCCAGATACAAATACTTTAGAGATTCAAAATGGAAGCTAAAAAGCTGATGGCACTGAGCTTTAGTCAAGCAGTGCTTCAAATAAACACAGAAACAGACAAAATAAATGTATAGTAAACTCAATTATCTATGCAATGAAAACAGATTTTTTTGGTAAAGGTTTATTTATTTATTTGAGGGGCGGGTAGGGGCAGAGGGACAGGGAGAGAGAATCTCAAGCAGACTCTGCACTGAGCGTGGAGCCCAACGTGGGGCTGGATCTCATGACCCTGAGATCATGACCTGAGCTGAAACCAAGAGTCGGATGCTTAACCAACTGAGCCACCCAGGCACCCCTAAAGACATGTTTTTAAAATATCTTTTCTAGTTGGCTGTGAAATATAAAACTAACACGACTTCCAAGACTGATGAACAGACCCAAACACTTATCCTCTTCTGAACTTGACATTACTTTCATGTTTAACTTGATCTCAATAGGACTCAAGAAGAAGGCCAAGGAAAAGATCTGAAGTCCAGGCACCTACCAGAGGGAGGTGACTTTGCAGCCAACATTCAAATTCCTGTTATAAAAGGAACAGGAGAAAGATGATTAACTGAAATTCACAGATAATCCGTCACAGTTCATGTTGGTCAATGTACAAACTGGTTTTGCAAAGAAACATTGCCAAGGAGGTAGTCCCTCAGGAAGAAACAAGAAAAAAGATAGGATGCTGTCAAAGTTTTAATTACGTGGACTCCTTGATCTTATCTTATCTACCTTCAGGCAAAGGTGTTAATAAGCAGTGAAATTTGGCGAAGGCAGGTAGCAACAAGGAAAACGAGAAAGAGATCTGAATAATCAAACTTGCAGGTGAATTTTTTCTTAAACTTAGAACTCATAATTCTTGGCTCATGTAATGATAAAAAATAAAAATTGGTCTCCCCTTACAGAAGGAAGGATCAGAATTAACTACTAATGATCTGAGCTAGAAATAGCATCAAGGGAAAAAAGAAGATCAAAAGTTACCTCCCTTCCTCCAGTAGCAAAGAAGATTTATTAAAGGCATCTATGCTGACCATTCAGCCAAAAACAATCATAAATTGTTGAACACTGACATGGTTAAACAGGTTCAAAGAGAGGATCACCACCATCTAGCCAAGACTAGCTGAAATTGGCCTTGCAATTAGCATTAACAACAAGAAGAGCATTTGCTGAAGGCCTAACAATGGCTAGCAGTCAAGTCAGTAGATTAATCAAGGAATGACTAGGAGGTCTCACTAAAAGAACTCACAAGTCCACAAAATAAATGAGTAGCTTGGGAAGGGACTAAATAAACAAATGAATAAAGAGCATAAGAGCTGAGCATTTAGTCATTCATCAAGCATTTACCCTGAGTGTTCACAACACTGTAAAGAATGAACATCCATTATTCTTGTTTGTCCAGCCAATTCAACTATCTGGTAGCAGCACCTCACCAGACCCACACCTGGCCAATGACAGCCCTGATAACTGTGGCCCCCGTTACTGGTTCAGAGTTAGGAGCATGAGTAGAGGCAGGGACAACCAGAGGCAATAAGCATCTCCAGAATACAGTTGCTTGGCTTGCAGGAAATAAGCCAATACCTGCTAAAAGGTACAGTGGAGAAAACCTGCCTGAGAATGAGGCCAGATAAAAACAGGGTAGGAGATGGGAGAAACAGGACCCTGATGACATGATTTGAGCCCCTAGATCCAGCCATGCCTGAAGCTAGCCCTATTCATGGACTTTTCAGCAATATACACCACCAAATTTTCTTTTATTTATTTATTTTTTTAAAAGATTTTATTTATTTATTTGACACACAGAGAGAAAGCACAAGTAGGCAGAGAGGCAGGCAGAGAGAGAGGCAGAAGCAGGCTCTCCACTGAGCAGGGAGCCCGATGCGGGACTCGATCCCGGGACTCCAGGATCATGACCTGAGCCGAAGGCAGTCGCTTAACCAACTGAGCCACCCAGGCGCCCCTTTTATTTTTTTTTTTAAGATTTTATTTATTTGCTTAGAGGGCACAAGTCGGGGCAGAGGCAGGGGGAGACGGAAAGTGAGGATCTCAAGCAGACTCTTTGATGAGTGCAGAGCCCCACACAGGGTCCGATCTCACAACCCTGAAATCATGACCTGAGCCGAAATCAAGAGTCAGACCCTTAACCGACTGAGCCACCCAGGCACCCTACAAATTTTCTTTTCAATTGTCTTTAAGCTCGACGGGTTTCTGTTCCTTACAAACAAAATGTCCTAATGCATCACTACTGCCCTAGTCCTTTAAACCCCTTTATAGGAATAATTTTTCAGCCAGAGCACTCACCCCCAATCATTAAAATTTTCAAAAAATATCTTTTAAAATGAAACATTCTGAGAAATGGATATGAAATAAGTTTGTCTTTTATTATTCCCTGCATCTTAGGAACCTTTTGGTGACTGGATTATTTCCTCCCACAAAGGAAAATAAGCTTCGTGGTGTAATTGATTATTCACACCAGACCCTAATAACAGGTTGCTTGGGCCTTTAGAACACCAAAACCCTTTTTGTTCAGCTCTGTCTTTGTGCATCCCAGGAGTTCACAGGATGAAGTAAAATTTGGAGGTTTTGCTGCTTGAATTCACTACTTTTTGCCTTCCCCACTGAAAGGGGAGAACTCAAATGAAGAGTGCATGGGTTCAACGAGCCTCCCTTCTGTCCCCGCTTCTCCACAAAACAGACCAGTCATGGAGAACCTCAGTTGCCAAGCGCTGATATCAGTGGTCACATTCTGTGGGTTTGTTAGTCGTTCACATTACAAAACCCCATTCTGACAGGAAAGCACATACATGCCATGGCAGTCTCCACAGGGCATCTGGCCAGTACTCTCTCATATCTGTCCTGGGTAGACAGCAGTACCTCAAGTTGAGTTCACATTTGATTGCCTACGCACAAGGGTGTGGGTGAGGTGAGGTGGGAGAATGCTGAACCAGGTTCAGATTGGCAAAAGTTGCCAACATAAAATGGTAGAAAAAAACCAGGACTAGAAGTCTAGAGGACCTGGAGCTGGTCCTGGCACCAGCTTTGCTACCAACTACACTTGACCTTGGCTAAGCCATCTCACCTTTTAAGATGCCGATTTCCTTATTTTTAACATGTAATGGGTAGAAATGGATCAGTGCTTTCACTCTGGGTGGTGCTTAGGTATTGGATGATGAAATCAATTTAGTGGATCAAGACCAACATTAAAAACACTATTCTAGGGCTGACGCAGGAATTATACACAATGAATCTAGAACAACTTGTAGCTCCAGAAAGTAAGAATATGCTAAAAAAAAAATTGACAGTGATGGGCTTATGTCAAAAGGACAGAGGAACCAACTGAAAGTGCACCTACTAGCCAAAACCAGTACAATTACAGCGACAAAATAAATAAAGCACTATTGGATTATAACCCAAAATATAAAATAAACATCCATGAATCCACATGGATATAAATACTGATTAAATAAATCAATAAATGAGGGTTAGACAAACCTAACATGCAAAAAACACCAAATAATGTATATAGATACTCCACTGTCAAGGAGGTGAACATAACTCCCCACTCCTTAGGTGTGGACTGCACATAGTGGGTTGGGGAAAGAGTAACTTTACAGTGGAGAAACCTGACAAACAGTACCTCAAGCAGCTGATCAAGGTCATTTGGAGAGTGACAAATAATGTTGGCAGTACGTACCCTCAATATGATGTGAGGAGAATGGCACTTCATCTCTCTTATCTTTCTCCCAAAAACACATAACCCGAGTCTAAATCATGAGAAAAACACCAGACAAATCCCAATTGAGGGCCATTCTACAAAATGCCCAATCAGCCTGCCTCAAAATTGTCAAGGTCATCAAAAATAAGGAATCCTGGAAGAGAAAAAATGTATTAGGTAAAAACCAAGGAAAGGGGGATGAAGTATAGACTTTGGTTAATAATAATGTATTAGTGTTGGTTCATTAACTGAGACAAATGGACCTTCCTCACGTAAGACAGGAACCACAGGGGAAACTGAGTGTGAGGCATACAGGAACTCTAGTATCTTCACAACTCTTCTGGAAATCTAAAACTGTTCTAAAATGAAAAGCTATTTTGGAGTCGGGAAGGTGATTAAAACAAAGTCTGAGCATTAACAGAGCAGCTCATCTCTAAGCTTTTCGCTAGCTGTAAAGGCTAGTGAAACTAGAAGGAACACTACAGCTGTGGTGAGAAAATCTAGACATAACCTCAGCTCTGCAATTTGCCCCTCAGGGAAGTCCCTCACTTTACCCAAGGTCCTCAGTCAGATTTTCCCCAACTATGCAACAAGGTTAATACCTGTCCTGCCTACCTCACAGCGTTATTTTGTTGTGAGAAGCAAAGTATATTAATGTGATTTAGAAACATGAACATACATACAAATTATGGAGGTTATGATAACCTAACCATGATGATAACCAGAATTCTCTGGTCCTTTCCCAAGTCAGAGCAGACTCAGGGCTGTCGAGACTCAGCCTTCTGCCTACTCAACCAATGTTTGGATTTTCAAAGGGGTCCCCAGACCAGCAGCATCAACATCACTTGAGAACTTGTTAGAAATGCAGAATCTCGGGCCCCACCACAGATCCACTAACTCAGAAACTCTAGTGGCAGGGGCCAGCAATCTGTGTTTTAACAGGCCCTGCAGGCCATTCTGGAGCTGCTGAAGCTTGGAACCACCGCCCCAGAGAAAATGCCAGGTCACGGGGCTAACTGTGAGTCCCATTCACACGGGCCACATTCCTCCAGCTGGCTTCCTTCCCAATTAGCCACCACGTGGCTCTCATCTCCTCCGGAGCCCCCTTCACATCTACTAACACTTAGCCAATTCTCACACAACTCCTCTGAGAGAGTGGAGGGAGACACAGTAGTATCCACGGGGATGTGGGCAAGTCTGTGATATGCTAAGCTTCAGAACGAGCTAAGCAGCTAGAGCAAGACCCAAGAACATGGCTTTATTTTGCCCAACTAATGTGCCAAGTTATTAGCAATGAAGGAAAATCAGGGCACCTCTCCGGACCATTACACCCAACAGTTCACCAACACCCAAATTCCAACATTCTGTCCATCTGGTCCCAGGCCTTTGTCAGACAAGGTGTCTTAATCCGTGGATCGAAAAAGGCAGATACCTTACATAAACATCCATCCACGCTTATCTGCAAACCCACCTATGAAAATAAAACCTTGGGATGCCAGGGAGCCCAAGGCACTTCCAGGCCCTTAAACAAGGAACAAATGATGCAGAACTCAAAGTAACGAACCAACTGGAATGCTACTAGAAAAACAGGAATGACAAGTCAGGAGTACAGCTCCTGAGCAGGTTTGCCCGAAGCCCACGCCATCCTTTCTCTGAACCACGTTTAGGCCACAGCTATTACCCCTTTTCGACTCAGTATCAGCATTATTCCTAAGGGATACACACACAGTAAACGTAAGACAATCCTGGGCTAGAAAAAGACAGAGTTAAACACCTACCTACTCAGGGCAAACTGGACGCTGTCTGTGTACATGTATATTGACAAGGTAAAAAAAACTGCCGACACAGAGTCTCTGTGAAGAACAGAGGCAGGACTTGCTTGGGTCTTGAGACAGGAATATGACGTCTCAGCACAACTCAAATAATCGGCATAAAAATATACGTCAACCAATAATCATTTTTTCGTTCACTTCCACTTTCCTTATTCCCCATTGACAGCCTTCTGGAAAATACAGGCTGTGGCCCATAATTTACTGACAGACGAAAAGAAAAAAGATAAACAATATGCCATCACGTAGGCAAATTTACCGTGAATCAGAAAACCAACTAAGAGTGAACTGGCCCTCGCCATACAGTTCCTGTCTGCAGGTACCCTGAATACCTGTCTTCAGAGGCCATCTACACGATCTAGCTCAAAGTTTTACGGTAACTTCTCCTGTCTCCTACCATCCCTCCTCCCCACCAATGCACGCAAAGTAACTGCTCCAGTAATAGAGCATTTAAACGGATGAAAGTATATTCCCTTATTTAGAAACACTCTGTGGCTCTCCAGCTGCAGAGGACAGAGTAACTGTGCACTGCCCTCAAGCTCCCCTGAATTGCTACCCTCCGGCGACATCAGATAGCACCTCTTGCAGCCGTTGTTCAACACTCTCTTGGCCTAAAATGTCTTGATCTTTAAAATCTTACCACATTTCAAGGTCTTGCTCTAGTTCACAACCCCCCCCCCCCCCCCCCCCCCCCCCCCCCACCCTGCCGCCCCCCCACCCCCCCTTCAACCGACCCCCCCCCACGTCGCCTCGCGACCCCCTA
>NC_058414.1:55740774-55752940 GCF_002201575.2 Neomonachus schauinslandi
CCCCCCCCCCCCCCCCCCCCCGGAGCTCTCTGCTGGTTTACTCTTTGGAATTACTCTCCTGCATTCATCCGCAATCACGGAAGTAACATTTCCCTTCACACACACACCGCCCCGCCCCCACCATTGAGTGGCTGCAAGAATTAAATCAAGTGATATTCTTTCAAAAAGTACTGAGAAGAGTGCCTCACTTTTTGTAGACAATCCATTAAAGGAAGCTACTATGATTAGCATTAAATGGTCCTCCTATCTTATGACAAGTCACCCTTCCCCAACCTACCTCTTAGCTGGCACTCCCCAAGGTACCACATGCATCTCTCCCCCCTTTCTCTCCGGGGACCTGCCCAAAAGGTTGTACAGGTTGGGCCTCTCTTGGAAACTTCAACTGTCATAATTCCAACTAAACCGCTGACTCACAGAGGTGATTACCAGCTTTGCCCTCTCTTCTGAGTTACCTGCTGGACGTCTCCAATGATGCCACCCATACGCTTCAAGCCTAGCATGTTCAAAACCAAAAGCTTTCTTGTTCCCTAAAATCTATTCCATCTTCCTATTTTCCCTTATAGTATTCATGGCACCTTAAATAACACAGTCACATAGGCCTGAAACTTCAAAGTTGCCTTTTTTGTTTGCTTTAATATTTACTGCACAATAATACATTGATGTGGAACAAAATTCAAAAGGTGCAATTTCAATCATGACCACACCTGTCCTTTTGCCACCGTTCTCCCTTTCTTGGGGAATCTGATGTTACCAACCTCTTGAGCATCCCTCAGAAGATACTTTATATTTATGATACACAGTGGGTACCAGTAAATGTTTATCAACCAGTTCTCCGGAAAAACAAAAACAAAAGCCCTGATTTGTTGCCTAATTGTTTTAAAGTTTTGATCCATGTGGAATTTATTTTTCTGGAAGGTATGATGTAAGGCTGAAACTTTTCTTACCTGATTTTACCAACACTGCTTATTATCTCCCATAGAATCATCTTTGCCTTCTCCCTCAACCCCGTCCCCCAGGCCCCTAAAGTACCTAGGGACTATCATTCTAACCTTCCAGTATTTCTGAGTTGTCTTTTTCCTTTCTTCCCCATTGTTACCACCCCAGGTCAGGCTCACCGTGCTTGTGTTCCCTGCCTCTTACCTTCTCTACCAGCACTAGAATACTTCCTCTAAGATGGCTCCCACCATGTCCCCTCCTTTTTCACTGTCTACAGAATAAAGTCCAAACGCTTCCTAGGGGATTCAGGATCCACTCCAGCTCGGCTCCAACCCACCTCTCTGTTCTCCTATGCTGTCACTTTTTCCATTTAAAGCTGTTCTTATCATCAAACTGGAAGGTTCCTCATTCCTTAAAATGCTACGCCCTGACTCATCCTGCATTTTGTGCAGGATGTGCTTTCTACCATGCCCTCTGTTCCCTTCCTTCATCCTATGAATCCTTTGAGGGTTGGCTCAAATGCCCACTTCTCTGCAAAAGCGCCTCTGTGCTCCTCCAATAGGGCAATACCTTGTTCCCAGCCGGTACCCACCCCTCCTTGTCTCTCACAACTGTGCCTTTATATCTGCCTCCTGGAATGAATGTTCCCTGAGAGCAGCACTGGGACCGATTTTTTCAAGCTCCCTGCTTCTAGGTAGCACGTTATACACAATAAATTGTTTTTAATGAAATGAAAATGCCTTTAGTGTGCATGAGAATCACCCGAAGGGCTTGCAAAAACGCAGATTGCCGGGCCCACCTGCAGAGCTTCTGATTCAGTAGGTCTGGGCGAAGGCCCAAGAATCCGCTTTTCTAACAAGCTCCGAGGGAATGCTGATACAGCAACTCCTGGAACCCACTTTGAAAACCACTGCCTCAGACCACACCTCAAACCTCAAACTGAAAGCCTTTAGAAACTGGGACACTGTAGGTCCAAATATCTCACAGAGGAGGAAATCTTCTCAAGCCGGGTGTCATTTAGATATGGGTAGATTTCACCCTGTCCTTCTAGTTCAGCCTAAAACGGCAGTGAATGGCCCAGGGCCACCGAGACAGAGGCACTGCAGGGATTGAGTCCATCCTCTGATTCTCTGGCTCCCAGTCCAGTGCTCTCCCTGCACCAAGGGCCCCTCTGGCCAAGGGCCTGGCAATAGAAGCAGAATGACCAGATTGCACCCTGCTTTGGCCACTTGTTCCCTTTGTGACTGGGAGTAAACTACTTAAGCCTCTCCAGGCCTCTGACAACCAGGGTTTCTTTGAGTGGAAGTCAAAGAAACCAACTTGGCAAATGAAACGCAAAAAAACTATCTTGGAAAAATAACAGCATCGAGAGCATGCTATGAAGTCGCACACACAAGTTGTCTTTCTAATGCCGACTTTATTCAGTCATAAAGCAAGTTAATCATAATTATAAAGCAGGTTCAGGACTCCAAACTCAGTGACATTTCACCACGTGATTAAACTTGGCTTCTTACACAGCATCCAGAGCAGAACACACGACAGGCCACACAACAAACAGATAATGGAGGGGTGTAGGAAGTTAAGCAACCAAACATGAAGTCGGTGTGCGGGCGTGCAGTTGAGATAAGGCCTGGGTCCGGTCTGGTGCAGGTCAGCTCTCAGCACTCACTGCTTCTGATGTTCAAGCAGGGAATGATCCATTCTGTTGCGAGATCCATCCAGCAGAGCCTTCCGCGGCAGCTGCCTTTTTTAAGTGGTCAGACATAGAGGACTCAGGTCTGAAGAGTCTGACAGTTTGCTGCCCAAATCCTCCCCTTTGTTTTTTTAAGACTTCATTTATTTGACAGAGAGAGAGCGACGGAGAGCGCACAAGCAGGAGGAGCAGCAGAGGGAGAGGGAGAAGCAGGCTCCCAGCTAAGCAGGGAGCCAGATGTGGGGCTCGAACCCAGGGCCCTGAGCCAAAGGCAGACGCCCAACCGACTGAGCCACCCAGGCGCCCCAATCCTCCTCTTTTTAGCGGGATTTATGGGTCTCGGCCCCCGCAGACCTCCTCTGGGTCTGCTCGTTACCAGTTCTGGGGAGTCAGCTAACATCAGTCCCGGCGGTATCTCCTAGAGGCAGCACCTTTAACTGCTAGCATCATTGCTTGATACAGGCTTCTCCTTGACATGAAAGACTCCAATTTGCTCTCCACGACCGGCTGAAGGACTTGAGAGGAGCTGAGAGGAAGCCCTGGCACAGCTTCCTGAGAACTGAAGCCAGACCACAACAATGTGGTACAGGCAGGACACACCCTCAGCAGCAGAATCTCCACGGTCCTTGGCGTTGGACCCAGAGTCCAGGCTGGCTCGCAGGGCCACCCGGGGCCGGGGAGAATGGAGCCCTTGTTCTGGTCGCAGCAAACTAGATGCAAAGAAGTGATTCCTCAAATGGAAATCAGGAAGGGTGAGTGGCTTCTGGACAACCAAAGAACAAGTAATTGCTCCCCTGCCTCTCTTTGGTCACTGGTAAACTGAGACCATGACAGCCACCTCACAGGTTATCGGAAGATCGAAGGAGGTCGAGAAGCCAAGCACTTGGGCTAGCACACCGTACTAAGTGCTTCAGTTACTAGCTGCCACTGCCGTTATCATTACTCTCTGTAATTATCATCACCACCTTTCAAGGCAGCATGGCTCCCCATTCCCTAATGACACCAACAAGCTCCAAAGGACACCTCAGTTAATTCTATATACACTAGAAATCGGCTTCAAGCAGCTCTGAACATGTGAGAAAAACCCAACTGGGTCTTCCCTATATTCTTGGAGGCCTTCAAATACCCCAAACTCACTGCATCTCAGACGCTAGACAATGAGCTACTTTAGAATTAGAGCCAGCAAGTGATTAAGCTACTTTCATGGCCACGCTAGAGAATAGGTTGTTATATCTCATTCAATTTCAGTTACAAAGGCGCTAAAAACTCAACTTTGGATTCAATTCCCAGTAGCAAATAAACAAACCTGTGTAGCGTCATAGAAAGCAATTCAAAAGCTCAAAAGAGACATTAAATCCCTCCTCCCACTCAGTTCCACCTGACCTCCCCTCCCGCAAGCAGCAAAAAGACACAAACAGGGCAGGATTTTGCTTGGGTCGTCCTCTGAGGATTCCCAGCCCCATTCTCTTTCTCCTCCTTCTTTAGAAAATCAGCAGCCTGAATCATGACCTACAGAAAAATGGAACTTTTTTCCCCAGAGTCCCAATTAAAATCCAGACTCATTCCCTTTGAGCACATATCCCCATTGTAACTGACGAATTCTCTGTGACTGTTTAATATCTCCATCCCCTACCTAAACTGTAAGCTCCTTGGGCGCCTGGGTGGCTCAGTCGTTAAGCGTCTGCCTTTGGCTCAGATCATGATCCCAGGGTCCTGGGATCGAGCCCCACATCGGGCTCCCTGCTCAGTGGGAAGCCTGCTTCTCCCTCTCCCACTCCCCCTGCTTGTGTTACCTCTCTCACTGTGTCTCTCTCTGTCAAATAAATAAATAAAATCTTAAAAAAATAATAATCATTTCTTTAAAAAAATAAAATAAAATAAAAATAAAAATAAATAAACTGTAAGCTCCTTGAAGGGAACTTCCACGTCTGTCTAATTCATCACCATATCTCCTGTACAGTCTGGCACCCCACACAGTGTGTGTCCTCAATAAATACTTATTATGTGTATAAGCAGAAATCCTACTCCCGTGTTTTTATTCCAGGGAGGCATTTACTTCAAGTTTAATAATGTTTGTGAGATTTAAAAAATAATATTAATTAGCTTTTGCTTTGTAACATTTCAGATCACTGTCCACCACAAACAATTTGGGGAAGAAAAATTTGTTTTATAAAAGTTAAACTATAAAGTTCTTGTATTACAGTGTTTGATATCAAGAAAGAAAACAAGTATGGGAATCTTTAATGGTACTACATTTTAATACGTAAGTGGAGAAATGTTATATTGAGAAAAGTGTTTGACCCACACATTTTTTTTTTAAGATTTTATTTATTCATTTGAGAGGGAGAGAGACAGAGAGAGCACAGCAAGGGGAGAGGCAGAGGGAGAGGGAGAAGCAGAGTCCCCTCTGAGCTGGGAACCCGACATGGGGCTTGATCCCAGGACCTGGAGATCGTGACCTGAGCCCAAGGCAGATACTTAACCATCTGAGCCACCCAGGCGTCCCTACCCACACATTTTTTTAAAAAATCAGATTTTAATATGTTAACTGTAGAGAGTAAACAAAACAATAAATTTGATTTTAAACTGACAGTCACAGATCCTTTGATGATCTCTTGCGCCGTTCACAGCAATTTGATTCTGTTCTGCTTACATTAAAGCTATTTTTCAATTCAGGTCCATTCTCTGTGAGTAAACACAGACATCCAGAGAGTGACATAATGTTTATCTAAAGAAATTTTATATGAAAGCAACGTGCTTCTCAGCCATAAATCCACTTATTATTATTTAAGAATCATATTCCACTCATATTCCAGGGGTCTTGGGGAGCCTAGAAACAATCAAATTCTGACTCACAAACAAACAGATTGAGGCAGGGTGATGATAAATCAAGTCCAGAAAAATTCGATTTCAGGGTATAAACCCTATGACTAAGAACAATGACATTACCATTGCATTTTCTGTATTTCTCCAAGATGAAGGAAATATGTCATCAACTTTTTAAAACAAAAGCATCAGAGAAATAACTAAAGGACCAACTCCCTCATGCTGCTACTCTATTTATTATCAAAGAGGTTTTGAATTTTCACGTAGGTGAAGCAAGCCCAGGAATGACACTGTAAGACTACACCCTGCCTGCTATAAGCTTCTACAAAGAATCTTCTTCGAGCAAATCAATATTTCTCAATCTTTTCACATAAGAGGGATCATTTATGAAAAATATTTTACTTCAGACTTTTTAAAAAAATCAAATGTCTTTGATTTTAATTTATGAAAAATCTCAGATATATGTAAAAGTACACAGCAGCACTGTCCCAACAGAAATGTAATATGACCCATATATGTAATTTTAATTTTCAAGTAGCCAATTAAAAAGAGTAAAGGGGAACAGGTTAAATTGATTTTAATTATATATTACCGTACTATGTCCAAAATATCATTTGAACATATAAACAAAAATTATTGAGATAATTTCACATTCTTTTCCGTACTAACTCTTCGAAACTCAGGGTATATGTTACACTTATAGTACATGCCAATATGGATTAGCCACATTTCAAGTGCTCAGTAGCCACACGTGGCCAATGGCTGCCCTGGTAAACAGCAAATACAGAGAACAGTATTAAAAACTCCATGAATTCATCACCCAGCTTCAGTCATCATTAACTTGTTCCTTCTAAACTCCCTGCCCAACCTCAAATTATTCTGAAGCAAATGCTAAAAAAATTGTAACATTTCATCCATGTCCAAATTTCCTTATCTTCTTTTTTAACAGTTGTATAGTTGCTCAAATTGGGATCTAAACAATCAACTATGAGGATCTCTTTTTAATGACATTTTTTGATGACACTGACGTAACAGAAGTTGTACTTTTTGGAAAATGCTTCTTTCATTCAGATGTTTCTCACACATTTATCTTACGTGTGTTTCCGCTCTAGCCCCGAGACACAACAATAAACAAGACTCAAAGGAACTTCTGGTTCAGTTCCTGACTGCCCATTAGGACCACTCAAAGAGGCTTTACTAAGCAATACCAGTTCCATCAATGGGCAAATGGATAAATAAAACATGGTATTACATACAATGGGGTGGTATTAGGCAATAAAAACAGTGAAGTGCTGATTCAAGCTATAACAAAGATGAACTCTGAATACAACAATTCCGTGATAGAAGCTAAACAGAGAAAGACAACATACTGTATGAATCCAATTACATGAAATGTCCCGGATAAGCAAATCCACACAGACATAAAGTAGGTTAGTGGCTTCAGGGTAAAAGAGAAGACTGCTAATGGGTGTGATTTCTTCTGGGGTGATGAAATGTTCTAAAATTAATTATGATGATGGTTACACAACTATGAATATGCCAGAAATCATTGAATTGTATACTTTAAGTGGGTGAACTGTATAAAATATGAATTATATCTCCATAAAGCTGTTATTGAAAAATAAGTAACTAAGCGAAGTAAGTCAATCAGAGAAAGACAAGTATCATATGATCTCACTGATATGTGGAATTTGAGAAACAAGGCAGAGGATCATAGGGGAAGAGAGGAAAAAATGAAACAAGACGAAACCAGAGGAGACAAACCATAAGAGACTCTTAATCTCAGGAAACAAACTGAGGGTTGCTGGAGTGGTGGGGGGTGGGAGGGATGGGGTGGCTGGGTGATGGACACTGGGTAGGGTATGTGCTATGGTGAGCGTTGTGAATTGTGTAAGACTGATGAATCACAGACCTGTAGCCCTGAAACAAATAATACATTATATGTTAATAGTAAAAAAATAAAATAAAAATTTAAAAATTTAAATAAGTAGATGAAGTATGCTACATTCATACAATGGAATACTATCCAGCTATAATACAGAATGAGAAAACTCCTCTAAAAAAACAAAACAACTCCAGTGACCAACCCTCCTTACCCCAAGTCACTGGATCCAGAAGCTTTGGGAGTGGGGCCTAAGTAGGGAAATTTTTTAAAAGATCCCTAAGTGATTCAAATGTAAACCAAATAAGAATCAGTGGTTTCAGGAAAGATTCAGTCCAGTGGTCGACAGTTACAAAACGGTATGTTAACTGCTCCCTATAAAATAGGTAGGCGCAGGGTGCCAGGAGGTTCTTTCTCCAACTTCAACTTGAAGGCAACAGAGGAAGACTTCCTGCACGGGGCATCCATGCTGAAGCATGATGGATGAGTGGGAATTAGCCAGGTGAATGTGGGTGAGGAAGAGATTATAAAGAGGACAGAAGTTTATGCAAAACTGGGAGGCCAAAGCACATTACGCATAGCCCTGAGGATACAGGCAGGGCCTGAACTTAGTTCAATGTGACTGGAAAACACAGAACAAAGTGATGACTGATGAACTGTGAAGCGGGGCTGATTCATAGAGGATCGAGTAAATCAGGTTAAAAACATGAAATGTTCATTTATCAATAAAATAGGGAACAAAATTTAGTTTAAATTCCATAACAGTTTTAATTCGTTTTTAATAACAGCATTACCATATATATGACAAAATAGTGCATATAAAAGACATTTATTCTACAGACAATGTTTTGTGACCGGGTCTGAGATCTCCTTGCAATATATCCAAGGTGAAAACAACCAGAATGGGTACTTTCCATGGATTTCAATAACTGGTATTTCTTTTACTTCATCCCAAATTGATGAAGGCATTACAGTATTGTGGATCAAAAAGTGGGAAACAAAATGCTACATTCCAATGACTTTTTTCACAGAATATTTTAACAGAATATAACCAAATATAATTGTTTCAAATTCTCTTTTTAATTGAGAGATTAAAAAGAGAATCCTACTATGGATATACCACGCTTAGTGGTCTGAGGGATAGAAACATGAGGAATGGATATTAGCCCTGCTTTCAAGGCATTTACAATCTAGTAAGGGAGACAATACATCTGAATAGACAGCAAGCCAGGAGGCACTGGGGTGGGGGAATTGGTTGAGAATGGAGAGAGGAATGAAAGAAACAAAGTGCTAAAGGAAAGAAAGAAACCCACATACTCAATGGTCAGAAACTGAACTGGGGACTCTCATATTTTTTTTTAAATGCTATAAGAGATTGAGTTCAAAGAGATTATTCTCTGAGAAGTGGCTCATGAGTTTAGCCTTGAAAGACTTGGGTTTTTCACAGTGAGAGACAATGAAAGAGCTTTCTAGGCAACAGGAGTGTAGGGGCAAAGGCAAAATGCTTCATTGCTGAAGAAAGTTCAGGGTGCCTGTGCACAGGGTTGGGGAATGAAGGGTGAAGGTGGGCTCTGAGCCCAGGCTGCCAGATCCTGACTCTAGGCTAAGGACTCTAGGCTTAAATGGGGACAGAAAGGACCCAGGGTTTCAGTCTCAGATCCATCTAGTATTAGCTGTAAAGCAGCCTCATTTGGAGTACAACTTTTCCTACCCTCACCTGGAGGTATAAAAACAGTGCCTACTCAGGGCGCCTGGGTGGCTCAGTTGGTTAAGCACCTGCCTTCCGCTCAGGTCATGATACCGGGGTCCTGGGATCAAGTCTCACATCAGGCTCGCCGGGGGAGTCTGCTTGTCCCTCTCCCTCTGGCCCTCCCATGTGTTGGACATGCTTTCTTCCTTTCTCTCTCTCTCTCATAAATAAATAAAATCTTTTAAAAAACAATAATAACAGTGCCTACTCTGGAGTCACTCTGAGGATTAAAGGCAATAACTCATCTACAGCACATAGGACAGTACAGCACAAGAAGTTCAGCAGCTGCTGCTGTTATTAGTTTCATTATTACTAACTATATAAGCCACTCAGGAATTTTGAGCAACACCATGACAGCACTTAAAGAATTCACCTGACTGTGCTATGCAGGAGAGCCTGAGGGAGGAATGTCCACCTATAAGTAATGTTAGGACAGAGTGCAGAAGTCCCTAAGACCCCTAAGCAAACATGGTGCAGGGGCAACAGGAAAGAATTGATGTGAAAGGTGCTGAGGAGGAGAAAGCCAAGACCTGGGTAAGCATGAACATGGCCTGAACACTAGTGATTGGGAACTCAAGAGGGAATTTTCCAGAAGAGAGGGCTAAGAAGCTGATGAATAAGATGTAGACAGAAAAGAAATTCACAGGAACTACAAACAAGTCTCAATTATGCATGGAAGCCTCTTTCAACTGAACAGCTTCCATCTTCCTTTGTGTGCACACCCCCATTACTTCTGTGGGTATTGGAGGGCTCCCCAACCTTCCCTGGAGTACTCCTGAAATGGAATTAACAATTAAGAAAACATCATACGGGCGCCTGGGTGGCTCAGTTGGTTAAACGACTGCCTTCGGCTCAGGTCATGATCCTGGAGTCCCTGGATCGAGTCCCGGGTCGGGCTTCCTGCTCAGCAGGGAGTCTGCTTCTCCCTCTGACCCTCCCCTCTCTCATGTGCTCTCTCTCAAATAAATAAATAAAATCTTAAAAAAAGAAAAAAGAAAACATCGTACTTCCCAGAAGCACATTATAAATAAAACTGGATTATTCAGACCCTCAAGTAAGGGAAAAACCTTATACTACCTCCTAAAACTGGAATGGAAGTAGAAAAAAGATCTCAAATTCCTTTCGACTCCTTTTTTGCTACTAGCCCTTTAGGTGGTAACCATGAAACGCTTATTTAACTTCTCCTTGCCCTCAGTTTCACTACAAGAATACAAAGAGCTGAAATGTAGTTATTTTACTGAAGGGTTGCTGCAGAAGTGTTTAGAATTAGCCATGGTTTCTTTTCTTTTCTTTTCTTTTCTTTTTTTTTTTATGGAAACAGAAACTAGCTGGCTTTCCAGCACTTTCCTTAAGAGGCATACAGCATTACGGTGTTCAGAATTCATTTACCACAGTGGGTAAAACCCATCCGATTTCTCTCTAGATTTAGGTGAAAGTTTCAATTTAAGTGAAAGAATTTCCTTTGCTCCTTATTAAAAGTCCCCCATCGGAGTGCCTGGGTGGCTCAGTCGTTAAGCATCTGTCTTCAGCTCAGGTCATGATCCCAGGGTCCTGGGATGGAGCCCCACATCAGGCTCCCTGCTCAGCGGGGATCCTGCTTCTCCCTCTCCCATTCCACCTGCTTGTGTTCCCTCTTTCCTGTCTATCTCTCTGTCAAATAAATAAAAATCTTAAAAAATAAAATAAATAAATAAAAGTCCCCCATCTACCAAGCCCACGAACCATAAACTCAACCACAAAAATCAATGGCAGTAAGAGTCTCAACAATACAGGGGAGCCTGGGTGGCTCAGTCATTAAGCGTCTGCCTTCAGCTCGGGTCTTGATCCCGGGGTGCAGGGATCGAGCCCTGCGTCAGGCTCCCTGCTCTGCGGGAAGCCTGCTTCTCCCTCTCCCACTCCCCCTGCTTGTGTTCCCTCTCTCACTGTGTCTCTCTCTGTCAAATAAGTAAATAAAACCTTTAAAAAAAAAAAAGAGTCTCAACAATTCAGAAAATAGTACAACTAGACGCTTGATACTAGCTGCGATAAGTTTACAGCCCATCCTCACATGCTTTTAATGTATTGTATCACTGGACTCTATCATAAGTTAACAACTAATTAAATAGTGAGAGCAGGAGAGATTTCCGTGTCGTGGAAGGAGCTGAAGATTCAGAGTCAGAAAGAACTATTAACAAAAATCAAGCTCAGCAATTTACCATTGGCTGGGGGCAAGTTCTTGAACCTAGGCTGCAGTTTCTTGATATGAAAAATGAACCTCAAGACACTGCCTATAAAATGGTGAAGATTAAATGAGATAATGCAACCTTTGGCAGCCTGGTAGTATCTGTCCTACAATGTAACTATTAGCTAGTACTGAAACTGTATCTCAATAATGATAAAGCACCAAATATTCTTTTGACTAAGCAATAGTTTTTATTACAAATAAAGCTAAACATCTATTGATTGTAATAGTGAAAACCACATTTTAGTTTCTTGGAAGTGGTCCAGCACAACAGAAAATGAACTAGAATTTTAGTTCTGCCAGGATAATCTTGGGGAAATTGGTTAAGCTGCTAGAGCCTCAACTTCCCATCTGCTTAGAAATACCTAGCTAATAATAAGACTATGATAATGTTTAATGAGGTAATCTATATAAAGTTGTGGCACATACCCTGTTCTTAGTAGGTACTCAATCTATAGTAGTTATTGGTATTTGTTAATTTTCCCAGTAGAAAAAAAAAATGGATAAATAAGCATGAAAATCAAAACCAGGTATGAAACCACCATTCTTCATATTTTACAGAGTTTTTATTCATTTATTCCATAATTTTTTCTTACAGACCTACTGTGTGTCAGGCACTGTTGTTGACTTTGGGGATGGAGTGATGAACAAGACAGATAAGGTCTCTGCTTTCCTGGAACTTCCATTCTAGTGGGGGAAGACAGATAGTAAACAGCCCAAGGAGATAATTTCAGAGAGAGAGTGCTATGAGGAACACCAAACAGGGTGGAGTGCCAGCAAGTTGCGGGGGGGGGGGGGGGGGGGGGGGGGGGAGTGCTTAGGGAGGGGGGTTTGCGCCCACCCCCCACCCCACTGGTC
>NC_058414.1:55753040-55790249 GCF_002201575.2 Neomonachus schauinslandi
GGGGGGGGGGGGGGGGGGGGGGGGGGGGGGGGGGGGGGGGCGGAAATGGTCATTTAGCTAGGGTGTATTTCAGCCCAAGCCTGCCTGACTGGTGTCCTTTGGCCAGAAGGGGAAACCTCATCTTGTAAGATGCTCAGACGTAGAGTGTGGATGATCAGAAGTCAGACCTACATTTTTACCTGTGTTAGGATCTCTTCTGCAGCTGCAGCTTAAAATATTTATAAACGCCCAACCCAGTTCTCAAACTGTGAGGGTCAGTGCAACATCTAGGGGAGGGGGCTTCTGATGCACCTTAGCACAGTTCCCAGACACGTCAAAACCGACGATTTCGGAGCCCCCTCGGCTCAGGGTCCCGACTGAGACTGGTACTTTGTGAGACGGAGGAAGACGAGTACAAGTGTGCCGAAGGTGGCCGGAAAGTTGCATTAACAAAGGAGGGCGGCTTGCTCCGGTAAGAAATAAATATCTGGACGATCTACCATAACACCCTTCAGGGACTCTAGAAGCTGCAAACGTTTCCCAGGGCGCTGGGACGCCCAAGGGGCGTATGCCCCTGGCGGGGAAAACCGGGAGTGGGGCAAACCGAGCCAGGGGACGCGGGCGAGCCGGGCGCCTGCACGGCCAGCGTCGCCCGGGTCCCCCCAGCACGCCCCATCCCGCGGATGTGGTAAAGCCTCGCGCTCGGCCCACTTACACAGGTTTCCTGTGCCTCCCGCCCCGGGGCCGCGCCTCTCGGCTGCCCAGGACAGCCTCTCCGCGCCGAATCCTCCGGCGCCCGGACCCAGGCCCCCGCGCTTGGCGCCTCCTCGCCGTCAATCCCGGCCAAACCGTCCCCTTCAGAGCAGCACCGCGGCCCTACCTCCCCCGAGCCTGGCGCGGGCCGCGACCGCAATCTCCCCTGCTCGGGGCTGCCCCACCAGCCGGTTCTTCCCTGGGCGACAGGAGACAGACTCTGGTCCTACGGTGACTGGTGGCGCCCCCCAAACCGCAGCCCTTGCGAGCCCGCACCGCCTCTGGCCCCCACCACCCCAGAACCATTCTGGCGGGCGTCCCAGCGCTTACCTGCACGCTCCTACTTTTCCGGTGTGCGGCTCCGGGCTTCGTCCACACACCCGGGAGGCGGCAAAGCCCGCTTCTCCAGTCCTCCCGCAACGCGCAGCCGACAGTTTCCGTGCCAGCCGCAGGAGCCCGAGGCGGGGACGGCCACTCGCCGAAGGACAGCGAGGCCCGAGCCCGCGCCGCGCACTGGCCGCCTTGCGCTGGGGTCCCCTGCACTGCCCTGCCTGGCTCGCTGGCGCTGCAGTCGCGCGGCCAGTTCCCGGTACTTTGCCCAGAACTTCTCCACGCGCCGCCAGTAGATTAGCCAGAGAAGCAGCGCAAGGGGCGGAACGGGGAGGAGGAGCCTGTGGCCGCCCTGGGGGCGGAGCCACACCAGCGGGGCGGGGAGGGCGGCTGAGTGACCACACGCCCACCAATCAGGAGTCGACCCCGAGGAAGAAGGTGGAGCGATGTACTTGCAAGGAGCGAGCGGATTCCATGACGCAGTCTGGGCGGTGGGGACCGGGGTTCCCGGCAGGTGGGAAGGGAGGAGGGAGAGGAGAGCTGCAGCAGCGTCGCGAAGGGGCTCAATAAGTGTTCCTCGAGTGGCGTTTCCAGGCCGGGGAAGGAGGGAAGAGAGGGAGAACAGGGAGAAGTGAGGGCGGCGCGGGAGGGGCTGGTTTAAGGAGACGGTTCCAGGAGACACACGTGCGAACAGGCAGAGGACTCGACCTCTTGAGGAAGTCAGAGGCAAAGGGATTGAGAACGGAGGAGAAAAAAACGTAGTGAAGGGAGGGTTGCAGGCATCGGCTGACGAAGGACAGATTCGGCGTGGGACACCCGCCCAAGACTGTGACCCTAACATCCAGAGAGAGTGGGTTCAGATTCGTGCCGGGGTTCCAGGAGAAGACTGAGGGGAGTGTGGTCGTTTTGTTCTATGCTGTTCATGTGCAAGAGGGAAGGGAGAAAGAGCATCACAGTTAACAACATGCCGGAGCTCCCTGATAGACCAGGAAGTGTCCCCGACTTAACTGCCCACTCGCTCCTCCGCCTCCTTTGATCCTACCAAGAACGCAGCAACTGAGCCCCTGGGCTAGTTTGGAGACTGCAGATGTGTCGAGTGCCGCAGATGGCTGGGTGGAAAGGGAATTAACATTTACTGAGCGCCTACTGTGTGCGCCTGGAGCAGATGTGGACTCGCTTCAGTGATAATGGCACACCAGGTTCCTGCTCTCCAGGAGCTGAGGTTTTAATGGGAAGCACACCATAAACAAGAACATATACAAATATATAAACAAACGAGTAAATACGGATGATCTATGAACACCGGGGTAATTGCTATGCGGAGTTTTCTTAAGTAGGCATCGGAAGCTGCGAAGTGCCCTGACGGCCTCTTGGCGGAGGTGGCTTTTATGCAGGTTCCTGAACCAGGGAAGGGAGCTGTCACACCTCAGTCTCGGGAAGAGCGTTCCAGGCAAAGGAAATGGAAAATGCAAGGTATTTAACCTCCCCGAAGACCCAGCTAACCTACCTGACCGAGCTGAACAACGAAGTGTGGCTCGCCGGGCTTGGTGCCCCACGCAGAAGAGAGGCTCCAAAATGTTAAATTCAGCGCCACATATCACTTGTGGCACTGGACGCGTTTCCAGTCTCCCAACTGACCCCACACTGAGGTTTCTAAGTCTCTTGCCGGAGCCCCACTATTCACATTTCATTCATTGCGCTCCGTTTTCCGCTTTCTGGAACCATCCCTGTCGCGGAATGTCTGGGACTGTCAGTTTGGGATCCGGCCGGCGGCGAGCGAGGGCCGGGGCATCCGGACACGCTGCAGAATGAACTCGCCGAATGCTGCCCGCGTCGTACACACGGAGAACCTTAGTGGAGAAGATCTAAAATCTAAAGACTCGGAAATTCCTCAGTCATCGCCCCGCACCCGAGGAACGCCAGGTGGAAGAACATGTCTGGCAGGCGTCCGGACCGCTCATAATGAATTCAAGGAAGCACCTTGCCCACGCCCAGCCCGGAATGCCTGAGCAGCTCAGACTTTGTTTTCCCAACCCTTCCTCCATGTTTCGGTAATTCCTCTCTGGGAGAGAAGCTCGCTCTTTCCTCGCCTTCCTACAAGCCCTTTTTTCTTTCTTTTTTTCATTTCCACTCTCCACCTCCCACTCTTCATCCTCTTTCGTTAGCATTGTTTGGTTTGTTGTGTTTTTGTTTTGTTTTTTTCTGCAGGAGACAAGCCTTAAATCCTAAAGGAAGTTATTTGCGTAGGACTTTATTGTTGAAACTAGCAAACCGTTCTTGGCTTTTTCTTCTGTTTCTTCCAAATAACCAAGTGTGTCTATTTGTTTTTTCTATGTGTACTTGAGGCAGTTAATTTGACAGGATGAGAGAGTTAATTCATATGCATATTGTGCCTTGCCTCCAAGAAAAAAAGGAATTGTACTGTGCCTTTTCATAGTTTCATTTCCTCTTCTCCTAAATAAGCTTCCAGGCTCACCAGCTCCTAAAAACGAAAGGAAAAAAAATTAAAGTTGAATCCCATGCAGAGCTCATTATTCTTGAAAAATCTCATTAATGTCCTAAATTAGCTTTCTCCTCAGAGTTTTATTTTAAAGCAAGGACCTGAATGTCTACTCTGGTGGAGATCAGTGGTTCTATAGTACGAGTTTCTGAAAACCCTCTTTGAACTGTTGAACAATAACTTTTTATCTTTGGAGACATACCCATCACGGTGGGAATTGTTCAGAGTTGGCTGAAGGGTCTAAGCTTCCGAAATTCGTAATAGGTAAGCAGATGTTTCTCAAGTGTACATGGTTTTGATGGTAAAGGAAGCTGATGGTAATAGAATGTCACGGTGGGGAACTCCAGAGGCCTCTAGAAGCAGACTACCTGGGTTCCTGTCCCGTCATGACCACTTCCTGATTCTGAGAGCACATTTCTCTATTTTCTCATTTTCTTTGTGTGAAGTGAAGGCATTGGACGAGATCAGGGGTGACATAGCTTGGCTTATTTGCTGCTGCTCCCCTCCCTGCCTCATGCCAGCCATCACTATTAAGTCAAGGCTGTCTTTCCTACTGAGTCCAAACAGGGCCTCAGAATCCTTCTCAACCCAGTGTTTTAAGAAGCTATTACTGGGGGCGCCTGGGTGGCTCAGTGGGTTAAGCGTCCGCCTTCAGCTCAGGTCATGATCCCAGGATCCTGGGATCGAGCCCCACGTCGCACCCCCTGCTCAGCGGGGAGCCTGCTTCTCCTTCTCCCTCTGCTGCTCCCCCTGCTTGTGCTCTCTCTCTCTCTCTGTCAATAAATAAAATCTTTAAAAAAAAGGAAGCTATTACTGATAGATCGGTATCCACATGTAGGTGATACAGAATTACCATGCTGGGGCTATATGAACTTAAAGCCACTTTAAGATTAAGATCTTAAATCATCATACGATTAGAGCTTCAATCTTCTAGAACGGTGGCTACAAGACAAATGTAATGAGAAGGAACTATATAGTTCATCACCTCATCGATCCCTTTTATGAGGGAGGTGGAGAGAGTGCGTTCCAGCATCTTCTCTGCAATCATATAGCCCCTGAGTGGTTAGACGCAGGCCTCCTACCCTCTTAATGTGTCTTCTTTTTGCCACTGCCACTATGAATGGGGGGTGGAGGAAACACTTGTCTGAACCGATGATAAAACCCTCCCCATCCTGTACCCATTTTTCTTTCCCCTTCATCTGGAATATGAATCAAAGTGCTTAGTCGCATAGGAACACCTTGTCAGCATTCTTTCACAAAAGTATTAGTCCTCATGACTAAGGGCTGCACAAGAATTCACCAGTTCCTCTACTAAATATAGATTGACGGGCTCCTTTTTAAAAGGATCCATTCTTAGCAGACACTTTAAGAGATCCAAAGATGAATCAGCGCGTGTCCCTGCCCTCAGTACTTTTACAGTTCCATATATTGGGCAGATCAGAAATGGATATAAATAGCTCCTGTACAAGCTAAAAAATAGAAAATGTGCTGAGAGGGGTACCAAAAATGTATTTAGAGAAGGGTGAAATTATTTGGGGAATTGGGAGCAAAGAGTCACTTCCTGCGTGTCTTTGTTGACATTTTTAACTTGTTGATCAAAAATTCTTATCGCAGTCAAGTTATCCTGGTCTCAGGAGTTGCACCGCTGTTAGGCTTCCTGGTTTAGACAGAGTTCCTGCTTAGTGGAAGCAGATACTGTCAGTGCAACGAAAGGTCACAGTTCATTCTCACTCTCACATAGCATCTTTCATCAGATGTTTAAAATTTCTGGGACGTTCTAGAGGAAGACGCTCATCTTTAATGACAACAGTCTAGCTTTCTTTAGGCATTTGACAGAGCCAGTTTTTTAGCACATTATACTGTGGGAGCACAGGCTACTTGTAAGAAAGGAACATAAAAAGAGTATAGGGACACTAATGTCACATACGATGAACCATGAAACATATTTCCTTCAGGACTAAACTAGCTCAAAAGTCAGGCTGATCATTCTATTATCCTTTAGGGACTCTCTTCATAGTACACAGACATCGTGTAGCCTTCTTTTTCGTAAATATTAAGTATAATATTTACAGCCCACACGTATGAAGCATTTAGGTAGCAGCCATTGCCCAATTGGGCTGCTAAGATTACTGTCACTCCTGCCACCATCAGGAGGCCGCCTGTCAAACCAGAAGGGCTCAGCAGGACTGCCCGAACCACACCCCTCCTGCCACAGGCCACAGCGGCAAAACGTATGCCTCTGATCCTGCTTCTCCTCTATTACCTCATTTCCCAGTTCATGCCTTGCGTGAATGGATTCGACCAGTACATTCCAAATCGCCTTCACTAATCTAACTGCAAGGAGGGCTGGGAAATGTGATTTTCGGCTTTTAGTCTCTGCAGTAAGGGACGTTAGAAGGAGGTTGGGTTAGAATTTGAGTGAGCCGAGCCACAGCATCCACGATGCCTTTTCCTGCAAACTCCAACAAGTATGTTGGCAGATAAAAAGCTTTTTATGTTACATCCTCTCTGATGTGTTTCAGTAGTTACAGAGTAACCCAGAAGACCTAGTCCTTCACCAATCCCCCTAAATCCCCATCTCAGTCTCCAGCAGCGACAGCACTGTAGTCTAAACCACCATCGTTTCTTGCCTATATTTAGTTGGGTGCTCATTTTTTTTTTTTTTAAAGATTTTTATTTATTCATGAGAGACAGAGAGAGAGAGAGAGAGGCAGAGGGAGAAACAGGCTCCCAAGAAGCAGAGAGCCCGATGCGGGACTCGATCCCAGGACCCCGGGATCATGACCTGAGCCAAAGGCAGACGCTTAACCATCTGAGCCACCCAGGCGCCCTAGTTGGGTGCTCATTTTATATTCCCTCCTGGATTATAAACGCTTTTTCTTATTCTTCTCGCATGTCTTCCTTTCACATAGCACAGTGTTCCTCACACAAAAGCTGTTTTATCACTTGTTTATTGAACAAATGCATAAACATGTTTTTCCCAAAACTACAATCTAAATTGGTTTAGCAAGGTAGTAAAAGTTCTTTTTGTCTGCTAGAAAACTTTGGCTTCAAGTAAGAGAAAACCAATTAAAAATCACTTAAACAAGAAGGAGATGTATTATCTCATATAACAGGAAGTCTGCAGATAGAGTGACCTTGGTGTTGGTTCATTCAGTAGTTCAAGCATGTCCTCAATAGACCTAGGTTCTGTCTGTCTGCTCTGCCAAGTTCACCATGAGGTTTCCTCCTCAGGCTGGATGTGATGCAGATACAGCAGTTACCAGTATCATGTTCAGAGGCAGAAAAAAATATCCCTTCCTTGAGTCACGTTCTGTAAGTGAAGAAACTCCTCCTACAAGTCCCTCAGCCAGGGGATCTTCATGTTTCGTTGGCCAGGCTTGGGACACATGCCCATGGTGCCCATTCACACTTAAAGCTGTTACCAGCCAACTGTTGGCCATGATTGATTTAGACCACAGGTTCATACCAGAAAAACGAAACGAAACAAAAAGCTGGAGTTCAATTAGCAAAGATTATAGACCGTGTTATCTTTGCCCAGTATCTGCTTTCCTTCACCAAGAGAGAATTATACTCCCCTTCCTCCCACCCATAACCCCATCCCCACCACCCACTGAAGTCAGTCTTGGCCATATGACCTACTTGGGCCAATAAAATGATAGTAGAGGCTTTAAGAGCCAGTCCTTGCTTTGCTGTGCTAATATCGTCTCTATCATAGGCACCAGCACCATTGCAGTCAGAAACGGTTCCATCTGCCTGCCTCCTGGGGTGAGAAAAGATAAAGAAGCAGGAGTATGGACCCAACTGAGCAGAAGTGCACTCTTAGCACAAATGAGATATAAACTTTTGTGGTTATATCACTGAGATTTTGGAATTGTTACTGTAGCATATCTTAACCCATTCCTACTCTTACAGCAGAAAAAAGTGAGAAATAGACATTGAGAAAGCAGCCTAGAGCGTTGCTGTATTTCCTTTCCTTCCTAATAGAAGAGAAAGCCCATCTGAACATAGAAGTGACACGACACACCTGACGTCGGTGTGTCAAAGCAGTCCCTTGCGCCCTCACTCAGGCAGCTGCCTTCCCAGCTCTCCAATCACCCGCCATGGCATCACCACCCTTCCCTTCACCGGAGCTCACACCATTTGTTCTGAATCTTCAGTCTCTTCCGATTGGCTATCAATTTTTCATACAGATGACTTGCAGGTACATTGTTGCTTCTTCATCAGCCCAGCCACCTCGCAAGGGTAACTCAATTCCAGCGGAGGTATCCATTCTGGTCTTCCTGCTTCCATGCAAATCTACTGGGCTCAGACATGCTGCCATGCTCTTCTTTGTTCACACACCCCCCGCCCCCCGCCCACCACCACTATCCCCACATGATTCTACTGCGTGAGAAATAGCCCTCAGAGGCCCTTACTGGCTGACTTATCCTCTGCAAACTCATAGCTCATTACTTTTAAAAAGATACTCTGTGGCAGGTCCTTGTAAGGCCATACTTATTTCCAATACCTAATGCTAAGTTTTGATGGAAATGCATCAATGTGGGATCATAATTATTCCTGCCCTCTTACCCAGAAAATACCACAGTTTCACTGTTAAACTTTCACTTATGATTCAGGGTCACTATTTCTTACATTGATTATTGAAGTGATACAATGATGACCTTAAGAATTACTGAGGTCTATAAAATTATCCACCCTGATGCAAACTGACTCCTGATACTTTTTGAGTTCTCATGTATCAAAAAATAATAAAACAATAATAACAAGGATTTCTTGAACTTGGACCATGTTCCAAGCACTATTCTAAATGTTTAATTCTCATTTAATCCTAAGAGTCCCATGAGATAGGTACTATTCTCATCGTCATTGTGCAGAGTGATAAAAGTCAGGGAAAACATGAATGTTCCTGGCAGCATTATTTATAATAGCCCAAAAGTGGAAACAACCCAGATGTCTTTCAGTTGATGAATAGATATACAAAATTTGGACTACCTATCCAATGGAATATTACCTAACCATAAAACGGAGTGAAGTACTGATAATACGCCTAATGTGGTTGAAACTTGAAGAAACCTTATGCTAAGTGAAAGGAGCCTTTTACAAAAGGCCACCAAAAGAATTTTAAGATTTCATTTATATGGAATGTCCAGAACAGCTCAATCCATAGAAATCCATAGGGTGCAGATCTGTGGTTGTGAGGGGCTAGGGGGAGGGCAGATTGGGGAGGAGCTGCCTAATGAGTATGAGCTTTGACTTTGGGGTGATGGGAATGTTTTGGAAGTAGATAGAGGTGGTAGTTGGACAACACTGTGAGTATTCTAAATGCCACTGAATTGCTCACTTTAAAATGGTTAGATTTTTGTTATGTAAATTTCACCTCAATCAATTATTTAATTTTTAAAAAGTCAAGGGAGAGGGAAAGAGGAGGCAACATTTAAAAAATGCTGCCCAGAGGGGCTCCTGGGTGGCTCAGTCAGTTTAACCTCTGTGGTTAAATGCCGTCAGGTCCGCTTGGGTCATTAGCTCCTGTGCAGCAGGAAGTCGGCTTCTCCCTATGCCCCTCCCCCAGCTCATGCTTGCCCTCTCGCTTTCTCTCTCTCTCAAATAAATAAATAAAATTTAAAAAAAAATGCTGCCTAGAGAAACAAATCATAAAATAAAGAATGTAATTTTCCCAAGGAAGGCTTTGATGTCCATTGAGAGCAGGTTTAGTGGAGGCTAAAGATAGATTTCTTTTTTTTTAATATAAAGCAAGAATAAATGTACTCTAAGCAATGAGGAAAGCATATGGACTTCGTGACATCCCTTTTGACTGTACAGGGACCTCTGTGCCTAATTTTTACATTTTTTTTTTCCTGGGTTCCAGAAAGTTGGGATTATTAGATAACCAATCCTTGGATACACAGTTCCTTCTTCTGGGTAAATTTCTTGTACGTATATTTCAACGTTACACCGTTTAAAGGCCCAGAATGGACTCCCTGTCTCCACTGGTCCCTGCTGCCTGGGGCCATGCTGTGTACATCAAAGGCCATCAGCAGCGCATTTCCATTCACCGCAGCTGCAGCTGGATCTGCCCTCCCCACTCATACAGCTGCAGCCAGCTCTCTGGCCATTCCTTAGTGAGAACAAACAAGTCACACAAAAGCCAGGAGTCTTCTGAAGTTGTCATTCCCAAAGTTGGACGGCAGCGAGCTGCCTCTCGATGCCTGAAGCGGCCAGGTTCTGTGCCTGGTGGGCTCTGCCACAGATGAGAGGAAATAGGGGAAGCATGGACCTCTCAGGAGCATATCTGACCCCAGATCATTTGGCTCCTGTATCTGTCCCGAGCCCCCTGAGAGCGATCCAGTGGGTGTGGCCCCAAGTTCCAACTTCTGAAACACCTAGGCTGGATGAGAGACTCACTTCAAAGGCATCTCTGAGAACCACCTAGTAGAAATCAAAGCTTTAGCAAATAAGTCCCTGGGGACAGTCATCCTCAGCCTCTGCCTGCTCATTGTTCATTATTCATTTTTATTTCCCTTTCTTAGAGTGCTTTTTTTGTGGTTGTCTAAAATGACATTCTTCTGAAGTTTTGTCCAGGGATGGCCTTCAAGCTTCAGATAATGATTGTATATATTTCTACAGTATCTATCACTCCAGCATAAAAAAGCTTGGTCTAAGTCTTCAAAACAAACTTGAATTTTCCAAGTAAGTTATGACCTGAGGTTAGGTGCCAATTAATGGTTAAGGAGAGGGGGAAAAAATGGTTTGTAATTAATGTCAGTCAGTTGGTCCCTACTTCCAGCTCCCTCATGGTTTTCTTAGACTTGTTTTCCATAAAAGGTAAAAAGAGTCTCCCACTTGTTTGATTGCCTTTTCCTGCCTATAATCCAGAAAATTATTTTTTGTATAGCAAACTACATTCTATAGTTATCTCAGCTGGAGTGCTATTACTTAATAATGTAAAAGTTCCAACCATGTCAAGCATCAAGTTTTGTAAGCATTTGGCTTAAAGAGTCTTTTCTTTCGGCTAACAGCTGCTCCTTCTGCATCAAGGACCCCCGAGACCACCTCCACATTGGAAGATTCGTTAGGAGGATGCACAGGACTCAGCACACACAGTGATACTCATGCCTATGGTTTATTCCAGCAAAAGGATACAACGCAAAACCGGCAAAAAGAAAAGACACATGGGGTAAAGTCTGGAGGAAACCAGGCACAACCTTCTAAGAGCCCTTGCCCCATGGAGTCACACAGGATAAGACATGCTTAAGTTTTCCAACAACGAGTGTTGCGACAACCCAGTGAAGTGCTGCCAACTAGGGAGGCTAAGTGTCCAGGGTTTTTCCTGGGGGCCGGTTCCATAGGCACCCTCTGCCTAGCATATGCTACCGCTCCAGACTCCCAGGAGGCAAGCAGGTGTTCACCATTAGCCACATTGTTTGCACAAACACTTCAGGCACAGTGAGCCACTCAGCAGTTAAGGAATTATGGGAACCTTGCTTACATCGAAGTCCCCAGATGCCAGCCAACACTCAGTCTTGTGAGCAGGACTCTCACGGAATAGTAGTCTGAGGCCTGTCATTCACTCTTCCTCACATCTTCTCTACACTTGAAGCGTGGCTTGCCTATCTACAAACTTCCTTAAAATAATGAGCTATATTCTTTGCTTCTCAAGAGTTGGCTGAGCAGGTGCATTTCCAAGGATCTCTTTCCTGTCTTGGCTACGTATTCGTGGCAGGACCCACACATCTGCTTTCAGGGAAATGAAGCAACATGTTGCTGGGAAATGTGTGTTGTTAGACTGAGGGAACTGGTGTGAAAGCCCTTCTAAGTCTGTTCACAGAATACCCAAGGCATGTTAGTGAGGCTGTGGTCAAATCAGATAGTTATGAGTCCATGTCTTCACTATCTTATTTTTTTAAGAGCCTTACCCTTCAATGGCATATATAATCTTCACATCCATCTTCTCTGTCCTCTTGTCTGCCAGCAGTGTCATTAGCCATCATGAAATATAAATCCAAGTGGTCATGCGTTTTTAAGCACTTACCCTTATTTTAATAATAAGCAAGTAAATAAGTCCACTGTTGCCTTTGCTCATAGAAGGAGAAATCACATTTTCAAACAATGTTCACAATAGAGAAATGAAGACCTCATAATGTCAGCAAACATGTAGGGACATCCAACAGTGTCATGGCAGGGACTTTGGCTAAGTCAATGTAGAAGGTGTTGCCCCTGGTTTAGGAAGAGGATGATTACTAGCGATCGTATGGAGCCTTTCCTTCAACGTGGTAGTGGGTTTGATTTATTTTCTCGAGTATGATGATGGATTTGTGTTGTTCAAGCTGTAGGTTGGGAGTGACAAGAACAGAACGTTCTTCACTCTGCAATGAAAAATCAGTATCTTGGCTTTGCATGGTGCCTTCAATTCCCAACCGAGTGGACCATTGCTACGGATTGAATCATATCCCAGAAAATTCATGTGTTGAAGTCCTAATCTCCAGTACCTCAGACTGTGGCCGTATTTGGAGATAGGATCTTTATCAAGTTAAAATGAAGTCATTATGATGAGTCCTAATCCAATATGACCAGTGTCCTTATAAAAAAAGGGAAATTTGAACACAGATACACACACACGGAGAAAATCAAGGCAGAGATTGGGGTGATGTGCCTCCAAGGAATGGCAGATTGCCAGTAAGCTGCCAGAAGCTAGGAGAAAGACTTGACACAGATTCTCCTTCACGGCTCTCAGCAGGAACCAACCCTGCTGACAAATTGATCTCAGACTCGTGGCCTACAGAACCATGAGACAAATATCTGTTGTTTAAGCCACTGTGTTGGTGGTACTTTGTTACGGTAGCTCTAGCAAACTAATAGAACCAGTCATTCAATTCAGCAAAGGTGTGCAGAGCCCTGAAAAGGCCGAGAAGAGGATTAGGTACTGTGGTGGAGGAGCCCACATCTGTTAGGAGAGGCAGACAGACACAGAGCGCCCACTGGCTGGCACCCCCGTGAACTCCCAACTTGGTTATATCTGGTTTTCAGAAGGATCCCTCCCTCCCCAAAAATGGTAATCTATAAATAGGTTATACTGTTAGGTTTAACTAAAAAAAACACTTAGTAAGACTAATCATCAAAATTGCTTGAGGTTCTAATCCATGAATAATATGAATGACCACAAACATTTTGCGAGGCTTCCCACCTGAGTCACATCTCATTTCATCTCACGGACACTCTGCAAGATAGATCCCGATGTATCCTCATTTCTCAAACTAGGAAACTGGGGTTCAGACGTGTCACCTCTTACCCCAGCTCCCGCGTTTTGCATGTGGCAGTACCCAGCACGTCTCCAACAAACTTAACTCCTGCCCGTGTTTCAACACGGGTGGTCTGCGCCCCCCGCCCCCACATCAGAATCACGTCGGTCACTTTGTAAGATGAAGAGTTAGGGGCCCAGTCCCAGAATTACGGACTTAATTAAGCTTGCTCCTGAGAAATCTTGTTTGTTTGTTAACACAAATTCTCCTGGTGATGCTGATTGATAAGCATTATTAATGCAGCCCCTGAACTCTGCTGCTTTTGAAGAGCCTCTCTGCACTTAGCCTGTTAGAATCAATGGAGTAGCTTCTAAAACTCCCAACCTCCCCTCCGCACCTGAATCGGAGTTCCCAGTAGCGGATCTAGGGAATCGTTTCTAAATATGCCGCAGGTGATTTGAATGGACGACACCCCTCCAGTTGAGAACTGCTGTTGGGGTGTCCATGCTCTTAATTCAAAATGTTGAACTCGGTCTTAAAAAATAAAAGGCAAATCTAAACAACAGCCAAACAATCTTTTAATAGCTACAACTTTAAGCCATCTGAAGGTAGAAGGAGGTTTCTGATGGAGGAAGGAGGACCGTGAAATCAGTGGGCACAGGGTGGGGGTAGGGGGGCGGGGTAGAAGTCAAAGAGGGAACTACTAATAGATTAAAAGGCCTAAGAGCGAAAGAGGGAAACTCAGGACAAGATGTTCTGACTTCACAATTAGCCTTAAATTGACTTCTGGAAATGCTGTTCAATATCCAAAATGCACCAGACAGCCGCTACAGCAGCGAATTACCTGGTCCAAAATTATGTGGTCAATAGTGCTGAGGTTGAGAAACCCTGGTTTAGACACTAGTTCTGTCATGGCCTTGAGCTTAACTCCTCTGAACCTCACTCAATCTTCCCCTATGAAAAATGGGGAGAATAAAACTATGGCACAGTAGTAATAGCTGAAACACTTAAGAAGAGCCTACTCTGGGCCAGGCTCAGGAAACCAAGATAAAGAAGTTGGCCTTCAGAGAGGTTGGTGACCAGGTCAAGTTGCATAGCTAGTGAGTGCACGAGCAGGATCAAACACTATCTCTTACATCAAGGTGCCTCCAAGCTTCCACCTTGGGCGTAGGGCTCCCTGGACTATTCAGCTGTATCTCATCATTTCCTCCCTGAGAACTGATCAGAATACTATACATCCATTGGCAAAAATTTGTTCATCTGGATAAAGCTGAGGTGTCGAAAAAAAAAAAAATTGTAGCCAGAAGCCAAGAATGCCCAAATATCTCCAGAGGGTTCTGATGCATTGCTATCAGTGGATAACAGTCTTACTGGAGGTAAACAGACAAACAGTCTAACGTCACTTTTCCAGGAACAAAAACCCTGACTCTAGCTTTTCAGAATCTTAGGGTGTTTAAGATTTCCAACACCATGCCCTTTACTGCTGCCAAACCAATAGCTAAAGTGCTTTAGTTGGAAGCTTCTTACCCAAATGAGTTTCTTTGACAGAAAATGATGGCTCTATAAACATAAATACCAAAGGTCTTGTCTTTTTCTTTGGTGGATCTATATTTCCATTGCTTTTCTGTCTTCGAAACTGCAACACTTATTTTTTATCCTGAGAAGGATTTTGTGAACGTAAGTTACAAAATTCTAATTTATTTAAAGACTTTACTTATTTGAGAGAGAGAGAGAGAGTGAGAGAGAGCAGCAGGCAGGGGGAGAAGCAGGCTTCCCGCGGAGCAGGGAGCCCAACGCGGGGCTCCATCCCAGGATCCCAAGATCATGACCTGAGTCGAAGGCAGCCTCTTAACTGAGGCACCCCTCAAAATTCTTTTTTTTTTTTAATTTTTTTTATTCTTATGTTAATCCCCATACATTACATCATTAGTTTTAGATGTAGTGTTCCACGATTCATTGTTTGTGCATAACACCCAGTGCTCCATGCAGAACGTGCCCTCCTCAATACCCACCACCAGGCTAACCCATCCTCCCACCCCCCTCCCCTCTAGAACCCTCAGTTTGTTTTTCAGAGTCCATCGTCTCTCATGGCTCGTCCACCCCTCCGATTTCCCCCGCTTCATTCTTCCCCTCCCACTACCTTCTTCTTCTTCTTTTTTTTTTTTCCTTAACATATATTGCATTATTTGTTTCAGAGGTACAGATCTGAGATTCAACAGTCTTGCACAATTCACAGTGCTCACCATAGCACATGCCCTCCCCAATGTCTATCACCCAGTCACCCCATCCCTCCCACCCCACCCCCCACTCCAGCAACCCTCAGTTTGTTTCCTGAGATTAAGAATTCCTCATATCAGTGAGATCATATGATACATGTCTTTCTCTGTTTGACTTATTTCACTCAACATAATACCCTCCAGTTCCATCCACGTCGTTGACCCCTCAAAATTCTAATTTAGATATCAGATATGGCTCTAACTCAGGACATATTACCCAATTTTCCTGGGTTTAGTTAATCCAGATTTATAGAAAATAACACTCTCAGTTGGACGTGATAATTACAGCCAATTATTACATGTGTATTATATCCCATGTGCTTGACATGTACTATCATTCCCGTTTTCCAGTTGAGGAAACTGAGACTCAGTTTCCTGACAATGGCTTACCTAGTCACAGAGATAGGAAATGACAAAGTGAGCATTTAAAACTGGGGCTCTCTGAATCTGAAGCCTGACCTCATTCTCCTACCCTCCCACCTCCCCAATGACAAGTGTGATGCAAACACAGTGACCTACCATGACAGCTTCAAAGCAGAAAAGAAAATTCCAGAACTAGGGTTAGTCATATGATCTTTAGGATGGGATTTTGGCTACTTTGCAGGAGGCAAAGGGTGGTTAGTAAGCAAAGTAGGGAAGGGCATCCTGGGTGGCTCAGTTGGTTAAGCATCCAACTTGATTTCGGCTCAGGTCATCGTCTGAGACTGAGCCCCATGTGGGGCTCTGTGCTCAGTGGGGAGTCTGGTTGAGATTCTCCCTCTCTCTCTCCCACTGCCCCTTCCCCTGTGCATATGCTCTTTCTCTCTCTCTCAAATAAATAAAATCTCAAAAAAAAAAAAAAAAGCATTTCCAATCCTTGTACCCATTTCTTGAAAACCCTTCAAGTTGCCCTAATTCACAGCATGTATTACACTTTTCAAGCTACTCTGGGATCTCCAATATGCTACATCACAAAACTTTCTCAAGCCCCAGCCTCACTCCTGTGGTTGTTGGCAGGCCTCAGCCCTTTGCCACCTGGCCTCCCTGCAAGGTTGCCTCAGGACATGGCAGCTGGCTTGCCCCAGGGTGAGTGATCTAAGAGAGTGAGAGACAGTGTGTCCAAGACAGAAACCAAATCCTTTTTATAACCTAATCTTGGAAGTGACATCTCATCACTTCTGTCCTATTCTGTTCATTAGGAGAGAATCAATAAGTCTAGCCACACTCAGGGACAAGGGATGACACAGGGACATGAATGCCAGTAGGCAGGGATCATCAGGGGCCCTCAGAGGCTGCCTTCCTTATTGCTTTAAGTTATAGTGCAGTATTCCAAAGTTTGGACAGACTATGATTTTTTTAAACGATCAGTCATGATTTCTCGTTTATTATCTTGAATTTTCTTTTTACTTCCTGCTTTTTGTTTGATTGGTTCTACTTTTTTCTCCAGTCTTTCGGAACTTACCCATTGTATTTGTGTTGACTGGTTGATACTTTTGTCAGGATCTGTATCTTACTACCTACCCAACCCTGAGAGTAAGATAAGACTCTCAGAACGCTTTTACTCCCCACCGATGTCTTTATTTTCTTAAAATCATTTACTCTCTTGGTCTAGATCTGGCCTGTCCCATATGGTCACGCTAGACACATGGAGCCCAACGCACTTAAAGCACTTAAAATGTGGCTGGTCTGAACTGAGATGCACTTTGAGTTTAAAATGCACGCTGGATTTCAAGATTCAGTATGGAAAAAAGTGAGATACATTGTTAGTAATTTTTATACTGATTATATTTTGATTGTATTTCTGATTCTGGTGTGCAGTCAGGGTTGAGAACCACTACTGGCTTTAAAATACACAGTAGAAGAGGAAGAGGAAATGAGAAGTTCTTATCAATAGCAAACATACCTACATTATCTGAAAACCAGAACAAACCAGTGAACACATGTTCACTTTTTTAAAATAGACCTTAAAGGGGCACCTGGGTGACTCAGTCATTCAGTGTCTGCCTTCAGCTCAGGTCATGATCCCAGGGTCCTGGGATAGAGCCTCACATCGGGCTCCCTGCTCCGTGGGAAGCCTGCTTCTCCCTCTCCCACTCCCCCTGCTTGTGTTCCCTCTCTCGCTGTGTCTCTCTCTGTCAAACAGATAAATAAAATCTTTAAAAAATAAATAAAATAGACCTTAAAAAAAACAGCACGATAGATTCATAGATATGTTGGTTGGTTAGAGCTTTGTGCTCAGGAATAGAAGGGATGAGGAGTCTGCAATGGCTTTTTAAAATGATTTAGTATTAAATTCCAAACCATAGCAAATATTAGCTAGACTAAGCCTGGCACCTACTGGCTCTATGACTTGGATCACAAGATTTTAAACCCTAAAGAAAACAATTTTTTTTTCTTAATGGTGTTTCCTCCTCTCTGTCCATTGGATGGATACTGCTATGAAACTGAGGACATTAGGGATGAAAGACCAAGGGCTAATAAAGCCTAACTCTGACCCAATTATCAGAACATGCTTAGACAAACAAAAAAAAAAAAATTAGACTCTAATTTCCAAGTGCTTGCAACTATTTTGGAGGGAAGGAGCCGTGGAAGAGAGGTTGGTTCTATAGTAACTCTAACCATCAAATGGGATTTAATAAACAGTCACTTGTTTGTGTGCTAAAAGCTTGCCCAAACTAAGTGATACCCCTTAGAGATGACAAAAGTGTCTTAGATATTTTGCTGGAAACCAGCACTCAATTCTGCAATGATCTAGAAACTCAACCACCTGCAGGACTGAGGCAAATAATCAAATACAGATGACACACTGGTAATGAAATGCAGCGGGAGTTAATTAAACCTTGAATATTGATTACTGTGCTTTTCATTGTGGCCTTTTTACTTGACCATTTGTCCTTGAATTCCAACAGTTGCTTTTCCAATTTACTGCAAATATGCGAGACCTGGTTTTGTAGTTTATTATCAAAAGCAAACACCGCAACGATGTTAAAGCCTAGAGGGAATGTATATGAACTAATTTCTTTTCTAATTTTTGGACTCCGAGAAGTGGATATTTGAGCATCCAGCCACCTTGGGGCCTATGCGTCATACCTCCCACATACTGTATGTCATTCTTTAGAATATCGTCAAACGCCTTTCAAAGTGCTTTCAAAGAACAGCCCTGTGGGACAGGCAGGAAGTCTTACTGACCCCAATTTAGGAGGGATCTGTCTGCCAGGAGGATTTCAGCAGCAAGTAATAGAAAACCCAGTTTACAATAATGAGAAACATTTATAATCTCACATAATAATCGCAAATACAAACTGGTTTTTCTACTCAGGGGAGGAAGTCAATTAAAATTACTACCTGACAGGATGGAATTTACATATCTATCAGTTACCTACAAATTTACAAAGAGTTGCAAAATAGCTCAAAGACAATGAACAAGGCAAGAATCTGATAACTTGAAATAGTATGCTATAGACAATGCATATCCATTGAAGTACAAAAATATTTTCTACGTCTTCAAAGAAGTCATAGTATTTGTTTAGCCACTTGGAGACAAAAAAGAAAACATCCATATAGAAAGCTTTTTTTTCCCCCAAAGGTCTTGGAACTGCTGGCTCATACATGCTTAAAAAAAAAAAAAAAGCTTGAGAACTCACCTTAAAAATAAAACTACCAATTATTTTACCAGCAAAAATGGGTTTATTCAGAAATAGCAAACACAATCCAGAACAAGCAAGCAACAGCAAAACCATAGGCAAGTTCAGAGGATAAAAGAGAGGAACACTCTTCTAGAGAGGAAATGGAGAAGTTGGGAGGGTGGTTATAAACAAAAAGCCCATTGGAGTAAACTGGAAGTTCAAAGTATGGTGGCTTTTTTTTGGTGTGCCTGGGTGACAGTTGGTTAAGTGGTGGACTCTTGATCTAAGGGCCCTGCATTCAAGTCCTGCCTTGGGCTCCATGCTGGTTGTGGAGCCCAGTTAAAAAAAAATAGTAAGTATTGTGGCTTTTCACTGGCTGAATTGTAACAGTCTTTCATTGGCTGAGTTGTTGCCAGGGGAGGAGAAGAACCTTTCTTCCTCCTGCTGGGGGTAGTAAAGTAATAGTTAAAGTACTAGGGACTTAACAAGGTATGTCTCTTCCTGTTGGGTCTGCAATTGGCAAGGAGTGGTAGGGCCTGAGAGCTCCCCCTTCTGACCTCCCAATTCCATTTTAAACAAGGTTCCCTTCTTTTTTTTTTTTTTTTTTTTTTAAAGATTTTATTTATTTATTTGAGAGAGAGAGAATGAGAGAGAGCAAGCACATGAGAGGGGGGAGGGTCAGAGGGAGAAGCAGACTCCCCGCCAAGCAGGGAGCCCGATGCGGGACTCGATCCCGGGACTCCAGGATCATGACCTGAGCCGAAGGCAGTCGCTTAACCAACTGAGCCACCCAGGCACCCAACAAGGTTCCCTTCTACTAATTTTCACAGAACCAAAGAGAGTCAGCATCAGTCAGCAACACTGGAGTGTTGGCACGTTGGGCTCAGAGTGACCCACAGAGAACACACCCCAGGGTCAGAATTTGGGCAAGCATGAGGCAAGTACACAAATGGTCCGAGCATGAGAGAAGCTGTAGAAACGAGATGCCGAGGCCTCGTTAAGAGTCAAGCTCCTGGTGAATCCTCTATTTCAGGTCTTGGAGCTCTGAGCAAAGCAGTTGGTAGAAGCCAAAAGGGTCAGGAGTCTAAGAGCATTCTGGACCCAATTTGTGGGTTCAAAGTTAAGGGAAGGGGACATTTACTGATCACCTACAGCATGACAAGCACTAAACATACATCCTATTTAATCCCCTAACAACACTAGAGAGAGTGTACCTGGTATATTCTGTTGACTTCTTCAGATCCACTCCTCACCATTCTCCACTTTCCTTTGTGCCAGACGTCATCAGCAGTTCTCCAGGTGTGGGCCTCTGATGAGCTGGATTAGCAACACCTGGGAACCTGTTAGAACCCTAAAATCCATCCCCCATCCACCACCATTGAATCCAAAGTTTGTTTTTCAACAGGTCCTACAGGTGATTCTGATGCAGGCCAAAGTCCCCAAACCACTGGACTTCATCAGCAGGCCCTCTCGCCCTCTGGACTCAGGTTAGGTTCATCACCTGGGAAAAACGTGCAGCAGGTGAGAGGGAGGAGGTGTCTGAGCACAAGTTACTTGATCTCCCAGCTTCTCACCTGCACAGTGACATCAATCCCCACAAAAGGTGCAGCTGTTGTTGGGTTGACCTCAACAAGATGTGCTTCGTCTGTGTCCAGGTAACTGACCCTGTCTCCCTTCTCCTTATGTGTAGGGGTGAAATGGCCCTCATTATTTCTAGCCTTGAGGTACTGCACTATCCCAGTGGCTTCCTCACACCTTACCCACAGTCCCTTTATTAAATTTTGTAAAAATAGTCCCTTTAATAATTTTATGCACTTCTCAAATTATGTACTTAGAAGACGAAATATTGAAGGGAAAAAGAAACAACTCTTTACAATCTAACTTATAGGTTTAAAGTATTATAATCTAGAATCTCAAAGGACTGTTTTGGAACAAAAAAAAACAAAACAAAAAGATTCTCAAGTTTATCCAGAAGAGTAAACAGACTAGTATAGCCAAAATCGTGTGTGAAAAAGATGAAAAATGATGGGGAAATATCCCTAGCCCCCGCCAAAAGCCCACAAAATATTTTAAAACTTAAATTTTTTATCACAGCATTAGAACTGGCATACAAATCAATGGATCAGAATAGATAGCTAAAAAGCAAACTACTGTATATAACTAACTCAGTTTATTATAAAGGAAGTCTTACAAATCAATTAGATAAAGAAGAATCATCCCATTAATAAAAGGGAAATTGACTTATTAGGGGGAAATAAATCAATTTAGATTCTCACCTCACAATATCATCCAAATAAGTCCTACATGAATCAAAGAACTAGACATAAAAGAAAAACAAAACAAAATAAAAACAAAACACCACAAAATTACAGGAAAAATATTTTTCCTAACAGATAAGACTTTTTTTAAAAAAAGATTTTATTTATTTATTTGACAGAGAGCGAGAGAGCACAAGCAGGGGGAGCAGGAGAAGGAGAGGGAGAAGCAGGCTCCCCACTGAGCAGGGAGCCCGATGCGGGGCTTGATCCCAGGACCCTGGGATCATGACCTGAGCCGAAGGCAGACACTTAACCATCTGAGCCACCCAGGTGCCCCCAGATAAGACTTTTTAAAACTAAAGTAAATGGAAAATAATCACAAAAGAAAAAATGATTTGATTATATTAAAATCTATTAAAAATAATTACAAGGCTAACAAGTTATGAAAAATATCTAGGATCAAAAATGCAAATTTTTCCTAATGTGTAAGTATTTTCTAGAAATCAATAAGAAACAGTAATATAGTTTTAAAACAATAAACAAAAGATAAGGGCTGACAATTTAATTACAAAAGACCAAAGACAAATTTTTTTTTTAACATTTTATTTTTAAGTAATCTCCACACCCAAATTGGGGCTTGAACTTAAAACCCCGAGACCAAGAGTCTCATGCTCCACCCACTGAGTCAGCCAGGTGCCCCTAAAGGAAATTTTATTAAAAGAAGAAAATTCAATCTCACTGAGCACCAAAGGATGCAAATTTAATAAGAAAGTATGTTCAGGCCCTTGAAGTGTACAAATTTTCTTTAAATAAACACAACAAGCATTTTTTTAAAGTTTTTATTTAAATTCCAGTTAGTTAACATACAATATAATATCAGTTTCGGTTGTACTGAATATATTATTATTATATTATTTCAGTACACCTGAAACTAATATAATGATTCAACACTTATACAGGAACACAACAAGCATTAACTGTAAATTAATTATATTAAATGTATATCTTTTGCTAATGCAAAGTGAATATAGACAACAATATTGCACTATAATCATTAAATATGCTGACACTAGATCATAATTATTCCAACCATTAAAAAGAAGTGATAATTATGTGACATGTTAGAGGTGCTAATTATTACTACAATGGCAATCATATTACAATATATGTGTATCAAATTAACATATTTTACACCTTAAATTTACAACGTTATATATCAAATATATTTCAATTAAAAAAAAGAAAAAAATGACAAACAGAAGAAAGAGAGTAACCAAGAAACAGACTCTTAACTATAGAGAACAAACTGATGGTCACAGAGGGGAGGCAGGTGGGGGGATGGGTGAAATAGGAGATGGGGATTATGAGCACACTTGTCATGATGAGCATGGTAATGTCCAAAATTGTTCAGTCACTGTATTGTACATCTGAAACTAACATTATACTGTATATTAACTATCCTGGAATTAAAAAAAATCAAAACTGAATACATGCAGTGCAGCCCAAATCACAGAAAGGGGAAAATTTTTTTTAACTTAAAAAAAGAAGGAAGAAAAAAGTGTATATCCTTTGTTCAACAAAATACCAGTAAAGAGGAAGAAGACGACCCAAAGGGTAGAAGATATTTAATACCTGACAAAGGATTATAACCTAGAATATAAAAATAGTTTATACAATTTAACAATTTAAAAATTGGCAAAATACTCAAATAGACTATTTACAAAAGAGGGCATCTCTAAATGGTCACTAAACACCGAAAAGTTGTTCCACCTGCTGAATCACCAAGAAATGCAAATTAAAGCCACAATGATGCATCACTACACAGCCTAGCCAAGCAGCTAAAGTGAAAAAAGGCTGGTAATATCAAGTATTGACCAAAATTGGGAGAAGCTAGAACTCTTATACACACATGGTAGAAGTCTAAATAGACACAACCATTCTGGAGATTGCTCTCTGCCAGTATGTATTGAAGCCGAATATGGGCATACCCTATGGTCTAGGAATTCTGCTTCCAGGGGCATGCCTCTAAAAAATGCATATATGTAGTCACCAAAAAAAATGTACAGAATGTGTTCTTAATCCCAAACCAGAAAGTACCAGATGTTCATTAACAGCAGAATAGTTAAGTATATTGTGATATACTGTATTTATAAAATAGAATCCTACACCAAAATGAGAAACCAAGTGGGACTAATCTATTGTCGTTAGAAGTCAGAATAGTAGTTATTCTTGTGACCATAATAACAGGGTTGGGGGATGAGGGGGATTCTGAAGATGGTAAATACAGTCTCTTTCTTGTTGTGGATGCTGATTGCTCAGGTGTGCTGGCCTTGTGATAATCAGACACTTTCCTGTATATATCTTTATGCTTCAGTAAAAGGTTTAAAAATAATAATCAAATAGCAGTTTTTATTATTTCTAAATTGATAATTCTCAGTGTTGGCAAGGGAACAGAAAATGAGTACTTTCATATACTGTTGGCAGAACTGTAAATTGATTCCACCTTTCTGGAAAACACACTAACAATATGCATAAATTTTTTTAACATCTATGCTCTTTGACCCATTACTTCCATCTACATGAATCTATCTTAAGGTGATAATCCATGCTAAAAGCTGACAAGGAAAAAGATTTATAACAGGATGTAAAACTATGTCTAAAACTATGTCCATACAATACAACCCCAACTATTTTAAATACATTTGGAACAGAAAGAAAAGACTGGAAGGAATGATACCAAAATATGATTGTTGTATGCTGAATGTTTGTGTCCCCCACCCAACACACACACGTTCATGTGTCACAGCCCAATCCCAATCCCATCTAATATGATGGTGTTTGGAGGTGGGGCCTTTGGGAGGTGCTTAGGTTTCTATGAGGTCATGAGGGTGGGGCTCTCACAAAGCGAGTAGTACCCTTTTAAGAAGAGGAAGAGATGTGAGAGCTCTCTCTCTACGTCATGTGAGGATACAGTAAGAAAGCAGCTATTGACAAGCCAAGAAGAGAGACCTCACCAGAACAGACCATGTTAGCACCCTGATCATGAAACCTCTCGACCTCTAGAACTGTGAGAAATAAATATTTGCTGTTTGAGCTACCCCAGTCTTTGGTATTTTGTTATGACAGGGCCCAAACAAGCAAGGACAATGATCAGTAGTCAGATCTGACTTTATGAGACTATGAGTATTTTTTCTTATCTATTCATTTTTTCCCAAAATTTCTACAACCTTTATGAATTACTTTATTTCACTTTTTTGTAATATTTCTTCTTTTTTAAGATTTTATTTATTTATTATTTTTGAGAGAGAGAGAGAGAGCTGGGGGAGGGGGAGAGGGAGAGGCAGAAAATCTCAAGCAGACACCCTGCTGATGGTGAAGCCTGGCACATGGCTCGATCCCACGATCCTGAGATCATGACCTGAGCCAAAACCGAGAGCTGGACACTTAACTGACTAAGCCACCCAGGTGCCCCTAAATATTTCTTTATTTAAGTAATCTCTAATATGCAGGGTGGGGCTCAAACTCACAACCCTAAGATCAAGGGTCACATGCCCTTCCAACGGAGCCAGCCAAGCACCCCAACTCTTATTTCTGTGAGGCATAATTACTCATTAATATATGAGCGACTACATCCCCATTGCACAAGTCAAACAATAGAGAGATAAAATAAAAGGTCAAAAGTGTCCTTTAACATATTCTCTCACCAATCCCCCTTCCCCAAGTTTGGTTTCTCGAAGATATGCACCAAGAAAAATTTATATATGTATCTTTCCAGGTATTTTATTTTGTATTTATAAACATGCACCCATCTACAAGGGAATATGCATATCAGAGTTTGCTTTTCAAATTATTGCTTACAAACAGTCTTAGGGGAGCTGGATATGCCCAGTATAGTGTTTTGTTTGACCCACACAATGATTTAAAAGGTTGCATAGCTACACAAATACTACTTTTCTACAACACAAACAGCTTGGCACCTGTTGTCACAGACCTGGCCCTTCACACTTCTGATACCTGCCTGGCCTCCCTAGGTTTTTGTCTATGTCACCCTGATCTCTTTAACATATTGCTCTGTAAAATGTCTTTTAAAAAAACACAAAACACCAAATAATAAATATGTCTGCATGTCAACATATCTACCTCATTGTTTTCCACTTAGTATTTCACAATACACATCATTTTTATAATCAAGATTTTGGAAAGCACATGTTTTATTTTAAAGGAGTTTAGATGCAAATTTTCAATGTGATTCAAGTTTCTGGAATGTGTTCCCGTCTCACATAGTTCATTAGCTATGAGGCAGGAAGTCTTTTAGTCTCTGTTTAATTTTTCATCAAAGACGGTTTGTGAAAGAGTGCATCAGTGATCTGGAAGGCGTTCTCATACTGCATGCCACATCAACAAAGACTCCCGTTTGCACAGTGGAAAAGCAAAATTATTATTTAGAAACTCCCTTGAGGAAACTTGCTTTTTGCACAGAATGGGTTATTTGTCTAAATGTCAAAGGACTCTATAATTTTTGTAAATATTCTTCATGCCCAGAAAGCAGCAGTTGGTTGGAGATTTTGTGACTCACTATTGCCTCTGCTACCCTAGATAGACCTTAAATCTTTGATTATACTCAGTTCCATACATTTTGGTAGACTGTCTTATTCTATGTTTCAATCATTTCATACCTTCATTTAAATATTTACGCCATGAGTCCCCCAAATGTGGTAAATTCCTGGAGAAAAGGATTCTTTTATCTATATGCAGACAAAATAAATCCCAGGCACCCACCTGGCTCTGTCTCAACAGGGAGTTGCAGACTGATTCCAGCAGTCAAGAGTAATTAGGAGTAATTCCAATCTTACTGGCATCTCTCAAATATCATTAAAGTGGATCCAAATCATAGCCTATGGTGACAGTTCTCCAAATGCTCTTTCCCTAGTCTTCTACATTCCCTACCCTTCTCAAAAATCTGGCCAAATGCCTTTCTTCCTGTAGCTCTCTAATTTCTCCCTTTCAGAGCCAATCCCCATCCTTGCTTCTTTGTTCTTCCCAATGCATTGCCTCCAATATATAGTTTAGAACCCTGAAGTAGGGGCAGATGAGAAAGGGCACAATCCTATCAGACAACACCAAAATAAACCTAGCAGGAGGGGAGAAGACATGAGAGAGGGGACAGAACCTAGATACTTCTGCCTAATATATATATATATTATATATATATATAATATATATACATACAAATATATACATACATACAAATATATATATATTTGTATGTGTTGTGTGTGTGTATATATATATATATTTGTATGTGTTAAATATACCTACCATGACTATATTTTTCAGGTGAACATTTTATATGCACAATCTAGAACTGGGCAGCATATTGAAGCTGAGATTATTTTGGAAAATCAAGGGATAGGTTTTTTTGTGGTTTACTGGTTTGTTTCTTGAAAAGAGGAGGACAGTCACGTTTACTGAGGGCAAGATACCGTGGAATGCCCCGATCGCATGTTATTTTGTTTAGCTGGCACAACTGCCCTGAGAACGATATATTACTGTCTCCGTTTTATATGTGAGGTAGGTAACAGACATCTTTGGTGTATCTGACCATCTATCTCCGAAGGAGCCCTGTGTTCTCTAGGAACTGTCCCGTCAAATTCCCTGTCCACAAAAGGAACATCATCTCTGGCCAGAGCTGATTGGACCTGAGGTATGAGCATATGACACAAGGCAGGCTGATCCGATATTCTTTCGCAGAAATTTGGAATTGCAATTCAGAGACAGAACTGGAACTAGTAAGACAATTAACCCTCTCAGAGAGCAGGTCCTGGTGTCTGGAAAATCTCTGTTGGAGGACTGCCGTGGTAGGATGGGTGGTGCTGAGAATTCACAGTCAGCTCTAGAAGCTGGGAGAAAGTTCCGTGCTCCTGCTTACACAGGGTGAGAGATGGAGAAGCCTGGTGGAGGTGAGGTTGAGTGGAGAATGGGAAACCCGGGAGCAAACTGGATGATGTGTAGGGACAAAAGAGAAGAACCCTGGATTAGTGTGCTGCCAGGAAGCTCTGGGAACATAGGGGGGATTTGAAAAACATGCTGGGCAGTGTGCAGGGCATCATCCCCTGCTCCGTCCTTCCCTTGAACTCCCCAGTAAACGTGATTGAGTCGCTCATGATTTCCAGAGAGCAGGCTGTTTCCCAGGGGTGCTGAGTCCAGTGTCAGGGGTGAGACAGGACCAGAGAGTGGACAGGGGGACAGCCAGCATTTGGGCTGAGTGGGTAAGCTCCGGGGCTCGGGGAGGTCCATGTGGAGAGCGAGCAGGGAAAGCTGGGCTGCAGAGAGAGGAAATCTGGGCACGGACAGAGAAATCAAGGTGAGCGACAGAGTACAAGTCTTGTTTTGTGGTTGTTGGTGGTGGTGTTTTATTATTCCCAGGCCTTGCTTCTAATTCTTTCCTGCCCCTACTTTCTGGGTGATATACTGGGTACTTACTATAAATTCTCTTTTTTAGTTCAGCCTAGCTCAAAGTTGGGTACTGTTGTGGCCAGAATTTCTTATTTTATTTTATTTATGTATTTTTATTTTATTTATTTATTTGACAGAGAGAGAGAGAAAGAGAGAGCACAAGCAGGGGGAGCTGCAGGCAGAGGGAGAAGCAGACTCCCTGCTGAGCAGGGAGCCCGATGCGGGGCTCAATCCTGGGACTCAGGATCATGACCTGAGCCGAATCCAGATGCCCAACCAACTGAGCCACCCAGGTGCCCCTGTATCCAGAATTCTTAATAATTACAAGGAATCTAGGGTTCCTAGGGATTAAATTAGTTGAGAAAAGTTCTAAGGCTACTTCATGGTAGGAGGTGGGGTTCAGACCCCAATGCGTGCTCCCCCTCACACTCTCTGCCGGGTGACAAACACAACAATCTCACGCCCTGCCCAGTGGGGTCTGGCCCCCCCCTGCCAGAACAGGCGGAAAAGCCACTCCCTCATCTCAGTCCTGTCTCAATTCAAATGTCTTTCAGAGATACCTACCCTAACAACCTCACCTAAAATAGTCACTCTCCAACCTCTTTCTCTGCCTAATTATGATTTTTTAGTAACACTGATCACTACCTGAATTTATGTGACATGGTTATTTATGTGCCCCCACCAGACTATAAGCTCCTTGAGGGCTAGGATCAACTCTCTTGTTCATTGCCATATTTTAAGGACGCCAACTAGAAGAGTAATTGACGTACAGAAGGCACCCAACAAATATTTGTTTAATTAACCAGTTCATTGAACTCCAATCTGTTTTTGACTTCCATGCTCTTTTCATGGTCTCAGTGGATGATATAATTCTAGAACCACTCATAAAAACCCTCCTGGATTAAGGAGGAAACTGCTGTCTGAAGGACATCTGTGAAATTTGGCTCACCGTCACGGAGGGAAGTGGGAGGTCTGCTGGCTATTCGCAGGGATGGAAGGGATGCAGGAGGCTGAGGCAGCATCTCTGGTCCAGTATTTATAAGAACCGAACCGCAAGCTGGTAAATTCATTTCTAGCTGTTCTCTCCTAATTAGTTTTCTGGTTGGGAAAACAAAGCTTCAATGATAGTAAAAAGGCTCTTGTTCCCGTGGTACCACATGTTCAATTACAAATGACATCTACTTTGCTCTTGGGATAATGTTATTTTCTGGGGCCATTCCATAAGGTTGTTTGCGTTTATCATGCTCACTGCCCCTGAGCTCACTTGTCAGCCTGAGAGAGGCTCTGGCTTGCTGAGGGTGCCCTGTCCCTACAGCTATATGGGGACTCACTTGGAAGCTGAGGGCGGAGGCAGAGGACATGGGTCCTGCTCTCATCTAAGCATCTCCAGGCTCTTCCATAGTTTGATAATGAAACCACACCATCAAACAGGGAGTCACTCTGGCGATGGCTTCCAGATCCTGTCCCCCACCCCTCATAGCTATACCAATGTCAATGGTGGCTCCTAACTTATTAAACACACATGTTGTTTAATCTATTGATTAGTTTGCACCTGTATATTACTCTTAATGACCTTAATGTCTTCATGTTCACAGCACTTAATAGGTCAGAAACTCACCATGATTAAATGGTGGGTTTTGGTTCTTCAGCTAGTTAGTGTCAAGGCCAGAATTCAAACTCAGACCTCTAGACTCCAAGATCAGGGCTCTCCCCTCCTGCAATGGCCTCTCTACCTTTACGTTCAAAGAATGGTTTGCTATAAAAATTATTTTTCATAACTAGATTGTATTGCTAAGTAAGCAGAGTCTTTAAGGACCACAAATTCAGAGAAAGCTGAAGATAAATCAGCAGCCTATAAAAGACAGTTGATAGCTTTTTTTGGTAAATTACAACCCGAAGTCAGACATTGCCCCAAGTTTGGGTGATAGCTTCGTTTCTCCTGAGAGCCGAGGCTGATGCAATAAAAAGATGCAGGCTCAGCTTCCCAGCACCCATCTCTCCTGCCTGGGAGGGAGTGCTGAAGCCTTCTTAACCAGCAGTGTGGAGTCAAAGTCACCAATTGGCTCAGTTCACAAATGGCAAAGGACCCTTCACTCCTTGACTGATTCCTACCCATATGAAAAACCTGGTGTTGCAATGGCCGAGCAGATATCATTCCCTCACCAGACTCGTAGAAAATGAAGTGGTGAATTCAGTTACTCTCTACCTAACTCTGGCACTTTTAAAGACATTAATAATTAATTCTAATTTTCCCTCCCTTCCACCACTCGCTCATGCCAGATAAAGGGGAGTTAATGTTTGCTTGAACGATCCAGATAATTGCTTATTCTTTCCATTGCCTGAGTGTGTTCTGAAAGCAGAGATATCAATTACCACCAGGAAGTGGTGGTTTTCCCCCTTACCTCTTTGATTTATCAATTTTTAAAAGTGCCATGTGACCAGAGGGAATAGTCCAGTGCCCAGAGGCTGAGACATGTAAAGAGATGGGGTGACAGGAGAAGGGCCTGGCTGTATACAGAGATCTACAGGTGGAGGAAAGGGCTGAAAGACAGCAGGAAGAAATGTCTTTAAACTTCGTTTTTAAAAATCCTAGTTTCTTGCACTGCAATTTTCTGCTTCTGGGAATTTTATTTTTAAAGATATTATTTTTTGAAATAGAGCGAAAGCAAGAGAATGAGAGAGGGCAAGTTGGAGCGGGGGAAGGGGCAGAGGGAGAGGGAGAAGCAGGCTTCCCGCTGAGCAGGGAGCCAGGTGTGGGACTCTATCCCAGGAGCCTGGGATCATGACCTGAGCCAAAGGCAGAGGCTTAACTGACTTAGCCACCCAGGTGCCCCTGCTTCTGAGAATTTATCCTTATATAAGAATATATAAGGATAAATTCCAACCTGAAAAAGAGAGATCTCTCTGAGTGGTTACAGCAAGGGTGCCCCATAGCTGAGCACCATCAAGAAGCCTCTCCCTAGGCTGAGGGGAGGGAGGTGAGAGGACCAGGGTCTAGGGTCACCTGATGGAAGCAGGGACCCTGATGCACCTGTCCGGCAGTGGTGAGACTGCTGAGAAGAGAGACACTTACTGCTGGAGCCTGAGGCCCCCCGGCCCTCCCCCATTCCCACCTCCCACTGGACAAGTCCAGCTGGAAACGGGCCAACACAGGAGTCTGAGGAGCTCACTCAGCCTGCAGGGTGCACCCACCCCCAGGGACACAGAGCAGAACTCAGGGAGGGCAAGAAGTGGCTCAGAGGGCTCACAGGCCCAGGAGAGCAGCCTTGTGTGAAATAACATGTATTTCAATAAGTAAATTGCTTGCAAATGGGTAGATGAGGTCATAGACGCTTGTCCCAAGGTATGATTCTCTATCTTGAAGTCCTACTACCTGTCCAGGCACATGTTCAGTGTCTTGAGACCCCAGAGTCTGTATCCTGATAGATGATCGGGAATAAAGGATGAAATGGACAAAGAGACCGTAACACAAGGGGTCATGGCGAAGCTGGGGTATAGACCTCTAGGGACATGAGCAAAATAGATTAAAAATCAACAGGCAACTCAAAGGGATGACTAACAATGACATCCTAATTGTTATTTTGCCAAGAAAATCCCAAAGAAAAAAAAGCTATGAACTACAAATACCATCTATCACTAAAGAAATAGGAAGACAAAGAAAATCTTAGAATGAGGCCAGGTCTTTAAATTGAATACATTTAGATAAAATAAAGCTAATTACAGTGTCTGATTTTTCTCCTTCTGCTACAAAGCGGTATTTGGTAACTCCTGGATTTTTATGAGCCCCTGAACCTCTTCCTATTCCCAAGATGCTATGATCCTGCCCTATTTTGTGAAAGCACTTGGTGTTCTATAGGAGGCACAAGCTGAAGAGATTGCTAGAGTTAAGAGCACATGTATCATATGACCTCACTGATACGAGGAATTCTTAATCTCAGGAAACAAACTGAGGGTTGCTGGAGTGGTGGGGGGTGGGACGGATGGGGTGGCTGGGTGATGGACACTGGGGAGGGTATGTGCTATGGTGAGCGCTGTGAACTGTGTAAGACTGATGAATCACAGACCTGTACCTCTGAAACAAATAATACAATATATGTTAAAAAAAAAAAAAGAAGAAGAAGAAGAAGGTAGCAGGAGGGGAAGAATGAAGGGAGGGAATCGGAGGGGGAGACGAACCATGAGAGACGATGGACTCTGAAAAACAAACTGAGGGTTCTAGAGGGGAGGGGGTTGAGGAATGGGTTAGCCTGGTGATGGGTATTAAAGAGGGCACGTTCTGCATATAGCACTGGGTGTTATACGCAAATAATGAATCATGGAACACTACATCAAAAACTAATGATGTAATGTATGGTGATTAACATAACAATAAAAATTTTTTTTAAAAAAGAGCAGATTTAAATGTAATTGATATCTTGCCAGGTGACTGACTTGCCATGGATCACTAAAAAACCCTACTGGCAGAGGGAAAATTGCTCTCAGCCAAAGGCAAGAGGAAACGTAGTGGCCACGCCCTCCTCCCCAGCAGCCCCCTTCGCCATGTTTGTGCCAGATGAGCATAACTTCCTTTGACTACAGTTCTTTGGACCACACTCAGCTCCTGACTCCAGTGCAATCAATCTCCAAATCAGTCAGAAGTTTAGGGGGTGGCCCTGGTACAAGAAACATTGTCCAAACAGGGATGGTGATGGCTTAACAGACTCTTGGCTCTTTCTAAGAATTTGCCTATGAGATATATGTGGAGCGAACTGAGTTCCCAATCCGTTCTAATGACAGTACTGTTGTGAAGCTGGAGATGTCCTGCTACCAGAAGAGGTAGCAGGGGCTCCGTATCTGCAGTGAGTGGTTCCTGAAAGCCTAATCTTGAGCTTACTTTTCCCCTCCCAATGACTCGATAAGCCCTGTAATATCTGCAGTAAATCCTTTCCAGCTCGAACTGGTTGGAGTGGATTCTGTTCTCTGAAATTGAGCCCTGACTGATACAAATGTAATTTCTGCATTAAAGGCATGCAGCCTTTTGGGGCGGAGGTATGTGGACAAGTCCCAGAGGATATTGCTATACTTCGGGTGCTTACAGAGTACTCTGGGTACACAGAGGAGCAAATATCTAAACTTGAGGGTACAAAGGAATGATTCACAGGGAAGGTAGCACTGACATTTGAAACATGTCTAGGAGATTAGCGGAAGCACAAGAAGAGAAGGGCATTGCACAACAAAGAAGTGGTGAAGATACCGATGAGAGAGTTGAGTTAGAGAGTTGAGTTGAGGGATAAGGACAATGAAAGAAGGGACTGGTCAGGTTGCAGGTGCATACGTGTTAGAGCTGTAAGAAACCTTAGGCATGTTCTAGTGCACTCCATTTATTTTACATATCCCCAAACTGAAGCTAGAAAGGTGACACGACCAGCTCAAGACCAAAAACTAACTTCATGGTCCATGCTAGAGCACAGGTGTTCTGACTCCCAGGTCAGTGTCCTTCCAGGTAATATACGAGGAGTCCTGAATGTGTTGTTCAATGGTGAACGTTGTAAACAGCAGAATAAAGAAATGGGTGAGTGACAAAATGTCTAGAGAGCTGAGAACAGTGAGGCTGTGATACCCTCAACCAAAGTGGCAAGAATTGTCTGACTTTGCTCCTCCACGTAGCACACAGCCCAAGGCAGGGGACACCTGTGGCCCTTCCTGTCAATCAGCCCCTTGCCTACTGCATGCTTCCAGTGGTCCCATGTGGGTCAGTCGTCATGGCTCTGTCCCATACCAAAGCCCCCTTGGTACCCTGGTCACCAGACATAAAGGAAGAAGAAGGGAGAGACTGTTGGTAGGATGGGCCAAATCTGTGCTCAAAACTACTTCTGGAAAAACATTGCAGGGATCACACTCTCTCTTTCATCCTCCACATTCAAAATTCATTTATCAGTTTCTTTACCATCCACCCAACCACCCATCTGTCTATCTGTCCATCCTTCCATCCCTTCATTTATCCACTCATCTATCCTTCCCACCACTTGTTAATATTTCTACATATCTTTTTATTTATATATCTACAGCTACAATGTCAAATACTTCCCTAGTGCTTCCCCTATGCCAGGCAGCGCACTTTATATGAATTAACTTAGTTCCCGTAATATTCATGTCTCCGTGATGTATTATTTTTATCTCCATTTTACAGATGAGGAAATTAGACACAGAGAAGTTAAATAACTTGCCCAAGGTCACACCACTTATATCTGTCTACCTTCGTGTTTACATCCCTTCTCTTTCCTTGAAGGGTGACTCATCCCACTGATCACAGAGTTCGTTGCTTCTATTTCTTAGTTACCTCTCAACCTGTCTCCTTCTAAGTTCAGGCTTCCTCCCCAGCCACCTGGCCAGCTCTTGATCTGGGATGATTGCAATAGTGTTCCTGCGAGTCACTCTGATTTCAACCTCCACTTCCTCTTCCTCCATATTTCACACATTTCCCCAGCACAGGTAGAGTGATCTTTGCAAACAATGTTTCTCCAGGGAGCTGTCCTGAGCACTGAGGGATGTCTGGTAGGTCTGGTCTCAGACCACTAAGTTAACGAGGCACCCCTGAGTCATTGTGAGAAAAGAAATGCCCCCCAGACATGTTCAAACATCAGAATTGAGAATCTCTGTTAAAAACCCTACATAAGATCATCCCTCTTAGGGGCGCCTACCTGGGTGGCTCAGATGGTTAAGCGTCTGCCTTTGGTCAGGTCATGATCTCAGGGTCCTGGGATCGAGTCCTGCGTTGGGCTTCTGGCTCAGCGGGAAGTCTGCTTCTCCCTCTGCCTCTGCCTCTCCCCTTGCTCATGCTCGCTCTCATTACCTCTCTGTATCTCTCTGTCTCAAATGAATAAATAAAATCTTAAAAAAAAAAAAAAGATCATCTCTCTTAAACCTACTTTAAACCCTAGGATGGGTTTTAACAAACAAATATTCAACACATATTAGTTCATCTCTTCCCATGCCAGGCACTGGGCTAGGCGGTGGGCAGGTAGCAGTGAACAAGCCAGACACAGCTCACCCTTGTGAAGCACACTGTCTCCAGGGGATGCCAGATGTTGAACAAATACTCACAGATGTGTTCAATGCCGCACAGGAGAAGGGCAGGCAGGGGGCCCCGGGGACCTGAGGGGCCAGGAAATGTTCCCTGAAGGATCTAAGATTTAAGCTACAACCCAGAGGGTGAGCAGGAGGTAAGTGGGCACAGTGGGCAGTAGGGAGAGGCTGAACGTTCTGGGTAGAAGAACTGCACGGTCACAGTTCCCAAGGAGGAGAAGGGCATGTTGAGTCCCGCAACCAAAATAAGCATGGCGAGGCCCGGGCAGAGCGGTTTGGGGAGATCATTCACCAACGTGGAGATAGACAGTGGGTTCAGTGTTTGACCCGATGACTTGGAGGCACCAAATGCTGAGATAGGGGATCTGCAGTGTGGCTTTGTGAGTGGTTCCTGAAAGCCTAATCTTGAGCTTACTTTTCCCCTCCCAATGACTCGATAAGCCCTGTAATATCTGCAGTAAATCCTTTCCAGCTCGAACTGGTTGGAGTGGATTCTGTTCTCTGAAACTGAGCCCTGACTGAATGAGATGAAGAGAGATAGGGGAGGGGCTAGATGGCTAAAGGGTCAAGGAAAGAATTGTTTTATTTCTACATTTATTTGCTGCCTTTATTTATTTATCTGAACAGAGCAAAATATTTCCTTTCTGCTCCCAGCCATCTGTCTTTTGTCCAAGGAGCGTGTAGTCAAACTCGGATGGGTGCCTGGAAGTGGGGGAGAGAGAGCATGTTTTCCGTAGGAGGGAAGGAACCAGAAAAGCGGAGGAGGCTGAAAACACAGGAGTGAGGGGAGTCCGTGGGGTGTGTGTGAGATGGGAGACCGAGAGCGGCAATCCTCAGTGATGCCTCAGGTCCTTGCCGGTTCCTGGGGGCAGAATTGGCAGGTAAGTCTTACCAGAGAAATGAATTGTGCCAATTATTCAATGGCCTGCAATTATCAAACATTGGCATGATCATTGGTACCTGCAGAGGAGGCTCAGGGGAGGCTGTAATTCAAAAATGAGATAGATTAGTTGAGCTCTTTGATGAGAATCTGATTGACCTCTCCCTTCATTTAGCTGAGTCCGTAGCCACCCCTTAAGTCTCCTTTTAGGAAAATTGATTTCAATTGCACTTGATGGGCTCTCAACAGCAAAGGCAGAGCCTGCAAGTGCAGAGCTGGAGGTGCGGTGCTCTCTTCCCTGCGGAGGGAAGTCCTTCTACCTCCTGCTCCTGACTACTGACCCCAAGGACAGCTTTTGGGGATGTTCTCTTCCTTCAAACAGTCGGAGGAGAACCAGATACCCAACACTTTTGTTCCTATTAAAGAAAAGCTCTGCCAACTTTGGTATATTACATTGTGGACGATTGTATGTTCTTGAAACGTAATTATGTAGATGCTGTCAACATGTTAGACTCTGAATTCTTTTTCAAAAGGGAAAGACAGTAGCTTCTCTATATCTCACAGCCCTTTGCTGATCTACCTGTTATAAAACTTATCATATTATACTGATTTCTCTTCTTTTCATGTTTATCATCTCCAGTGTTCTATAAATTTTCCAAGAACATAATTTTTTCCACGATGAAATTCTTGACTCCTCCCTTCCCTTTATTTCTATACGCATACGTATATATTAATAGAGATATGGGGATTACTAAGGAACATGCTCTTTTTAAAGCTTTGAGTGAAAGGGTAATGTGACCACAGTAAAAATACCACCAGACTGAAAGGCCTGTGGCTTCAGACAAGGCATTCACATGTTCAGAGGACATGTCGATATCCACACCGTCTGCTTGCTCACAGTTGTTTAAAGATGAAGTGAGATCTCGCCAGATAGGTAAAGCACGTTTTAACTTGCAAAATGTTGTACAAATATAAAGTGAGTTGTTCTTATTGAGAATAAGAAGACGGCAGGAACAAGTGTTTAGGAGGGGCCCATTCTACAAATGAGCTGAGGTCTGGTCAGCACCAATCACTGCTCTGATGTGATGCAGGGGATACTGAGAGAGACACAGAGGTAAAGGTATTTTAGGATTCCCTTGGTTTCATGGACTCATGGTGATTTCAGATGCTTCCTGCGGTCCCTCGGCTCATCTCCGAGATTTTGTCTGAAGAAAACCCAGCCTCACCTCATCTGCAAGATGATCAACCTTTGGTTTGCCAGGTTAGATTGGGAAGACTCGCGAGAGCTGAATGTCCACGGCTGGAGGTAGGGGGAGAACCACAGAGCGTTCTTGGGGGTGCAGACTGCAGAAGCCTGCCGAGGCTCTGCCCAGTGTGGAGTGAGGAAGGAGGTGGAAGGGTTGGATAGGGGGGTAGATTGGTGGAGGGATGACCCAAAGAAAGCTTTATAGAAGATTCACAGAAGGGGGAGGAGAAGGGAGGGATGAGGAATGGCTCTGTTCCACAGAGCACAAACTCTCCCGCAGCACTGTTGATGTTTGACGGTGTTATTTCTCTGCTGCTATAGTCCCAAGACCTAAAACAGTGTTAGCCATGCAGGCAGTGCTTAATAAGGACTGGCTGAATGAACTGAAGGGATGCACAGCAAAAGAGGATCAAAAAAGAAGAAGAAGAAGGTAGCGGGAGGGGAAGAATGAAGCGGGGGAAATCGGAGGGGTAGACGAACCATGAGAGACGATGGACTCTGAAAAACAAACTGAGGGTTCTAGAGGGGAGGGGGGTGGGAGGATGGGTTAGCCTGGTGGTGGGTATTGAGGAGGACACATTCTGCATGGAGCACTGGGTGTTATGCACAAACAATGAATCAT
>NC_058414.1:55790349-56068640 GCF_002201575.2 Neomonachus schauinslandi
AGAATGAAGCGGGGGAAATCGGAGGGGTAGACGAACCATGAGAGACGATGGACTCTGAAAAACAAACTGAGGGTTCTAGAGGGGAGGGGGGTGGGAGGATGGGTTAGCCTGGTGGTGGGTATTGAGGAGGGCACATTCTGCATGGAGCACTGGGTGTTATGCACAAACAATGAATCATGGAACACTTCATCTAAAACTAATGATGTAATGTATGGGGATTAACATAAGAATTAAAAAAATTAAAAAAAAAAAAAAGAGGATCAAAAGGCAGCACTGACAGCACCTCTTCACCCCCACTGTGCCCAGAGGAGGACGGTCCTGACTCATCTCTCTGGTCTTGGAGGCAGGAATAAAGAAGGATTCAGCAGGCTAATGCAGCCAGGTATCTACACTATTCAAAACATGCATCATTAATACCCCTTTTCTGACTATCCAAACCCGGGAGGCATACTTGATTCTTTCCTTTCCTGTACATCTAGTAGCCCCATCCGCAGCACTCCCAAAATGTTTTTTGCATCTTCTCTGTCTTCACCATGGCTCTTACCCCAAACCCCATCATCTCCCATCGGGACCACTGCAGTGGCCTCCTAACATGTCTCCCTGCTTCCTCTCTGCCTTCCCATCTGTTGTCCACCCAGCTGCCATACAATCATTTATAAAGTCACTCCTCTGCCTGAAATCGTCCGGTTGCTTTGAACTGCATGTAGAACAGTGCCCTAACTCCTAGCCCTCGAAGCCCTGTGAGAACTGACCTCCTCTTTCCTTCTCTACTGTGTCACCCACCACTCTGCCTTACTCACTTTCCTATAGCCACACTGGCCTTCCCTCTGTTCCAGAAACTTGCCAGCTCTATGTCAGGACCTTTGCACCTGCTAATTCCCCAGCCCCAGCTCATGTGGTTGGCTTTTTCTTGTCATACTTTCCCAAATAACATGCCTTCCCTTTGTCACCCAGTACATTCTAGCTCCTCATCTTGTTTTATTTTCTTTATAGGACTAATCTCTATCTGGAGATAAGTTTAACTGTTGTTTATTTGTCCCTTGGCTCATCTTCCTTAGGAATGTGCCCCCTCCTTGGGCAGGGATTTGTAAGTGTTGTTCACTGCTGTAACCTCTGTTCCCAAAGTTTTCTGGTACCCGTAGGAGGCACTAAATAAATTTTTTGGAATGAATGCCTACTCACCAAGTGACCTTCTGACTCTAGTTTTCCAAATAGACTGCTTATAGAGAATGTGCCAGCCAGAGGACAAGGATGTCTCCTGTTCCCTCTATTTTTCATATAAATAAATACACGCATGCTTGTGTTTGTATACTTCAGCCTCTGTGAGGTTAGTTAATGTGAGTCTGTCCCTAAAAGATGGATTTTGTCTTGAGGCACTTAACAAATCAGGTATCTGAGCTTGCAGACCTGAGAGTTGTGCTCCACACTGAGAAGCATTAAATGAGGAATGGCACCCTGCCTGAGTGATCACTGACCTTCTACTCATGACCTTTACAGCCTTACCATGAGTGTGCTCTGGACTTCTTTTGGGGTTTTCTCTAGGAACAAGCAGAGCAGAGCTCCTGATGGAGAAAAATCCCCCAAAAGGAAAGGAAGGCTGTATAAATATTCAACAGGTCCTTCATCTTGAGCATTTGTATTTGTGAACTCTTTCAATTCTATCCCAAATGCCACTACCACATGGGGCCCTCTTTTTCTCCTGTTTTCTATAGCATAACTGAGACAAGCCTACATACCTGAAGAACAAGAAGGAGGGCAAACTAATAGCTATTGAGTGCTTCAGTATGTGTCAGGCACAAGGACTTTACAAATACCTCACCTAAAGCACTATCTCTAAAAACTAAGGGAAACAAAGAAAATATAAACTGTGTATAAGACTTGGATATTCAAGATAAGATAACACAAAGGGTCAGGTTGTCAAATCAGACTCACAGGAGATAGAGATCTTGCCCAGTAACAAGAGTTACTAATAATTTCAAGAATACAAGTAATTGTGAGGGACAGGGGAATGCTGGAGACCCTGGTCCATGAAAGCAGATCTCTGGGTCCTTTCTTGCTACATTAGAATTTGCTCTGGTCCAGATTTAACATATGAGACCTCTAAGTCATGTGTGTCATCACTAAAGCAAAAGAACAACTTGGGTCATAAAACATCTCAGTTTTATACTCACATAGTTACATAGTTTACATGTCATTTTCCAGGGAGCTATGCTCCAAAAAGCCTTAGACTCCAGGTTCATTTATCATAAGCCATCCTAGACTGACCAGGTACATCCTGCTAAAAAGCTTTTCATAGATAAGTGCTCTCTCATTAATAAGTATCCATTTGTTTCCTTTCCAGGAGGTGTATCAGTATATTTACAAGGAGATTTTATCGAGTCAACTGACTTTATTTTCCTTCCTTTCTTCCTTTCTTTCCAGTGGCTTCTCAGGGAAAAAGAGAATAGTTAGCTGCTAACCCTTTCCTTCCTCCAAAGAATAGGTTTTTGGTCCTAAGAATTCCACTGAAAGCAGTGCAGTGATTATTTTCCTATGCTCCCAAAGCCTTTCACCTCAAATTAACTCTGCCCCCGTCCAGGGAGAACTAGCACAGATTGGTAGCTTCTCTTTATTTTATTTTTTAAGATTTTATTTATTTATTTGACAGAGAGACAGCAAGAGAGGAAACACAAGAAGGGGGAGTGGGAGAGGGAGAAGCAGGCTTCCCGCCGAGCAGGGAGCCTGATGTGGGGCTCGATCCCAGGACCCCGGGATCATGACCTGAGCCGAAGGCAGCTGCTTAACCAACTGAGCCACCGGGCGCCCCGGTAGCTTCTCTTTAACCAGCTACCTTCCTGTTAAGCGTCTGCCTTCGGCTCAGGTCATGATCCCAGGGTCCTGGGATCGAGCCCTGAGTTGGGCTCCCTGCTCAGCAGGGGAGTCTGCTTCTCCCTCTTCCTCCGCCCCTCCCCCTGCTCGTGCTCTCTCTCTCACACTCTCACTCTCTCCTCTAAAATAAATTTTTAAAAAATCTTAAAAAAAAGAATTTGTCTTTTGAACAGCTCTTTTTTAAAAGATTTTATTTATTTATTTGAGAGAGAGAGAGCATAAGCAGGGTGAGGGGCAGAAGGAGAAGCAGGCTCCCTGCCGAGCAGGGAGCCCGATGCGGGACTCGATCCTGGGACTCCAGGATCATGACCTGAGCCGAAGGCAGACGCTTAACCAACTGAGCCACCCAGGCACCTCTGAATAGCTCTTGAGAGTAATGTTTTGTTACTTTTGTTCCACTGATGGACATCTACCACCACCAACCAGTAGGACTGGGGTGACAGAAGCAGTGTTAGCACACTGAGTCCACGTTCTAGTCAAATATTGTTGAAAGCTCACCACATGCCTACTAGAGGATGAAAAAGACGTCGTCCCTGTCTTCAGGGAACTCACAGTCCATGGGGAAATGAAAGTGTGCCTATCCCCAAATCCTCTGACGTTATGGAGTCACCTTGCCTTTAATAGCTAAGTAAAAATGGTTTGTGCCCTCAGAGAGGATGGAAAGACAGTTCTCTCCCTAACGGTATTCTGGAACCAATTTAAAACAAACATTTGTTCCTAATACACCAATAAATAAATAGTAGCAATGGAGTATGTTTGGTGCTATAACATAAGTGGAAGGAGGAAGTAAATAGTAAATTCTAAATGGAGATGTAAAAGAAGGCTCAAAGAGGAGGTGATGGTTGATTAGATGAATGACTGGGAATTTATCCAGTGGGGGAAGAGCATCCCAAGCAGCCGGCTTAACATATACACCAGAGAGAGGTATGAAAAGGCAAAGACTATTTGGGACCTCCCAATGGTTTAGTATGACTAAAGCGTTCTCTAAAAGAGGAGACTGAAAAGGGGCAAGGATGGTGTCATAGACAGAAGACAGCTTACTGTCCTCAGCATTTGCTAAACCTAAAAGCAAGTCAGGGATATTGTCCTAAACAATCTAGGAGTATCCCAGCCAGGGACAGGGCTAGGGTCAGGCAGGTAAGGTACTTGTCTTGGGTGCAAAATTTAAGGGGGCGCCAAAGCTTCAGTCATCAAGATAGCATTTTAACACAAAATTTTAAATAAAGATAGGATCAGTGTTGAGTTTTCCTTTTGCCTCAGGCTCTAATATGGCTCAGCAAGGCACTTCTTTATCTAAAATTTTGGCATTTGTTCATAATGGATTTTTTGGGTACTGATTTTGATTTTTTAAGATATTGCATTAAAATATTTATCTTGATGACTGAAGAAGTTGGTCCGAGGTTTGTGGGTTATTGTTAAGCTGATAACTGAAGGTTTTTTTCCGGGGGGGGGCATTCCCTTAAAATTTTTGTATCTGGGATAAGTGCTTTACTCACTTCGTCCTAGTCCCAATCCTGATTCCGGCCAAACTTTATCTGTTAGCATGGATACTTGAATCCTCTATATTAGATAGTTTCCAGGAATATATCTTTGAGAAAGGCAAGCATGGGCAACATACATTCAGATTATGGGCATTTACCGTATTTAGATATAGCGCATACATATATATAGATAGATTTTTTTAAAAGATTTTATTTATTTATTTGACAGAGAGAGACACAGCGAGAGAGGGAACACAAACAGGGGGAGTGGGAGTGGGCGAAGCAGGCTTCCTGCCAAGCAGGGAGCCCGATGCAGGGCTTGATCCCAGGACCCTGGGATCATGACCTGAGCCTGAAGGCAGACACTTAACCATCTGAGCCACCCAGGCACCCCCTAGTTCTTTAAAAAAAATTTTTTTTTTAAAGATTTATTTATTTATTTGAGAGAGAGAGCACGTGCGTGCACGCAAGCACTGGAAGGGGCAGAGGGAGAGAATATCCAAGTAGACTCTGTGCTAAGGGAGGAGCCCGAAGTGGGACAGTTCTCGCAACCCATGAGATCAGGACCTGAGCCAAAACCAAGAGTGCGACACTTTAACTGACTGAGCCATTCAGGCACCCCCGTTTTTCAAATCTTGAGATATAAATTACATATAGAGGTTTTAAGCAAATGGTTTGATGAATTTTAACAAATGTACACATCTTAAAAGACATTGCTAGGAGTTGAATTGGTGGGCAATAGGGTAGATATATAATATTTTGAGAGTTCCAGTTTCTCCACAACCTCACCAACACTTGTACACTCAGTCTTTTAAATTTTAACCATCCTAGGGATGTATAGTGCAATCTCATCACAGTTTTAATTTATATTTCCCTGATGATTAATGATGTCGTCCATCTTATTATGACCAATATACTGTTACGTGTATATAGAATAATTTAGAAATTCAACCAAGTGAATAAACCAGCTAAAGAATTATAATTTTTTTAGTTTCCTTAGAATTGAGGGCTTCCGCAGAAAAATTTGGGCATTCTGGTTTTCTTTTCATGAACTCTACAGGCAAGATTCAGCTGATGATTTCTTTTCTGTCAACAAATTATTTGTAGCAAGCAGATATATTCAGAAGTATGCCATTAGCAATTCTTTCTAAAGCCAGTTGTCCCAGCAGTTAAATATTTGATGATTTCCGTAAGGACATTAGCTATAAAAATTTAAGAGGGCATCAGTGGGGTATAAGGAAAGTGTGGCCTTTGAAGTCATAGAGAATTAGATTTTGATCCTGGCTCAAGTTTCAGTTTTCTCACCTTAAAATGAAGACAAGTATACCTCCTGTGTTCGTTTTTTATGGGTACTCTAACAAATTATACAACTTAAAACGAATTTACATTTTTGGAGGTCAGAAATCCAAAACGGGTCTCACTGAGTTAAAATCAAGATGGCAGCAGGGCTGCATTCCAGCTTCTAGAGGCTGCCTCCGTTCCTTGGCGGGCGGCCCCTTTCATTTTCGTTCATGGCTTAACAGGTGTTTCTCCGGTCGGGGTCCTGGGAGCACAGCTGGCCACAATAATAGCAACCAAATAGCATGTCTCTGGCGTAAGCCCCAGCCTGAGGAATTATAGGGCCTCCAGACCCCACCTGCATCCCCACCAGAGCCCTTCAGTTCCAGTGGTGACCTGAGGCAACTCACGCCATCCCTGCTGCAGAGCACATTTCTAACTGCCGCGCCCCAGCAGCGGACCCCGCCTGTGCTCCCTCGCACCCGGCACCTCCCTCCCTCCTCTGCTGAGGTGCTCGCAGCCTCGCGAAGCCTGTGACTCTAGGGCCAAGCCCTGAGCCACGCCTCGGTCAGACCCATGCACACCTAACCTTCTGGAGGTCTCCACCTCTGTTATCTGCTGGGGGCCCCCAGGATGGGGTTTACTCTGTCACTGCTGTCGCCCACATGCAAGTTCTGCAGGACTGTGTGGCTCACCCAGGCCACTGAAGTCACTGAAGCCATACCTCACTGCTGTCCCCTCGTCCACCCCTCTGACCACACTGCGCAAGTCTCCAGAGCACCGTTCCTTCCCGCCCTGGCTGCGCGGGCCCATGTCCATTACAACAACCTTCCAACAGATGGCAGTCTAGAGCCTTGAGGAAGCGATGCTTTTCTTTATTTTCAGTTGACACACATTACATTAGTTTCAGGTGTACAACATAGTGACTCAACTTCTCTACATACTATGCTATGCTTATGAGTGTCGCTACCATCTGTCCCCATACAACGCTATTACAATACGATTGACTAGGGATGCCTTTTCTAATTCACAAAAATGTACCGGAGGGACTAGCAGCAGGGTTCCCGCCTCCGAAGGGCCTTCACAGCGTTATTACTCCTCTCTTGAAACATGTGAGACGGATGCAGCCCTGCGGCTCCTGTGCTTTCCAGTCCTGATGTCAGCCCAAAGGATCCGGAGAGCAAGTGCTAGGGTCAAAGAGCATGAAGGTGCCCAGCACGTGCTTCCACCCAGGCTAAAGCAGAGGAGTGCCCCTGCCCTGCTGCCCCCAAGTACCACCAAGCCCTCTCGGTCCCTAGAGAAGAGAGCCTCTGGCTGGACTGCGGGCCGAGGATGCCTCGCACTCTCGCTTTCTGCCCTGCCCCCAGCTGCGGGAGGTGCTACCTCTCAGATGTATCAGGGTCAGGGGCTGGTTTCCTGTGCCCAAGGCAGCAGAAGTTTCTTTTCTGCTCCGTGACTCCATAAGGCATTGCAACCAAGGGGGTGCCTGTACGGGCCTTAGAGAGTGACATTCAAGGGTCCCTCAGGGGGCCTCGAATGTGCTCAGAGTGAAACCAGAGGCATGAGAAAGCTCAGGCTGCCTATCTGGATAGAATGAGTCACAGACAGCAGAGGGTGTGAAATATTAAACGGTTCAGCCCGAAGCACTCTGATAGTTTAAATGCCAGTCACTACCCCAGGAAGCGGGGCTGCACTGGGGGAGAGGTGTGTGGGGTGTGGGCAGGAAGTCACAGACACTGAGGCTTGGGTGACCAGAGCAAAGGAGAGTGTCACCACAGACATAACAAGTTGTCTGTCGCCAGTGATGTCAATTAGTGGTTACGTGGGTCATTGGAACAGGTGACTCCGGAGGAAGATGATTTCTGCGAAGGACCCAGTCTATATGGGGAATGAGCTGGTTCGTGACTGATAAAGAAATTAATGATGAAGTTAATGGTGAAATTAGTGATGAATCGGCCATGAGTGGCAACTCAGCAGACATCAGCAAAGAGATTCTTACAATGGAAAAACCTTCCAGACTCTCTTCCTCCTTTCTTCCCGGAACTAGGAGCTGATGAAGGGGTCCCTGCACACAGTGCACAGCATGCACATGCTCAGTGAAAGCCGGGGTTCTACGAGATTCCTCAGTCTTCTTACGTCATATACATTGTCGTCAGAGAGCAGTTTTAGGAAGATGCCTGTGTTCTCGATTTGCTAGCTTTTTCTCTGAAAAGTCTCAGCTATTCCACCACTGCTTTCTGGAAAGATTAAGGCCATCACAGTGATATAAAGAAGAATAATGGTAATAATGGTATAATAATATCATCCGACTAACTAACATCTATACCTTAAAATCTTTCCTATGCATTATCCCATCTGAAGCTGTCAGTATTAGGATGCTGTGGAGAAAAATAAATAAAAGTTTTGGCAAAGTACTTTGTAAATAATTAAATACCAGTCATTCATCCCAGTAGTATTCGTTAAAAAAACAAAACAAAACAAAAAAACCCAATACTTTTTACATTAAAAAAAAAAACCATGAAATACTTAGGGGTAAATCTAACAAAATTTGTGCAAGAGTTAAACTCTGAAAATTAAAATATTGTTAAGATAAACTGATAAAACTTAAATAAATGAAGATGCCATATTCATGCACTGGAACACTCCTTAATGTTGACATATCATTTCTCTACAAGTTGATCGAATATTTCAACAGAATCCCAATCAAAAATCTACAAACTGGGGCGCCTGGGTGGCTCAGTTGGTTGAGCGACTGCCTTCGGCTCAGGTCATGATCCCGGGGTCCTGGGATCAGTCCCACATCGGACTCCCCCTGCTCTTTGGGGGGCCTGCTTCTCCCTCTCCCTCTGCCTGCCACTTCCCCTGCTTGTGCTCTCTCTGTCTCTCTCTGACAAAGAAATGGATAAAATCTTAAAAAAAAAAAATCTACAAACTGATTCCAAAAGTTATATGGAACTGCACAGGATCTAGAATAACGCAAATGACTTTGAAAAAAAGTTGAAGAGGGGCGCCTGGGTGGCTCAGTCGTAAGCGTCTGCCTTCGGCTCAGGTCATGATCTCAGGGTCCTGGGATCAAGCCCCACATCGGGCTCCCTGCTCAGCGGAAACCCTGCTTCTCCCTCTCCCACTCCCCCTGCTTGTGTTCCCTCTCTCGCTGTGTCTCTCTCTGTCAAATAAATAGATAAAATCTTTGAAAAAAAAAAAAGAAAAAAGTTGAAGAACTGAGACGTTCTGATTTGAAGCTGTAATGTCAAGCTCAGTTATCAAGATAGTATGTTACTGGCATATGCATTCATCCTGGTAGCATTCTGAGGGAAAGTAGCCTTAGGCGATTGTAAGGGCTTTCACCATAAATAGGCCACCATGAAAATCTGTTCACATCAGTCCTCCCTTTAAATTGTCCTTCTGTCTTTTAAAAATGTTGCGGTGCTAAACTGGAAGGAGCAGAGCAAAGGTTTCAAAGCAAGTGGATAGAAAGGACTTCTAAAGGCTCCTTAGGCAGGAACAAAGAGCACAAATTGACATTTAATTGCACCAACTCCTTCACAATGTCATTTTATGACAGAGTCCTGCTTCTCCTGCCCCCCACCCCCGACCTCATGCCATCTCACCCCCTGGCAGGAAGCTTTACCCAAGAGATTTTTTTTCCCTTACCCTTTTAACAACTGTGTAATTAGCGCATAATCTAAAAGGTTAAGAACCACCTACATTTTTATTTACTTGTTTTCCAAAAGAACAAGCTAGGTGCAATAGTTAATTTTTGTTGCTTGTCTTCTGGCCATGAGGTCACACTACCTTACTTCAAAGTTACACATTTGTAGGTTAATGGTGACTCCCTCTCTTCAAACAAGTAAAAGTAGTTTGTACTTTTTGTCATTTTTGCTTTTTTGGCTTATTTGATATTGCCTAAAAACACTGATGGTTATGTGATAATGGGCAAGTTCCCTTACCCCAAGGAAGGTCACAGATATGAAACAGATTGAGGCTTGAGGATGAAAAGAAAGGGCTCCCTCAACTGTGAACCCCAAGATGCAGAGGTCAGGGTAGAGAAGATTCCTGAGGACATTCTGGGGCTGCAGTCAGTAACCTTCTGTAGATCCAGCCACCCTGGCCATGATGTGTGTGTTTACACCTGAAGAGCTATGTCATTAAAGGACTCTAGTGTTGGCCTGGAGCACCCAGAGTGAGCCAGGAGACAGATACTTCTTTTCCTGAGTGACCCAGGACCCAGAGGCATGATGGTAGACCAGCAATTATGAGCTCATCAATGGTTCAGCTCATCAAAACCTTTTACTTGGATGGCCAGGGATCATATCAGACGATAGGGTCAACAGATACCAGTGGTGAAATCGGCCTCGTCAATAGGAGTTTCTGTTGGGTTGGGTTGAATTTGGTGATGGAATCTGGGAGAAAAGAGTATAGAATGACTCTACAGTGTTTGACCTGAGCAGACAGATGATCAGACAGTGGATGGAAAAAGGGTAGCAGATGACTGTTTGGCCCATTTGTAGGGATCATTTTTACCCCAGACAGGAAGCTTTGAAAATGTTTGGGGTGATAGTTTAAGGGATATTATCAATGGGTTTGTAAATCATATCAAACACAATTGTATTTATAAGAAAATCAATTAAAATGGTTTTCAATTGACTATTAACAATAACTAAATATCTAAACGCAATAAATTTCATTGATTTTGTAAGGATGTTTTGTAAGATGCTGTCCTAATCGTAGATGCTGGTAGGCTGTTGGAAGTGTCAGTTTTTGATAGGATTAAAATGTTGGAAGCATTTGGGGCGCCTGGCTGGCTCAGTCAGTTGGGCTTCCAACTCTTGGTTTCAGCTCAGGTCATGATCTCAGGGTCGTGGGCTCAAGCCCTGCATCCCACTCACTTTGGAGTCTGCTTGTCTCTCTCCCTCTGCTCCTCTCCCGATCATGCTTGTGCATGCACTCTCTCTCTCTCAAATAAATAAATACATAAATCTTTAAAAATAAATAAATAAATGTCGGAAGCATTTGGGGCACCTGGCTGGCTCAGTCAGTAGAGCATGAGACTCTTGATCTCGGGGTTATGAGTTCAAGCCCCACGTTGGGTATAGAGATTACTAAAAAATAGAATGTTAAAAATAAGTAAGTAAATAAATGTTGTAAACATTTGTGAGTGGCGCTAAGAGAGTACCTGGGGAATACATAAGATGACTGACTGGCTTCAGAGGCCCAGGCACAATATAGGTCACCACCAGGTAATGCTCTGGTTAACAATCCAGATCAGTATATCCCGACAGAGCCTTAAATTCCAATTCCAACAGTCTGTCCCCACTTATAGCCAGCTGCCCTTCCATTCATTGCTGTGATAAATATCTATCGACTGGCCTTTCTATCTCAGCTATTGGTCTGGAGATAAAACCCTCAGCAAAGTCCTGACTAATGTGGGAAACAAAGGCAGAAGAAAAATTATTAAATTTCCTTACTACTTACAGCTGATGGACAAGTCCTTGAAATAGGCAGAGTGACATTCCTCTAGGGACTCAGCTGCCTCGATGTTAATACCTTGCTGAGGGCAAAAGACAATCCAGGATTCTGTAAGTCTACTTTAACATATAGAAATTCCTTTGGAAGCTCCCTTTTTCTTTATCTCCCCCCCACCCCCTCCAAGAGACATGTTAGGAATCATCCTCCAAGCATATAGCCCACTGATATATATCTGAAGGGTCTCATGACTGAGAGTTTACTAAACAGTAATAAATGACCTTTCCTCACAATAGCTAGGCCCCTCAGGGTCCTTGAAAACTTGTTTCCAAAATACCTGGGAAGTTTGTTCTGTCCCTAACTCCCTCCCAACTTGAAAGTCTATAATGGACTACTCATGACCCCAGTGCCGCTCTTTCTGCCCACGGGTCCTGTCCCCAGGGTTTAATAAAACCATCTTTTTGCACCAAAGATGTCTCAAGAATTCTTTCTTGGCTGTCGGCTCTGGACCCCAACAACACTACTCCAAAAAAAAAAAAAAAACACGTCAGGGATGGTGAGAAATTATCTTTTTTGAAGCTGAAGCCAATAGGAGTTGCTGTTGGGTTGGGTTGAATTTGGTGATGGAATCTGGGAGAAAAGAGTATAGAATGACTCTACAGTGTTTGACCTGAGCAACTGGGTAAATACAGATGCTTTTTATGTAAATGGGTAAGACTTGAGGAGGAGCAGGCTTTGAAGGGAAAGGTAAGAGTTATTGATAGGCTAAACTTGAGACACTGTTAGATGACAGTGGAGATGTCAAATGGGCAGCTAAATATGGAGGCTGGGGCTGAAGGAGAGGTCAGGGATGAGATGTTAATTTGGGAATCATAGTGTATAGATGGCATCCAAAGCCACTGGGCTGGGCGAGATCACGTAGGGAGTGGGCTTGGCTAAAGAAGATGTCCATGGCCCAGCTCTCCCCAGTGAGGTATCATGAAGGTGAGGGGGAGTTCAGCCAAGACTAATGAGAAGCCAGGGAAGTCGGAGGCAAGTCAGAAGAGTGCAATCCAGAGATGAGAGGGTTTCAGCAAGAAGTAGAGCGTGACCAACCCTGGCAATTACAATCAAGATTGATGAAGACTGTGAGTCAACCCAACATTGGATTTGGCAACATGAGGGAAAAGAGTTTTTCAGGGCACATAGTGGGAATAAAACCTGATGGGAAAGAAAATGGGAGGAGAGCAAGTAGAGACTGTGAATATAATCAACTCTTGAATTTTCCTCTGAATAGAAGCAGAGAAATCAGACAAACTGGAGGTGATCTGGGGCCAAAGGGTGGACTTTTTTAAAAAATGGGAGATATTGTAGCATGTTTATTTGCTGATAGGAATGATTCAGTAGAACAGAAAAAAAGTGATGATGCAAGAGTCCGGATGAATCCCAAAACAAATAGCCCAGTTACTCAAAGCTTTGGGATTCCAGGATGTATGCTCCCTTCCTTCCTCAACGGCTTCACTAATACCTGGGGTGTAAATTGGAAAGGGTCCCAGATCTGGAGCAGATAGATGACAACAACAGGTAATACATGTACTTGGATGTTCAAATTTCTCTTGTAAATTATTACCTCATTATATCTTGACATTTAACAACAGGATTTTACATTTAAATTTACATTCTTCAATCTTTTTTTTTAAATCTTAACACAACAAGAAAAAGTGAATTGGACCATTGTTGGGTGGATACCTCAGGTTTCAATAGCGACACCTAGTGGCAGTAAATAGCACCAGCTAAAAAGAATTGAATTTCTGACAAGCCAGTTTTCCCTTTTTTTCTTCCTCAGGATGGTTGCAACTGTATTGTATTAAATAAACATCCCTAAAGTTTCTTGAAGTGGTCCGAGGAGGGACGTCTCCAGAAAAGGGAAAAATCTACTTGCCTGGTGGATAGGATGGGGGTCCAGAGTCATAATTTAATTTGAGTAACAAGGCCGGGCGCGGTGGCGCGCGCCTGTAGTCCCAGCTACTCGGGAGGCTGAGGCAGGAGGATCGCTTGAGCCCAGGAGTTCTGGGCTGTAGTGCGCTATGCCGATCGGGTGTCCGCACTAAGTTCGGCATCAATATGGTGACCTCCCGGGAGCGGGGGACCACCAGGTTGCCTAAGGAGGGGTGAACCGGCCCAGGTCGGAAACGGAGCAGGTCAAAACTCCCGTGCTGATCAGTAATTTGAGTAACAAGGACAAACTATTCATCTTCTGAGCTTAAATGCTCTTTGAGTAATTTTGGGGTGTTGGGTTCTCCCCTGACCTGAATTTTCTGAGGAGTGGTTTGGTCTGTTACATATAATTGTTTTGCTGAATAAACTGAAGGGAGGGTTGGAGTAGACTCTAGCCAACAGAAGGTCTCACCTTACGACTTTGAACTATGGTGTAAGGGCAGTTGCTGGGGCTCACGTCCAATGAATTTTTGTTGACTCTTAATTTATAGCTTCTCCCAAGACCCCTAGAAGATGGCTACAGTGAGTTTTATTTTATTTTTTTAAAGATAGATTTATTTATTTGAGAGAGCACACATGAACGAGCGGGGCAAGGAGGGGGCAAAGGGAGAGAGAGAATCTTAGGCAGGCTCATGCCCAGGATGGAGCTCGACTGGGGGCTCAATCCCAGGACCCTGAGATCATGACCTGAACCGAAATCAAGAGTCGGTCCCTTAACTGACTGAGCCACGCAGGCCCCAGTGTTAAAGGCAGGTTTAAATTTCATCTTTTCTGCCAATAGCTTGATGCTGCTGAATGTCCTCAAGAATCTACAATTCCCCAAATGCAAGAGCTCATGCAAGTTCATTAGTGTCAAGGCACATCACATTCTCAGTCTTTATTTTAAATAATGAAAAGAATAAACTGGGCAAATAGATGAAAACATTCAAGATGATAAAGGGAGAAACACAGCTGAAAAAATGTTTCTACCCTGAAGTATTTACCATAATACTACCACAAAAGATCACGACACATATGGGATATTACAGGGATTAGGAGAGAAATAAAATTCATGGATTGGGTTTACAAATCAACTTCTCATTTGGATTCTGAGGCAAAAAACAAACAAACAGAACAACCAAAAACCATGAGGCAAAGTGCCAGTAACTGTAGATTTGCGGTCATTTGGTTTTCAAGTACTTTGTGAAAACAAATTTCTTCCCATCCTATTCCAGCCTGGTATGTATTTTCGTATGAGCTTCGTTCTTGGCACTTTGAATGTGTAAGGAAAAATTTGTGTTTGGTTGGAAATTATACATTGTTTGTACTCTAGAGGACACCCCTCTGGATGTTATGTGATTCCAGTGACATGGAAGCCATTTTGTAACTTTGTAAATTATAGATTACTGAGAACAATGCAGAATAATTCCTGTGTATAGACATGCAAATTCCATCCAGTCTAGTAGAGATTCAATTGACTTCCTTCTCCTACAGTGAAAGGGGTCAGTTTTGCCTCTATTTGTGCATTCATTTCAATATTCCTACTTTAAAGATATTTCATTTTTTCAACTTCTCCTTTAAACTGGTTGTGAGACTCTTCCCAATTTCATGAATAAAATAACACATTTTCACTTTATAACTGTATTTATGTCATGATTCTACCTTACTTTGAAAATATCATTTTTGAAGTTACCAAATTATTTTGAAAATAATCTTTGAAAATTATCATGGTTTCTATCTTTTTTTCCCTAAAAGTTCTTATGTTAATTCTATTTTATATTGCCTTACTGGGGGCACCTGGGGGGCTTAGTCGGTTAATCGTCTGCCTTCGGCTCAGGTCATGATCCCAGGGTCCTGGGATCGAGCCCCGCATTGGGCTCCCCACTCCGCAGGAAGCCTGCTTCTCCCTCTCCCACTCCCCCTTGCTTGTGTTCCTGCTCTTGCTATCTCTCAAATAAATAAATAAAATCTTTAAAATATATATATATATATATTGCCTTACTATATTTTATGTAGTTTTTAAGTTGCCCTTAAACTCTTTATGAAATAAGTTAGGGTATAAATGAATAGAGTAAGTGCTTAACAATCAAAATTTTTGTTTGTTTGCTTGTTTCTTTAACAAACAAAATGTTTAGGGGATCTCTAAAGTTCTTTCTTTGATATTCTATTCATCTGGGAACAGGAACTTCCGGGTAAAGCTTTTTGTCCAATATGACTTTTTTTATTCTGGTAAAATATATAACATACAATTTGCCATTTTAATAATCTTTTAAGGCATATGCTTTTTAAAAAGGAGGGTATGATAGTTCCTTGATAAAATACATTGATCTAGGGGACAGTGATGTCTTAGCCATGTCCCAAGTTCAGAATTTGATCCCCCTGATTTGCCACTGGGAGGGTCCACCAGCCCATTTTCATGATTTGGAACAAAGGGCATTAATACCATGATGCGGTTGGGTAGAGAGAGCTTGGGTTACCCCACTTCCTACTGTCACTGTTGGAAACCACAAATGCTTGATTTAAATAAATTTTTGAAGACAGAATTCAGCTATGAAATTTCCTGTGATAACCATGCTTCCTGTGACAACTTGGGGGGGGGGGAACTAATCAGAGTAATCAGCTTCTTGCAGGAAACTTGTGATATATGCTGACTGTTGGTTTTGCTTAAGGAAGTTGGGAAAAAATGAGGGAGGGACCAGCTTGCCATTGGCCAGAGTTTCAATCATCTGTATAACTCAAGACAGAAAACAAGTCTTAGTGGTTTTAGAAAAGACTGTTTTATGATCTGTCAAAATTGAAGGTGTCTTGATTGCCTGGGACAGACCCTTCATCATTGTCATTATTATTTATGAAGAAACTAGAGTGTCAGGACACTCTGAGACACAGGATGGACAAAGGATGCTACCGTCCTTTTTTTGTTGACAAAATCCAAGACTGAACGTGACCCCGAGGTCATCTGTACTGCTTCGGCACCTCTGCCTGAAGGGGCGTGTCTTAATTATCCAAACAGTCCAGAGCACCAGAACCCCGGGCATATGGGGGCGGGTCACAAAGGGATGGGGCTGTCCCCACTCCAGGCCACCGAATCTGCCAAGGGGAGCAGGCGACTGTTCCAAAAAGGGAAGGTGTTCTGAAGGCTTTCATTGCTTTCTTTGGGACAGAAAATGTGAACTAGAAGCACTCAGTCTTAACTCTCAGACACGATGGGTGAGATTTTTTTTCCTTAATAGAAATATTTTTTTAAATAACCAGTACAGTCTTTTAATAGAGACATTCTTCATAGGAAAATTGCAAACATTACAAATTCCCTTCTGAAGAACAAACTCATAGTCTGTGTTCTGGGAAGGTACACAAAGATGCTGACAATACTTCCCTTGAGAAAAATAGGTAACAGTCAGTTAAATGTCTGCCTTCAGATCAGGTCATGGTCCCAGAGTCCTGGGATGGAACCCCACATTGAGCTCTCAATGCTCTCTGCTCAGCGGGGAGTCTGCTCCTCCCTCTTCTTCTCCCTCTGCCTGCAGCTCTGCTTACTTATGCTCTCTCTGTCAAATAAATAAATAAAATCTTTAAAAAAAAGAAAATTTTACAATTATATATAATGTCATAGAAAGTGCTTATTATAAAACAAGTGAAAGGATGTAGAATTATAAATTGAATATGATTAAAATTATTTAAAAAATATTATGTATTGAAAAATAACATAAAGGAAATCAATTAAATATTAATGGCAGTTGTGTTTGTTAGAAAATTTAAGTGATTTTTTTCTTTTTTTTACTTTTATTTTCCTGTTTTCTTTGTGATAAAAATAAAATACTATTTTTATTTTATTTATTTATTTATTTATTTTTTCTTTTTTAAGATTTTTTTATTTATTTATTTGAGACAGAGAGAATGAGAGACAGAGAGCATGAGAGGGAGGAGGGTCAGAGGGAGAAGCAGACTCCCTGCCGAGCAGGGAGCCCGATGCGGGACTCGATCCCGGGACTCCAGGATCATGACCCGAGCCGAAGGCAGTCGCTTAACCAACTGAGCCACCCAGGCGCCCAATTTTATTTATTTTTTTAAAGATTTTATTTATTTATTTGACAGAGACAGAGATAGTGAGAGCAGGAACACAAGCAGTGGGAGTGGGAGAGGGAGAGTAGGCTTCCCGCCGAGGAGGGAGCCCGATGCGGGACTTGATCCCAGGACCCTGGGATCATGACCTGAGCCAAGGCAGACACTTAACGACTGAGCCACCAGGCGCCCCTAAAATACTATTTTTAAAACTAACATCTCAGGGTGCCTGCTTGGCTCAGTTGGAAGAGTGTGTGACTCTTGATCTCTGGGTCGTGACTTTGAGCCTCACGCTGGGTATAGAGATTACTTAAAAAATAAAAACAAAACTTCTAAAAAATTTAAAAACCAACACCTTTTTTTTTAAAAGATTTTATTTATTTATTCGAGAGAGAGTGAGTGAGAGAGAGAGCACAAGCAGGGGCAGGGGGCAGAAGCAGAAGGAGAAGCAAATTCCCTGCTGAGCAAGGAGCCCAATGTGGGACTCAATCCCAGGACTCTGAGATCATGACCTGAGCCGAAGGCAGACACTTAACCGACTGAGCCACCCAGGCACCCCTAAAAACTAACATCTTATCTTTGTTTAGCATTTTCATGTTACAAATGTCTTTCATAAACTGCATATCATACTTAGAAATGCAGTGATCCTATGCGATAAGTAGGGCAGAAAATATTAGTCCCGAATTACGGAAGAAGAAATTGAGGTTCAATGATTTGTCCAATATTACATTTGTCCAAGAGTCTGCATAATGGATGCATGAAAAGTAAGTAATGTTTTTAAATGCCTATGAGGGGCTCCTGGGTGACTCAGTGGGTTACGTGTCTGCCTTCGGCTCAGGTCATGATCACAGGGTTCCTGGATTGAGTCCCCGAGTTGGGCTCTCTGCTCAGGGGAGAGCCTGCTTCTCTCTCTCTGTTGCCCCTGCTTGTGCTCTCTCTCTCTTCAAATAAATAAACAAAATCTTCAAAAATAAAAATAAAAAATAAATGCCTGTGAAACTTCATTTCAAAATACAACCATGTCCATGAATTCCTTATGATTAAACCTATGTCTATGAAGCTATTTGGATTGTCATCAAACAGGAAATGGAACAATCTTATTAATAACCATTAATTTCAATGGCAAGACTTATGTGAACAAAGAGCAACCTCAACAAACCAACATTGTGGGCTCTCGTGTCTTATTTAATTTTCACAACTTTATATGATGGGTGTAATTATTCCCATTTAAGAGGTAAAGAGGCTGAGGTTAAGATAGGTTAAGCAATTGCCCAAGTTTGTACAGATGATAATTGGCAGCTGGGATTTGATGCTAGATCTTTTGACTCCAAGCTCAGAGGTTATTTTGTTACATGATAGTTGCCCATCACAGCCACATATCCTCTCCTCTCTTCTTCCAAAATATTAGCACATTTCTTTCCATTATCCAGGCTAATTGCTCTCTATTGAGGATTATTTCCCCTTATCACTGAGGTGGACTCAGTGCCCAAGATGGTTCTGGCATTGGGAAAACATAGGCTGAGAAGAGTATGACCAGCATTTCCTTCTGACCTCTTTGGTATAGGGCTTGAAGACCTGAACTAATGGCTCCAGGAACTGCTCCAGCCTTTTTCATTCTACCAAGCTCTTTTTTTTTTTTATTTAAGATTTTTAAAATTTATTTGTGAGACAGAGAATGAGAGACAGAGAGCATGAGAGGGAGGAGGGTCAGAGGGAGAAGCAGACTCCCTGCTGAGCAGGGAGCCCGATGTGGGACTCGATCCCGGAACTCCAGGATCATGACCTGAGCCGAAGGCAGTCGCTTAACCAACTGAGCCACCCAGGCGCCCCTACCAAGCTCTTTAGAGAATCTACTCACTATCTCTGTATCATCCATGACCTTCTTCATTGGGGGCCTCACTTATAGAGCATATCAGGACCTAAAAAAGAATTTTTAATGTTTTATTTAAAAAATTACTAAGTAATAACAAATAATAAAGAATAATTGCTAATTACTAATTTATAATCAAATACAAATTTTTAATGTTTAACTTAGTTACAAAAGTAATATTTGTTCATTAAAAGTACAAGCCAAATGTATAAAACCAAATATTAATCCTCTCCAACTTTTCTCCATTCTTCACACCTGAGGTAACTGAAGTTAATAGTTGATGTAGAACCTTATAAATATGCACAAATATGTATAGGTTACTTTGTGGTTTGATATTTACAAATATAGGATCATAGTGTACATATTGCCCAACAATTTGATTTTTTTTTCCACTTAATTATATTTCATATATATCTCTTCAAGTCAATGGATATATTTGTTTGGATATAAGTTTAGTTGCTATAACAAAGGGATTACAAATTACGGAAACTTAAATGAGACAAAGTTTATTTATCCAGTCAACCTGACTGGGCTAACGCAGCTATTATAACTATGTTCCATGAGCATAAGCATGAGTTAAAGTAAACATACTTGAAATGTATGGAAAAATAAAAGTCCTCAGCAGAGATACAGAAGCCATGTAAACCTCAGAACTAAAAAATATAGTATCAGAAATTAAAAATTCACTGGATATGCTTAATGTCAGGATGGAGAAAAGAACCGGTGAACTTGAAAGTACATCAATAGAAATTATCTACTCTAAAGAGCAGAGGAAAAAAAGACTGAAAAAAAATTAAACAGATTCAGAAACCTGTCAAAAGGTTGAACACATGTTTCCTTGAAGTCCCAGAAGAAGAGGTGAAACATTTGGCTTAGACAAAAATTTTGAAGGAAAGAGATGGCTGAAAACTCAGAATTGGTGAAAGACATACATTTAGAGATTCAATAAGCTCAGCCATCCCCAAACAGGATAAATTAACACACAACCATTCCTAGACACTTCATAGTCAAATTGCTGTAAAAAAGAAAAAAAAAAATCTTAAAAGCAGCTAGAGAAAAAGGACACATTACATACAGGGGGGATCAATATAGGATTCTCATCAGAAAACCAAGAAGTTTTTCTCATCAGAAGCCACAGACAATGGAGGAACATATTTAAAGTGATCAAAGAAAAGAATTGTCAACCTAGAACTTTATAGCCTGAAAAAATTACCTTCCACAATGAAGCTGAAATAAAACACATTCTCAAAGGAGAAAAACTAATGGAATTTGTCTCCAGCAGCCCTACTCTAAAACAATTGTGAGAAGAAGTTCTTTGGGCTGAAGAGAAGGGATCCCAGAAGGAAATATGTATCTTCAGGAGTGAAAAGAGCAACACAAATGGTAACTATCTGTTCATATAAATATGAAATATATTATATATAAACATAAAAGATCATTTTTTTTCTTCTTGAGTTCTTTGGAATATGTGTGACTGTTGAAACCAAAAATTATAACATTATCTGGTGGGGTTTTCAATATATACGCATGTATTAGAAATGACAACTATAACATAAAGGTCAATTGAAGGGGAGTTAAAAGAAGTATATATATATATTATATATATATATATAGTTACAAGGCTTCTATATTTTACTTAGACTGGTAAATATTAACTCTAAATTGCATACGTTTAAAAATGTATATATAATTCTAGAGCAATTATTAAAGGGGAAAAATATGAACAGATATAGTCAAAAAGCCAATAGATAAGTTAAAATGGAGTACAAAAAAAATGTTTCTAATAATCCAAAAGAAGGCAGAAAAGAGGAACAGAGAAATGAAAAACATGTAAATAATTACATTAAATATAAATGGCCTGAACATATTAATTAATACTGTCAGATTGAATAAACAAGACCCAATTATATGCTATTTACGAGAAACCCATTTTAAATATGACACATACATAGGTTAAAAGTAAAGGACGGATAAAGATATACCATGCAAACACTAATCAAAAGAAAGCTTGAGAACTTACACCGATATCAGACAAAGTAAATTTCAGAAGAAGGGATACTACCAAGGAGTGATACTATACAATGATAAAAGATTAATTCACCAAGACAACATAACAATCATAACTGTGTATGTACCTAATTATAGGGCTTCAGATTGCATGAAGCAAGAGTTGATGGAATTACCCGAGAGAGAAAACTCTTCCCCAATCCTAACAGAATACACAATCTTTTCAAGTCACAAGAAATATTCACCAAGATAAACCATTATCTGGGCCAGAAGAATCTTAACACATTTAAAAGAACTGAAGGGCGCCTGGGTGGCTCAGTTGGTTAAGCGACTGCCTTCGGCTCAGGTCATGGTCCCGGAGTCCTGGGATTGAGTCCCACATCGGGCTCCTGGCTCAGTGGGGAGCCTGCTTCTCCCTCTGACTCTCTCCCCTCTCATGCTGTTTCTCTCTCTCTCTCTCTCTCTGAAATAAATAAATAAATAAAAATCTTTAAAAAAAATAAAATACAATAAAAAATAAAAGAACTGAAATCATACCAAGTGTGCTCTCTGACCATAATGGAATTCAACTAGAAATCAATAACAGAAAGATGTCTGGAAATCCAAAAATCTATAAATGAAAACTTAATAAATATCACTTGAGTGTTTCCCCAAAGTTTTAGCAAAGCAAATCCCCATGTAGGAGTATGTTTGTTTCCTGGAGAGAACTTTTTTTTTTCAAAGGTGGTTTGGAGGACAAATGAGACTCAGGAATTATCTCTGGTACAAATACCTTAGAAGAGGGAGTATATGAATAGAAATAGCATGGGGTCTGGGACTGTCTGTGTGACATTAAGGAAAACACTCCACCTCTGTCTCACTTCCCTGTGGCAGAGTCACTACTGAAGACTCTAGAATCTGAATATTGGGCTTCCAATCCTGACACCATCACTTACCCGTGTGTGATCTTAGACAAATTAATTGACTTCCCTGTGCTTCAGTTTCATCACTGGTGTAATAATAATAGTAATAGTAATAATAATAATAATTCAGGTCATCATATGTCCTAGTTTGCGACAGTCCTGTCTTATGTTTGTTATTTGGCTATAATTAGTAATAGTGTCCTGATTCTGGTGATAAATTATATGCTCACTCTAATAATAGTACTTATATATTACAGGGTTGTTGAGAGGATTGAATTTGTCATTATGCAGAGTGTTCTAGAATGGTGCAGGCAGTCAGGCTTATATCCATCCTTTCAGTATATTTGATTGCCTGCTGTGGTCCAGGCGCTTTCCTAGACGCTAGGCTATGGTGCAAACACCACACTCAGGGTCGGGGGCCTGGCATAGTGATCAGGTGCACAGACTCCGATGCTAGACTACCTGAGTATGAATCCTGGCTCTACTCTCTAATAGCTGTGTGACTCTGAGCAAGTAATTTTAGTTCACATTGTCATATGCGTTGTTATGAAGATTAAATGGGTTAAATTTGCAAAGCACTTAGATTAATACCCGGTACATAGTAAGTGCTATATAAATATTTGTTAAATAGAACTTATATTCCCAATGTTGGAAGATTAAATGCATTGGTATATGCAATGTTTATATGTATTTGTACTGGATATTTACCTTTCATTACTGAAGGTGTCCATTCTGGTATTTTTCTCAACACAAAGGAAATCTCCAAAGGTGTATGGGTGGCTCCCCTACTTCTAGGGACAGTAGACTTCCAGCAACTTTTAGAGGACATTTTGTTTTTCTAGATTAAAAAAATATAGTCCTGTTATAGTCTCACAACAACCGTAGTATTATTAACATGGTTCTTACAACGAGACAGGCTCAAAGACTCGCCAAGGTCACAGAGCATTGCGTCTTTTTGATCAAGTCTTTGGCAAAGATGTTAAGGTAAGTGTTGCATTTCAGTGTGTTTCTAGAGGACAGGAAGCAAGCTTCATTTGCTGAGCAAGTTCAAGTAACACATTATCAAAACCAACATGAAGAAACTAGATTGTTCCATTATCGGAGATAGAAAAGCTGTAATAATGAAACCTTAATTCAAATACAGGCAGTCTAGCTCCAGAGACCATATACAGAAAATTGCTGCACTAGGAAGAGAAGAGATCCTGAAGTTGCTGAGCGCTGTAAATACACTAGTTCGCCTTCCCTGTCATGGGATGGGGCAACACCCCCTCTGAAGTGTGCCACCTGCAGCCTAACTGTATCTGCCACAGGTTAGGGACCCTTCCCACCCACCAACTCAGAGCCTTCAACTGATTTCACCCATCACTGTTTCCAACATCCATACGCCCAGGGAGCACTTTATTTTCTGCTCAGGGACTCCAAACAATTCCAATAGCTAATGCATGTGGGTCTAATTCAGGCTTTGCCAGCTGTAACCTGACTACAGTGACATTTATATGCCATAATACATGCAACCGAGGCACTCAGCAATGCTCCCTCCTCACCCCCAGCCTCTTGGAATGTGCAAAATGTGCCTGTTAAGTAGCATAATCCTTTTTACTTGGAGTGCCTTTCCCCCTGGAGCCTTGCAAGTACTCTCCGCTAATGGCCCATTTTTAAGGATCTCCTTGAGACCAGAGAGGGCACCGGGCCTTAAATCTAAGAGCACCCGAGCCTGTCTCCGTTTCAGACATTTCTAATACGCTCAGAAAGAGGCCTTGAAAAAGGGACTATCTTTATCCTTGGTTTCTCCTGTGCCCTCAGGAAGCCCTGATTTAGAAGATGCCCCTCACTTAAGCTGAAGCTGCTGCGGCTGATCAGGCACATTGGACTTAGAGCTGGTGTCCAATATGCCCGAAGCAGGCCGTCAGCTTTGACCCGTGTCCCAGCCTCCTCTGGATAAATGTGTGGTGTTTCATGGATCTAAAAGGAGAGGAATAAAGAGCCCAGACTAAAAATTTCAGAATGGTAAAAAAAGAGGAAGAATCAGACATTTTTCTCTTCAAATACTAATCATTTTAAATGAGCAATTTTAAGGATGCATTGACCCTGCCTGGCAGTCCTTGCAAGGAAATCTTCCTTTCCTTTCTTCATTCTCTTCTTGGACTCCCTCCCAGCTATTAGCTCAAGCCAGAGGTGAAGCCCCATTGAATGAAACTGCTAGAAATGCTATGATTCACTCAGTGGGTGGCTCTGAATTAATTGTTGAATTGGTGGTGGGTGTTACTTTTTCTACCGGGTAGTGAGTTTCTAAATCTTGAGATGCCAGGCAAAAGCACTTGTGAGAGAAAGCACAGGGGAAAAGGATGAAGAATCTGAGATGTGCTTTCTCACCCCTGGAGCCTTTTCTGTCTTCATGCCATAGGGAACAGCAGAATCATCCACAACCCATGTATAATTAGTGGTAGTGAAACCGGGAGCTATGGGGAATATCAGTCCTGAGCAAAGACAACAGTGGCAAATCTTGATCAATTTTGCAAAAAACACAGGACTTTTAAAAAAGTGTAAATACAGAGTGTCATATATTCGTTGCTAAATTCATACGGCTCTACTTAAGGTAATTTTTAAAAAGTAAATGTTATGCTTTCAATTGTGTTTGCAGCCGCCGCCGCCCCGCCTGTAGCCCGCCGAGCGCCGAAGGAGAAGGGTGGTAAGTAAGGAGGTCTCTGTACCACGGCTCCTAGGAAGCACAGACTGCCGCCGGCAAATCGACCGGTGGTAAAGCACCGAGGATGCAACTGGCTACAAAAGCCGCCCGCAAGAGTGCGCCCTCTATTGGAGGGGTGAAGAAACCTCGTCGTTACGGGCCCGGGACTGTGGCACTCCGTGAAATGAGACGTTAGCAGAAGTCCGCTCAACTTCTGATCTGCAAACTTCCTTTCCAGCGTCTGGTGCAAGAAATTGCTCAGGACTTCAAAACAGATCTGTGCTTCCAGAGGGGCAGCTATTGGTGCTTGGCAGGAGGCAAGCGAGGCCTCTCTGGTGGGCCTCTTTGAAGACACCAGCCTGTGCGCTATCCATGCCAAACGTGTCACAATTATGCCAGAAGACATCCATCTAGCGTGCTGCATACGTGCAGAACGTGCTTAAGAATCCACTACGATGCAAAACATTTCATTCTTTAAAAAGAAAAGAAATTCTCCCTGTTACTTGTGGTTCTGAACGTTATTTTTTTTCCACAGGGTCAAGAGGTACCTAAGTATATGACTGCAAGTGGAAAAATAAGGGACAGAAATCAGGTGTTGGCAGTTTTTCCATTTTCATTTGGGTGTGAATTTTTAATATAAATGCGGGGACATAAAGCATTAATGCAAGTCAAAATGTTCCAGTGAACACGTTTCAGCTGTTCAACTTTATAACAATTATAAATAAACCTGTTACATTTTTCTGGACAATGGCAGCATTTGGATTTTTTTAAACAAGTAAATGTCTTACTGACAGCAACTAAATGGTGTTTGTGGCATTTTTATCATACAGCAGATCCATCCATTCACTATACTTTTCTGGGTTGTCTTACATGCAAGTATATGTTTTTAATGTTGTCTGTCTTCTGTGCTGTTCCTGTGAGTTTGTTTTAAAATACATTAAACTATAAAAAGTAAATGTTATAATGTCATAAGGGAAAATTCCCTTTAAATTTAAAAGAATATATATATCATATATATTTACCTTTATATCTATTATACATATATGTGTGTGTGTATATATATATTTTGTTGTTGTTGTTGTTATTAGGAGTGACCTTTTATTTGGGAAACTGCCAGAACCACAGCATGTTACTGGTCTACATCATCCTGATTAATGCCTGCTCAATGAGAGAAATTCAAGGGTGAGGTATTCAGGGTTGTCAGTGAACTGACCACATTGGGCTCGAGGGTTTTGTTCAGGACATTAAGTTCTTACTGTCACCTAATGTAGCCACCAAGGAGAAACTTGTACTATCTCTGTGTTTCTTCACTAGGGGCAGAGAGGACCCAATCAGAGTACAGGTTTCCCTAGTTATCTGAAACTAGAGTGTTCTTATGAAACCTGAAAGCAGGAATGGCATAAATTGAAGAAGCTATTACCATTAATTTATATGGTAAATTTATTGAGCATCTCCAGACCAAAAGCATAACCTCTCTTTGGCTTTTCTGATACCTGAGGACACATCTTGCTAACAGATGCACAAAATAAATCAAGACAAAGCCCAGATGCTCGCAGACACAGTTCAAAGCCCGGCAGCTTGCAGAGACGTGGCTCCCAGGGAAGGAGTGTGGCGGGCCATTCTCGCTGCTTGGGGCATGCTGCTGCTACAAACCTCGCCGCAGAACAAATGCCGAGTGCTATTTTCACTTTTCGCCTTTTTTCCTAAAAGCAAAAATCCTCTCCGGATTACGTTCAATTAGCGAAAACCCGTACTTACGTTAGCTCTTTCGTAACAATGGTGCGCTGTGCGCTGTCGAAGAGCCGGAGATCTGGGTTACAGGAGCGGTGCCAGGAGCTCTACCTGCAGGGGCTTGAGTGGAGCCAGCATGTGAGCTCACACGGAGGCCTCCTCTGGGTTCTTTATTAGACTTGTCTTCCTCCTCAGCTCCAGCACCTCCAGTGATGCAATTTGGTTTTCTCCCTTTCTGCAACGAGATCCATCCAATGGGTCACGGGCTGTTTACTGCATTTACTGCTCAAATGCAGGCACATCAGCCCATTTACCTGCTCTGAAAATACTGTGCGTTAGGGGTACCTGGGTGGCGCAGTCAGTTCAGCACCCAGCTCTCGATTTTGGCTCAGGTCTTGATCTCAGGGTTGTGTGTTTGAGCCCCACAATGGACTCCATGCTGGGCTTGGAGCCTACTTAAAAACAAAACAGAACAAAACAAAACTGTGATTTAAGTTTGTGCTAATAGAACATGCTAATAGAACTCTGGAGCTTTCTGGCATTCAGAAGCAGAGGAATAAGTCATGCCATACTTAATAATCAAGTTTTTATTATACAGCTCTGTACTATTTACAACAATATTTTTTGGTGCTTCCTTCAGCAGTATGTATATTAAATTCTTTTTACCAGCATCATATTAATTGGTGGGCAGCCTTGTTTGGTGGGGGAAGACATGCTTTGGAGTAAAGCAGAGCTATGTTTTAACTCTGGTGCTTCTACTCAGCAACTCTGGAACCTCAGGGGCTGAACGCTTTACCCCTCTAACCTCTGTTCCTCATTAGTAAATATGGATGATGTTTCCCAGCTATGAGGAGTGAAAATGATACCTTATTTAAGTTCTTAGTAGAGTGGATGGTCTGAGGAACACACTTTGAGAACCGGAGACCTATTCTCGTCTTACTGTATTTTGTATTTAATAGTAAGAGTATTCTTGTCTTACTGTATTTTGTTTTCTTAGATAGGACATTAACCTCCCATTCACACTGATATGTCTTGCTTTTATTCTTTTTATGACTACTGGAGTTTTTAAATTACTTGACAAAATCTCCTGTCTTTAGTTATTAACGTTTTTTTCTGTTACGAATGGAATTTTTATAAAGTTTATAAATTTTAACTTGGCAGACAAGGCAGTTGATTTGTGTGGATTTCTCTTATATTCCACGACTCTCATTAATTTTTCATTTCCTTCATTTTGTTGTTGTGTTTGTTGACTTGCCTAAGTTTACAAATAACAGTGTAACAGGTACATGAGGGAGTTCAGGCTGGAAAGTTTACCATCTGGTGCAGGAGTACTGATGTATTTTGATGATTGGTTCAGCCATACTGGTGTAGATGAGCTCAGGATCAGCCTTATTCTTTTTTTTTTTTAATATTTTATTTATTTATTTGAGAGAGAGAATGGGAGAGAGAGAGCATGAGACGGGGGAGGGTCAGAGGGAGAAGCAGACTCCCCGCCGAGCAGGGAGTCCGATGCGGGACTCGATCCTGGGACCCCAGGATCATGACCTGAGCTGAAGGCAGTCGCCCAACCAACTGAGCCACCCAGGTGCCCCGGATCAGCCTTATTCTTAAGTAATAAAAAATCGACTGGTCATGTCTAGTGCCAAGTCGCTGATTAAAACTTTATCTCGTATATTAGGCAAAATGCTAAACTTCATTTCACTTTAAAGTCTTTCCTCTTCCCCAACTGAGGAAAGAAGGGAAAATCAGCTTCTTTCTTTCCTTCTGCTCCCCTCTTTCCCAGTCACCAGGATGACTCTGGCAACTCCCCGACTGGGTTGGGGGCCGTGGAGGCAACTGATTAGAACCAGGGAAGGTGGGACTTTCACAGGCACAGATGTAATCTGGAGCTGGTGTCTTTGATGTTGGCAGTATGGAAGACTGTCTGTGAAAAGCAGAGAGCTACTGCCTTCATTTCTAGGACTGTACTACGTGGGAGTGTGTGTTAATAGGGGCTGTAGTTATGAGGAGATAGGCAGCCGGCGGGATCGAATGTGGATATTGCCACCCACTGGGCACAGAGTGTAATGCAGCACTTTCTCAGAGCAAACTGGACAATAGTCTATGCTTTTAAAAAAGCCCATGTTTTTAAAAAAGAGAGAGAACGGTAAAAAGAAACCTCCGCGTACACATCACCTGGCTTCAGCAGTTACCTGCTTATGGCCAAACTTGTTTCATCTGTTCCCCACCTACCCCTGCCTTACCCCTGGGCTATTTTGATGCAAATCCAGACATCATATCATTTAATCTGCAAGTATTTCTGTGTATACCTCTAAAAGAATAATTTTTTAAAAACAGCACTGTAGCACCTAAAAAACCCCTAACAATTGTTTAATATTGATTATACTGTTACTGTTCACATTTCTCCAGTTGCCTTATAAATTAGGACACATCACAATTGGTTGAGGTTTCTAAGTCTTTTTTTTTAAATTCTTTTTTCTATTCGACAGAGAGAGAGAGAGCAAAGCAGGCAGAGAGGCAGGCAGAGGGAGAGGGAGAAGCAGGCTCCACACTGAGCAGGGAGCCTGACATGGGGCTCAATCCCAGGACCCTGGGATCATGACCTGAGCTGAAGGCAGCCACTTAACCGACTGAGCCACCCAGGTGCCCAAAGGTTTCTAAGTCTTCTAACAGTAAGTTTCCCTCCATCTTTTGTTGTTGTTCTTATAAGGTTTTGTTGTTGGTTGGTTGGTTGGTTGGTTTTGTTCTGTTTTGTTTTGTTTTATGATGTATTCATTTGTTCTGTGGAGTTTCCCACAGTTTGGATTTTGCTTATTGCATTTTTCAGAGTTGTTGAGTGTTTTCCTTTGTCCCCTGTTTTTCCTATAAACTGGTGGTTGGATCTGGAGGCTTCACCAGTTAGGATCTGCTGCTTTGGGAAGAAGAAGTCATAGGTAGTGCTCTGTACTCTCGTCAGGAGGCACAGAATATCCAGATGTCTGTTGCATTTTTGTGATGTTAGCTGTCACTGATAATTATTGTCCAGATCCATTAATTCATAGAGGATTGGGAAATGATGGTGTTCTCTCTTAATGTAATAGCTGGAATACTTTTATAAAGAAAAATTTTCCTTTATCAACTTTTTGGTTTCGAAGGGTCAGGATGAATACTTGATCATTTCCCTTTATTTAGGTCTTCAAAATACTGTGCCCGTTTCCTGGCAGTGAGCTCTGTTTGTCTTAATATCATTTTGAACTTATGCATTTAAACATATTTGATGTGTTTCAGTCTGTTGTAGTTACTGTGGTAGGCCATGTCCCATGTCCATGTCCTGATCCCAGGAAACTGTGAATATGTTCCATAATATGGCAAAGAGAAATTAAAGTAGCAAATGGAATCAAGGTTGCTAACCAGTTGACCTTAAAATAGGGAGATATCCTGGATTAGTTGAGTGGGCCCAATGTACTCACAAGGGTCCTTAAAAGTGGAAGAGGGAGCAAGAAAGAGGAGGTCAAGAGTGATGGGAGCTGAGGACTCTACCATTGCTAGTTTTGAAGATGGAGGAAGGTGGTCATGAGTCAAGGACTGCAGGCAGTCCCCTTGCATTTCTTGGAAAGTCATGCTGGAAAAGATAAACTGGAAAAGGCAAGGAAACAGATTTTTCCCCTAAGGCTTCCAGAAAGGAATGCAGTCCTGCTGACATCTTGATTTTAGCTCAGTGAGACCTGTGTTGGCCTTCTAACCTACTGAACCATAACTTTGTGTTGTTTCAAGCAACTAAAGTGTGGTAATTTGTTATAGAAGCAATAGAGAACTAGTACAGTTACTATCCTTATTGATGTCATATTGATTCTTCTTTGGCCAGTGCTATCCTTTTCAAACTGGCTTCCAGATCCTTGAGTTTTCTTGCTTTCTAGTATGACAATATGTTTCCAGCCTACCTCCTGGTAAACTCTTGGAGTTTGATTTCTACCTAAACTTATCTTGTTCTCCTGACTGTAACCAGTGATCTTAAATAGGAAAATCCAGCCTTTACAGTGTCTTCTCTGCAGCACTTGACATTACTCCTTTCCTTCCCAAAAGACATCTATCCTCCGCTATGATAGCGCCACAGGATCTTGTTCCGTTGCCTTTCTTGGGTCTTGCTTCCTAACCCCCTAAGGCTGTCCTCAGGCCTCATTTCTTCTTTCTCCACACTGGTCCTTAATAATCCCCCCATGCCAGTGGTTCCTTCGCTTCTATTTCTCTCCCTCATCTTTCCTGGTACCAACATAGGACCTCATTTCCAACTGCTTGTCATTGATGGCTGTCACCTATACAATAACCTGTACCTCAAATTCATGGCAAAACCTTAACTGCTATAGTCGCCCATCTCTCTTCTATTTCTGCTAATGATTCTGACACTCAGATGCAAACTCGGGGTGCTATTTTAAAATCTTCCTTGTCCTGCGACCCTCCTAAAACAAGAAATATAGCTGCCACCAAATAATTATATTTTCACTTTTGTTTTGATATAGGAAATAAGAATTTTTAAAGTTTGTTTTGCCCTTGAGCATCCATTTATGGACACAGACCTCCCATGAGAAGCCAAATAATCTCCAGAGGGTGCTTTGTGAGCATGGAACTAGAGCACGGGAGTTAGATGGTTTGAAGAGTTAATGGTGTTCAGCTAGGATGATGTGAGTATATGGGTCTTCTCATGGGATTGCAACATTTGAAGTCTTTGCTAAGCCTCCCTCTTCACTGAGAAAGCTTAGGGGGTTCCTACCAATGCTTCTGCAACCTTTCTATGCCCCCACGCCTGACCAAACTTCTTTTTATTTCCTTAGAAATATTAGTATCTTTCAGGCATAAAAAAATCACAAAATTAACTGAGATGGATGTCTACTAAATTAGGGGTAGATAAGTCTCTGTTTAACACTTTATATAGCTTTTTAAAATTTCTTAAATTTATTATTTATTTATTTTTTATTAACATATAATGTATTATTTGTTTCAGGGGTACAGGTCTATGATTCATCAATCTTAAACAATTCACAGCACTCACCATAGCACATACCCTCCCCAATGTCCATCACCCAGCCATCCCATCCCTCCCACTTGATATAACTTTTAATAAATATCACTTGAGGGGCACCTGGGTGGCTCAGCTGGTTAAGTGGTCGACTCCTGATTTTGGCTCAGGTCAAGATCTCAGGGTCCAGGGAATCAATCCCTGTCTCAGTTTCCCCACTCAGAGGAGAGTCTGCTCAAGGATTCTCCCTCTCCTTCTGCCCCTCCCCCTGATAGCTCTGTCTCAAATAAATAAATAAACCTTTGAGAGACAGAGAGAGAGAGAGAGAAATACCACTTGAAAACTGCTATTTGTATGTATGCCACGATGCTAGATGCAGGCCTTAGTGGCCTATGCATCATTGTGGAGCTTAGCGCCCTCTTGTGTTCACTACAAAGCCAAGCACAGCAGCTCTCCAGGATTTGCCAATCATATTTTGAACCGCATCTTCTATTTTATGGGGACTGTCTGAATTTGGCTATCAGTTTTTAAAAGGACCTGTCACCCTGAGAATCATATGTACACAGAGACAGCTCTAGGAAAAACCGAGGATGTAAAATTCTTGAGCTCCTTTATTTTCTCTTTCATCCTATTCTCCCAACACTTTCTTTTCCCCCATTTTATTCACTCCAGAGCTCCCATATCATATCTGATCCTGTGACTTATTAAGTCATCTAAATTTACATATTTTTTATGCTTCCAAGAAATATTTTCATATATTGGGCACCAAACTATGTTGTTTAGATGGACCCAAAGAGAACTCAGTCAGCTGTATCAGATAATGAAGAGCACCGGGGGGGGGGGGGGGGGGGGGGGGGAGGAAAGGGGAATGAGGAACAGGGGAGCTGGGAGGCAGTTCTACTTCTCTGTGAACCCCAAATAATGCCCTGTGTTCTGAAAGAGTCTGGAAAATGACTAAACATAGGTGGGTAGAATGACCAGACTGACAGCCATGGGCTTTAAACCTCCATCACTATACTCACCAGCTGTGTAAACTTAGACAAATTATTTAACCTTCCTGAACTCTAATTTTCTAATCTGTAAAATAGTAATAATATCTACCTCACTGGGCTGTTAGGAGGACATCAAATACTGTATGTAGCATATTAATAGTATACAAAAGGTATACAAAAAATTCATCTTGAATTAAAAAAAACAGACATAAGGCAAACATAACACTCAAAGGCCAAATCAGGACAATAGGAAATTGCTTATTTTTGTACTGAATGATACAGAGAGAGAAAAGGACATATTGCTCTGGTAAATGGTTATTTAAAAATAAAGTGTCACAGCTCTAGGCTCCAATGGGAAAAACGTTTAACCTCAGAAACGAGCTGGCTCTTTAGTCAAAGGCACAGAACTGACTGTGAAGAAAGGGACAGATTCACAAACTTCCAGAATCTCAAAATGGCAATGACAGCTACAAATCAAAGAAAAGGACATTTGTACCCTAGCTCAATGTTAAGGCCCAACCAAATATCCAGGACACACTAAGCAGGATTAAATTATACACAGTCATGAAATTCTTCTGGCTCTCCCTTCAGATAACTTAAATAAACATTTATTTTGAACTCCGTGTAAGGCCCTTAACGGACATGCCAGTCACAGGGCCTGCCAGGCCCACTAGCTACTTCCTCTCTGAGAATCCAGAGCTAACTGAAGTAGGCTCTTGCTAGATTGTTTTTTGCGTTGAAGAAGACCACCAATTAGGACAGAGGTGGGCACCTGGAAACTTATGAAGTGGCTTGGTTTAAAACACTCTACTTATCAGGAATAATTAATAAGGTAATTGGATTTTTTCCCTCAGGTAGTTGAATGGAAAAGAGTCGCCTAGTTGATAGCAGGGGTAGATAAGACAGAAAAGAGAAGAAATCTAAAACAGGAGTCACATTAATGGCAGCATGTTAGGTTAGCATCTTTAGATCAGCAATTCCTGCTGGAGGAGCAAACATGTTAATCTGGCCCTGAGAGCTGCCTTCGACTGAGAACTTAGAAGCCTGCATGATACCAGCCTCCGTCCCTGCAATGAGTTTTTTCCAGGAAACGCCCACTACTTGAGATAGTGCGAGATCTCTGGCTCGTGCAATCAAAGAAGAGTAATTAACAATAGTGCGGGGATTGAAATTAAAGGAGAGTCTCTGCCATCACTGAACTTAAATTGTAGTTGGGAAGATCGTGCATATTAATTCATGGCACATTAAGTTTCCTACTGTCGAATAGTATATTAAGTGCTAGGGATACAAAGATAAACAGAACACGGACCCTCTGCTCCAGGGGCTCAGAGACTGCAATGGGAAATGGACAGTGTGAAGGGAATGCCCAGCATGCAGAAGGGATGGGGGAGGGGCAAATCACTAATGGTTGTACCAAGAATCTGGTTGTTTTTTTTTTTTAGAGATAACAAGGTACTTAAAAGCCTCAATCTTCTTTGTGTGTTCTCAGCCACTAACTAGTACTTAGGTGTAATAGTCCTAAATTTTGTTATCAGCGTGTACAAATGTTCTGTGTGTCACTGCATTTTAACTGTTCAGTCAGGGTGATGGACTGTTCTGCGTCATCCACAGCCTCACCAGGGGTGGTTACGATGACTACACCGGATTAAGGTTAGCAATTGTGGCATCAGACACTGAGAATTAGGGGCCAGAGGGCAGAACTGTGTTAGAAAGAGTAAGGGCTTGGGACTCAGACTTGACTTTGATTCTTAGTTCTACCACTTGCTAATGAGCAATGTAACATTTCTCAGCTCCATTTCCTGATAAAGTGTATTCAGTAATCTCCCCAACCCTGCCCTGCAGAGGATTGTTGTGTTAAATGAGACCAGGCACAGAAAACACCTGATACCCATGCAATGGGAGCACAAAATCTCAGAACTATAAAACAGCTACCATTCTTGCTTTTAATAGATCTTTGACCCTGCTTACCAAACATAGTCACAAACTGACTCATTTATAATTTCTGGAAGAGAATGCAACCTACGAGAGGGCTACTAAGGCTTTTATTTCAGGAATAATTGGAAAAACAGAAGGAAATATATATATGAATGTCAAAATGAGCCTTTTTTCTTGCCTGATTTGGAGGTGGCAAAGCACTTCAGAATTATCAACAAGGAGAGAGGAGGATTTAGAAAGCAGGCAGTCCTGCTTTGCCTAAGTGTTACTCACTCTGGCCTGGGATGCAGAGTGACACTGGTGTGGTGTCAGGAGCTAAACTGGAATGAGACACTGGCAGACTGTGGGGAACGAGAGAGAACATCAGCCCTCTGTCATTAAAGCAGGGCTCAGATGCCAGGCAAATTCTTTAGGGGCAGGTCACAGGTAGAGCCTGAGAAGAGCGGTTCAGGTGGCCTAGAGCTCACCTCTCTCACACATGTGGAGCTACCATGAAGTAGATTGCAGCTACTGTTTGAAGATAATGGAGAAGCTATCAGGTCTTGAAAAGATAAAATCTTAGAGAAGGGAGGATTTGAGAGAGAGGTGAACCCACAGTGTGTAGCTGCATTTTCCTTCTGGGCAATTACTGATCCCGGGTGTGGGTCAAAAAGCCTAAGAATCCAGTGGAAGGGCTTGGGCAGAGGACCTCTACTAAAAGGTAGAGAAACTTCTCAGGGATGAAGAAACATTAAGTAGAAAATGGAAGGGTGAATGTCTCTAAGAAGGGGCAAAATGTATACCCAACATCCTGCCCTTAAGACATTTGCCAAATTTTTAAGCTGACCAAAGAAGCCAAGCAGACAGGCTCTAAAGAGCACAATGGAGTTCGTGTCAGTCTAGGAGTGCTGAGCAGACAAGGGTAGATAGAGTTCAAGACTTATGTTGGGATGAGCCCAGTCAACTCCCCACACCCAATCTTAGCCAAAAGGCTGAGAAGTGATCTGCTGGAACCCTTAATGGTTACACTTTAACAGCAGGGTTGAATCAGACCTAGAAAAAGCCTTTCCAGAATTTCAGTCCAGCCTTGGGCCAGCTCAGTCTCTAAATGGATTGAGATAATTAGCCTCCATTCTAACTACCCTGCAAAGAAAGGGTAAACTTCTACTGGAGGAAGATATCATCCAGAGCCACTATAACTTTTAATACTCCATGTCAGCATTCAATTAAAAATTACTTGGCATGTCCCTAGGCGTGCGGGGTGGGGGGGACCACATGATAATCACCTGTGACCAACAAAGAATAACCAGCCCCTAAAAAGGAAGTAAGCCATCAAAGTGTTATCAATAGAGACGTTAAAAGGATTTAAGTTCCCTGGTTAGCTTTCTATTTTAAAAGACCAACACTAAAGGCCCTCTTGGCAACCCTGCCCCAACCCTGTTGGGACCCCTCTCACCCTTTGAGAGCTTTTTCTGTATCTTCACTTAATAAACTTTTTTTTTTTAAAGATTTTATTTATTTATTTGAGAGAGAGAGAATGAGAGACAGAGAGCATGAGAGGGAGGAGGGTCAGAGGGAGAAGCAGACTCCCTGCCGAGCAGGGAGCCCGATGCGGGACTCGATCCCGGGACTCCAGGATCATGACCTGAGCCGAAGGCAGTTGCTCAACCAACTGAGCCACCCAGGCGCCCCCACTTAATAAACTTCTTACACACACACACACACACACAAAATTACTTGGCATGTCAAGAGAAACATCAAAATGACTGAAAACTGATGAGGAAAAAAAATACAATAGATCTATAAGTGATCCAGATATTGACACTATTAGTCAAGACTCCTTAAGGACAAAAAAGAGTCATATCTTGAAGATATAAAGTGAAGATTGCAATAAAGTAATATTTACAGTAAAGCAAATGAATTTTTTGGTTTTCCAGTGCATATAAAATTATGTTTACATTATACTGTAGTCTATTAGGCGTGAAATAGCCTTATGTCTTAAAAAAATGTACATACGTTAATTAAAAATACTTTATTGCTGGGGCACCTGGCTGGTTCAGTAGGTAGAGTGTGTGACTCTTGACCTCAGGGTGTGGGTTGAGCCCCATGTTGGGTGTGGAGATTACTTACAAATAAAATCTGAAAAAAAAAAAAAAACTTTATTGCTAAAAAATGCTTTCAGTGAACTGTAATCCTTTTGCTGGTAGAAGCTCTTGCCTCCATGTTGATGGCTGCTGCCTGATACGCTAGTGGTTGCTGAAGGTCGGATGGCTGTGGCAATTTCTTCAAATAAGACAACAGTGAGGTTTGCTGCATCAACTGACTCTTCCTTTCACTGTAGAACTTTCAAAATTGGAGTCAATCCTCTCAAACCCTCCCACTGCTTTATCAACTAAGTTTACGTACTATTCCAAATCTTTGTTGTCATTTCAACAATCTTCACAGCATCCTCACCAGGAGTAGATAGATTCAATCTCAAGCAACTACTTTCTTTGCTCATCCATAAGAAGCAACTCCTCATCTTTTCCTTTGCATTCACAACTTTACTATTTGGCACAAGAGGCCTAGCTTTTGGCCTATCTCAGCTTTTAGGACATGCCTTCCTCACTAAGCTCAGACATCGCTAGCTTTTGATTTAAAGTGAGAGACTGACTCTTTCTTTCACTTGAACACTTAGAGTCCATTGTAGGGTTATTAACTGGCCAAACTTCAATACTGCTGTCTTGGGGAAAAGGGGGCCTGAGGAGAAGGAGAGAGACGGGGAAACAACAAGTGGAGCAATAAGAATATACACACTTCTCAATTAAGTTTCTCCATCTTAAATGGGTGTGGTTTCTGGCACCCCAACACAATTATAAAGTAACATCAAAGATCACTGATCACAGATCACCGTAACAAATATAATAATATGGTAAAAGTTTGAAATATTGCAAGAATTACCAAAGTGTGATACAGAGACACAAAATGAGCAAATGCTGTTGGAAAATTGTGCCAATAGACTTGCTTGAGGCAGAGTTGCCACAAACCTTCAATTTGTAAAAAAAAAAAAAAAAAAAGTAGTACCTGCAAAGTGCAATAAAATAAGATATGCCTGTAGATTTCACCAGGGAATTGGAAATTGTAATGATCGTGACTGGAGTGGTTTAAGATAGGAGGCAAGGAAACTAGTTTTAAGACTATGGCAGGCTTTCTCAATCTTGGCAGTATTAACATTTTAGGCCAAAGAATTCTTTGTTGTGGGTGCTGTTCAGAGAACTCTAGGATGTTCAGTAGCATCCTTGGCCTCTACCCACTTGATGCCAGCCAACAGCATCTCTGCACAGTGGTAACAACCAAAGATGTCTCCAGACATTTGCCAAATGTCCCCCTCCTCTGCCCAAGGTGCCACATTTACCCCCAGTTGAGAACCATTGTGCTACTATAATAATACAGATGGAAGATAATGCAGACAAATTAGGAACTGATTTGAATGACAGTTAATACATAGAAATGAAAATACAAAGTGATGAGTGAAGGATGATAGAGTGGGGCAAATCTAGAATATACGACTAACTTCATATATTTCATATTTTGGATGCTATAATACTCAAGATAGGAAAAGGATCAGGTTTTGGGGGAAAGTTAATGAATTTATTTTAGGATATGTTAGGTTTGAGGTGCCTCTATCAGTTTTCTATTGCCATTGTAACAAATTACCATAAACTTTATATCTTATGGTTCTGGAGGTCAGAATTCCAAAATGGGTCTCAGTGGGCTAAAATCAAAGTGTTGGAAGGGCTGGTTCCATCTGGAGATTCAAAAGGGGAATCCATTCCTTGTCTCTTCCAGCTTCTAGAGGCTGTCAGCATTTCTTGGTTTGTGGCCACATCACTCCAATCTCTGCTTCCATTGTCACGTTGCCTTCTTCTCTGACTCATCAAGCCCATCCAAATAATTCAGGATAAATTCTCCATCTCAGATCCTTAACTTGATCACATTTGTAAGGTCCCTTTTGCCATATAAGGTAGCATTCATAGATTCCAGGGATTAGGGCATGGACATATTTGGGTGGCCCTTTTTCAGCCTACCACAGTGCCTAGGGGTAATCCAAATAAAGATGTCTAAAAGGCAGTTGAGCATATGGCTTTTGAGCTCGAGAGGGATTTGGACTGTAGTTATAGATATGAAGTCACTGGCATGTGTGTAGATATGCCAAAGGGGGAAATGTAAAGAAAAATATCAAAGATGTAACTGTGGGGGGCACTGACATTATAAGGGGTGGGCATCCGTTAGGATTAGAATCAGCTGCATATAACAGAAACTTAAGTAGCAATGGCTTAAATAAAAAGGAAGTTTATTAAACTATTAAAGAAGTCTGGGTTAGTATGGCACTTTGACCACATCACCAATGTGCTAGTTCCCTCTATCTTTCTGCTCCACCATCCTAAGGTATATGGCTTCCATCTTCAATGATGCAACATAGTCAAAAATGGCTGCCAGGGTTTGGCCATCTTATCTAGTTTCTAGGCAGGAAGAAGAGAAGGGGTAAAAGGGCAATCCTTCTAGCTGAGTCAGATCTCTCTAGAGATTTCTTGTTAAGTCCCACCCAACTGACTTCCACTTGACCCACTGACCGCACCTAGGGAAGTTGGAGAGTGTAGTCTTTTATAGGTATATTACCACCCTAAAAAAAAGAAAAGAAAATCAAGGTTCTGTTACTAAAAATGAAGGGGAGATGGGTATCAAATAGGCAAAGAGCAGTCTCTTTGAAAATGGACAACACACACACACACACACACACACACAACCAAAAAACGCTACAAATGAGGCTGAGAAGGAATGATCAGTGAAAGAGGAAACGAACCAAGGGTGAGGAGTTTGGAGCTGTGTCCTGGAGGGCAGTTCCCTGTCAAAAAGTAGCTGGACTCAGAAATTGCACCTGCATGTAAAAGGCCAAGGGTAAAGTCATTAGCTGTCTACTTTCAAGATATTCTGCTGGAGAACGAGCAAGGGTAAAGGAGGCAACTGCTCCAGCTAAGAGGGTTTTTTAGAAAATCACACACCTTACCTGAATTCTCTTGTATCTTCCAATAGAGGCCTTGGTTGTGAACTGCTTCATCAACTTTAGGATGGAAAATAGAAAGAAAGCTATCAGAATTTTCAGGTAGGGTATCTACAAAAAGGAGTTGGCATATGCAAGCTACCTTTTGTTTTGCTTTGCTATAAAAGAGCACTGGAGTCTTTACCTTACCTTGATTTACAGTACTTTATCTTGAGAGATATCACGTTGGAAAAGGGCAAAGTGAGCAGACCCTTCCTGTTTTTCCACGAAACACTGGTTCTTTAAAATCCCTTTCCCCCCTAATATTATGTACATACCAAAAAACCAAATATCTTAACCTACTCTGATTCAGGAGACTCACAAATTAAAAATCTTTCCCACAGGGACGCCTGGTGGCTCAGTCAATTAAGCGTCTGCCTTCGGCTCAGGTTCATGATCCCAGGGTCCTGGGATCGAGTTCTGCATTGGGCCCCCTCCTCAGTGGGAAGCCTGCTTCTCCCACTGCCTGCCGCTCCCCCTGCTTGTGCATGCTCTCTCTCTGACAAATAAATAAATAAAATTCTTAAAAAAAAATCTTTCCCACAGATCTCTTCCCATACTGTCTCTAACCTGGGTACGTGTTTGTTTGGCTAGAATAGTGATATTTTGTTACATCACACATGACCCATCCAAGAATTATACAAGGTGCTGGTTTCCAGAATCAACATTCTTTAAAAATACAACGACTGAATGTTGCTCATGACAAGTTGTAACCGCTGTGCCAAGACAGGAAACAGAAGCACTAGTTCTTCACAGGCAAGGGACTTGCTGGTATTATCTTACTATGACCTGGATTAAGCCTCCAGATAAATCCTGGGAGGTGGAACAGTGGAGGGCTGGAGTCAGCCTCCTAAACATTGTCCTCTAAGCTGCCTTTATTATTATTACTTATTTGAGAGAGAGAGCGTTAGCAGAAGGGAGAGGGAAAGAGAATCTGAGCTGAGCTCAGAGCCCAATGTGGGGCTCGATCCCAGGAGCGAGATGTCATGACCTGAGCTGAAACCAAGAGTTGGATGCTTAACCAACAGCCACCCAGGAGGCCCTCTAAGCTGCCTTTAATGCACATGGTCCCATCTTGATTTGTCTCCTTTCTTGTTGAAATTACCTTTAAAGATTCAGAAGTTGGCAGACTGGCATAATCCCAATAAGTAGGCATTAACAACTAGGTTGCTGGAAAAACTAGACACACGAGTGTATGAAAATTAGGTGCCCATTTAATCCTTTGATCACATCTCAGGCCACCCTCCAAAAAGGTAAATGGAATTGATGGATGTTGCACTTCACTGATTCTTGTTCCTGGTCACGAATAGGGAATGAGGCATCACCCCATGAGTGAGTTACTAGAATTATGGTCTGGAGTCATGGATACAAATCTCTGATTCTAGGCACTTCTCTTCCATTTTACCACTTCAGTTAGGAGTCCTCTTGGTCTCCCTTCCATGCAATCTGTCCAGCTATTAATTTAATAAATTGTGTACTGCCCATCCAATTAAAAATTAGCTATCATTTCAGTGTATAGAATGTCAGGCAGCATGCTAAGCACATTCTCTTGTTTAATCCTTACAACAATCCTGTTGTAATTGTCAGTTTACAGATGAGTTAACTTAAGGCACAGAAGTGTTACTGTGCAGGAGTCCATTAAGCAGCGTCAGCAGAGGGTTCAGATCCTTGGGCTGTCTTCTTCCAACACTCACCAAAAGTAAAATTTATCTGACAATATGATATGCTCCAACTCAGGGAGCATATCAGTGAAAGAGGAAACGAACCAAGGGTGAGGAGTTAGAACCAAGGGTGAGTGACTTAGAAAACCTATAGATTTCCCCTATCCTCCCCAAATTGTAAAGATTTTTTATCTCTTGGTTCAAATGTATTACCCCTGCCAAGCTACAATTTCATTAAACTAAGAAAAGCTGTAACTTCCAGAACGTAAGTGTATTTTTCTGTTGGAGTATGGGTCCCAAAGTGAAGCTCCTGCATGGAAATGAAAGCAAGCATTTACCTCTTCAAACTTCTATGGGAGAGGAAGCAGAAGACAGAGGGTTGGGAATTGGGACACATCTGGAGCTCCTGTTGATGTAATTGAACATTCTGAACCATATCTGAATTAATAACAGTGTTGAAGGTGGGGGATGGGAGACAACGAAACCCTTCCTTGTAGTCAGGAAGTAAAGAATTCGTATCTGAAATGGGAGGCAAGGTCATCCATCTACTACGAGAACAAGGAACACTGGAGAGATAAGTTTGAGGAGCATGATTTTATAACCATGAGGAAGACTGGGAAAGAATGGTTATATAAGGACAGTTGTGCTGGGTGTCTGCTGGTTCAGTTGAATCAGAGGTTTACAACAGTGTGCCAATTGGCAGATGTGTGTGATTTTCTCCAGTAATGCTCAGATTGGGTGTGGAAGTGGAGAAATCAGATAGCTGGGCTGCTCCCAGGCCGGGTGTGCATAGAGCAGATGCCCCAAAAGGCAACACAGATGACAACGGTAGAGGGTGCAGGCAATGCAGTGACTGAAAAGATAGAGAGAAGTTGGCTAAGGAAGGAAAGCCACAAGGGAATGATCAGGGACTGGGGTTTTGAGGAGTTCAAGGAAACAGAGATTAAGAGAGAGATGTTGTAGTATGAGGTTGTATAATAGGACTTCAAATTTCAGAAGTGGAGTAGTTCTGGAGCAATGACAAGTTTAAGTTGCAATGAGGAGAAAGAAGCACTGAGTTAAAATCAAGTAAAAAATTTTGAGGTTATAGGGGCGCCTGGGTGGCTCAGCCGTTAAGCTTCTGCCTTCAGCTCAGGTCATGATCCCAGAGTCCCAGGTTCAAGCCCTGCATCGGGTTCCCTGCTCCGTGGGAAGCCTGCTTCTCCCTCTCCCACTCTCCCTGCTTGTGTTCCCTCTCTGTTTCTCTGTCAAATAAATAAAATCTTAAAAAAAATTTTTTTGAGGTTATAATTGCATTAAGGACAGGTCATTCATTCACTTTTATGTAGTTATTACCAGTATAATTTTTTTAAGAGTTGGAGTACGTAAATTCTCAGTTAATGTAGTGAAGGTCCAGGAGTACAGAAAACAGAAAAGGATCCACAAAGATATCATGAATCTCACACAGGTAGTTCTGCCTGTGAGAGGAAGAGTAATGATCTGGAAGATGACAAGACCACAGTGGCCTCTGTTGTGAACAGTGTGAGAGGACAAGCAGGCACCACCTGCAAGTACTGCAGAGGTTTAGACACCTGGAGAACGCAGTCTTTTTTTTTTTTTTTTTTTTTTAAGTTTTTTTTTGAAAAAGAGGGAGAGAGACAAAGCATGAGGGGGAAAGGTGAGAAGCAGCAGACTCCCCACTGAGCAAAGAGCTGGATGTGGGACTCAATCCCAGGACTCTGGGATCATGACCTAAGCCGAAGGTAGAAGCTTACCGACTGAGCCACCCAAGCGTCCCTGGAGAATGCAGTCTTTAGTAAGAAAAGGAAGTGTGAGTTCTGTAGAGACTAATAGATGACCCGGTTTAAATGGAGATGGAGTTTTAGAAGACAGTGTAAAAAAGGCAGGGTCAGTTCATGTGATACTACTCCAAGGTAATGCCTGTGTGACCTTTGACAGAAACCTCTGAGCCTGTTTAAATATAAAATAGGAAAGATACTTGTTCCATACACCTAATGAGGTAGTGAAGATAAGCTGAGAAGTGAATGAACTTTATAAAGCAATCCGAGTTACAGGGCTAGAATTTGGCCAAAATGTCATGTGAAAAAAATGAATTTGGGTTAGCAACAGATTACAGCGAAGTGTGTAAAGACTTTACGATGCCTATTTTATTCCACATTGAGTGGGAAACTACTTAAACCAAGGGAGATTAAAATAACAGCAGTCAAGGGTGTCAAAAGTCCTAGAGATCATCAGAGCTAATTGAGAATATGAAAGAACACTAGATAGGAGAATTCGACCACTGCAACCTTGGAAGAGGTAAATTTTCACTCTTTCAAGGAATTTGACATGGCTATAAAATTAAAAGTATTCCAGTGCTCACCAGTTAAGTGCTTTCACAGATGTCAATGCTCAACAGCAATCTTATAATGTAGCCATCTATGGCTATGTAAATTTAGTCATAATTCAAGGGCTTAATCGCCAAATGTGGTTATTGGCTACTGTACTGGACAGCCCAAGTACAATCCATCATCACAAAATTCTATTGGACAGTGCAAAATCCAGTGTAGGTGGCACTTGGGAAACACACCTTAAAAACCTGACTCACTTGTGATAGCACCAAGCCACCTATAATGGAGCAATAGGAATGAAAACATGGGTTAGACAGTGCTTTTTTTTGGTCTTCTTTTTAAAGATTTTATCAGAGAGAGCACACAAGAGCAGGGGAGATGGAGAAGCAGGCTGCCCACTGAGCAGGGACTCAATCCCAGGACCTTGGGATCATGACTTGAGCCGAAGGCAGATGCTTAACCAACGGAGCCACCCAGGCGTCCTTGTCCTATTTCTAAGAAAGCATATATACTTCATAGATGGGAACCTCACTTCCAAATTAACTGTAGATCACTTAAACGTTATATATAAATCACCAGGGACACTTAATGAGTACAATTGGCCTAGAACACAGCAGGTACTTAGTAATTATCTCTGCCAACACAGGCTTTAGTTGATGTAGGAGGCACAGAAGTAAATCAACTCCCTGGCCTCCAAGTCTTCCCATAATGATCTGTACTTCTTATAAGCTAAATTGCTGTACTGTCTCTGAATACCACTAACTTCTGCAGTTACCAAGTTCTCTGTTACGTAGGCTTTTCCTCTGAGTTACAGCAGGCTTTGTTTTGCTTTCCCAAATTGTTTCTGCATGTTTCGTGACTTCTTTGCTTACTTACATTTCTCTGATGATTGAAAATAAGATTCTTAAGCTACAAATTGCTTTGTCAAGCCTTAACAGGCTATCACCCCCATCACCTTTGAAACCATTAACAAAGCCTCTTCCCACTCTCCTTGTCCCAGAGATGGCTCTCATCGCCACCAGATTTCCTTCACTGAGAATTTCACCATCTCCATAAAACCTCCAGGGCCTACTCTAAATCGTATGGCATGGACCACGTATGAAATAACTTGGTACACAAATTATACAGTTATATACCTCAAAACTATAACTAGAAGCACCTTATCCTATCCACATTTGGCATAAACACTCCAGTGCTCATTCTGGCTGAGGAAACTCTAAAGATAAATTACTGATGTGTTGTTCTAGTTCAGGGTGTCCTAGAGGACTAAGTAAACACAATTGAGTACTATAACTAGTAACACTGCTCCACAAGTACTTGGAATGGTTTTACTCAAAATTTTGGCATCAGTCATTAAATCAGGCACATTAGAAAAATCATGATCTGTGATTTTGTTTTTAATTATCTCAAGCCTCATCACATAATTTACAAATTTGTGCTGATGATAGATCTCTTTATTTTAACCCTTCTAACGAGTTGGCAAAAGCACCATTACCGATCATACATATATGGTATTTCCACAGCTGTGTCTTTGCATAGCTGTTTAGAAGACAATCCTGAATTATAACTTAGTCTGACTTAGTAGAGAATTCACAAGCCAAGTCTGCTGCTATATGTTGTCACACTGAATTTTAAAAGCATCTGACCTTACAGATCATCTATAAAATGTGAGAAGTGTTAAATATTCTTTAATATTGAACATAAACCACACTAAAATGCCTTTCATTAAGCAAAAGGCAACATTTTAGATACAGAGAATTTTAATTAAATTGGCATAGTTAAGACCAAAAAGATAAAGTGGACATTGCCAGCCTATCTTCAACCCTTGCCTTTAACAGGCTAACAAACACAACTTGAAACACAGCTGAGTCTTGCTGGTTCTGAGACAGTGAAGGGATTTCTTCAGTATTTAAATATATTAATATAACCAGTTATATAAATCTAAATATAAAACCAATCTCCTATAAGTTTAGAGATGGCATTTACCATCTCTGCGAAAAGCTGAACATTACTAATCAATTCCAATCATATTTTAAGAAGGGGAAAAGTGACAGCACTTGCTGAACCAGAATTACTATCAAAGTTCAAAAAGCTGATCATGTTCTTTTAACCACAAGCCAATCTTATCTAAATCAGGACTGTCCAAAAAAATAGTCTGTCAGCCATTCATGATCTGAATTCTGGTGTATGCGATCAATTTAAATACGGTACACACAAAAAAAAGTCATGAGACACTTTTGTTTTGCAATAAATAAGGCAATAGCCAACTATTACTCCTTAGTAGCTACTTTGAGATAAGCTATCAAGTCTGCTCTTTCCCCTGTCTTCTTAATGCCAGCGAAGATCATTTTTGTTCCAGGGATGTACTTCTTGGGATTCTCCAAATACTCCATCAGTGTCTCTTCTCCCCAGGTGATGCCTAAACAAGGAGGGATGTATTGTTAAGTATTTTACACTCCCGATAAAGGTCTCACCATTGGTTATATCCATGCAATTTGTGCTTCTGTTATTTCAAAACTGACCCCAGCCCCCAGCCCCTTACCTTTGTTCTTGTTGGCATCCGTGTAAGAAAATCCAGGGGCCTGACCTGTCTTTCGGCCAAATAAACCATGGAGATTTGGCCCAGTCTTGTGCTTGCCTCCCTTTTCCACGGTATGGCACTGGGCACACTTCTGAACAAAAATCTTCTTGCCCTTCTCAACATCACCCATTTTTTAAATCTAAAAAATGAAAGACTCCATTTATTACCTTTTTCTTCCACGTAAAAATCCAATGGAAACCAATCAGTGGTCAGTCTAGTGACTTAATTACTAATCCACTGCACATCTAGGATGTAAGTACCAGGATGAATCTTGTTTTACTCCGTACACTTGCAACAGACTCTTTAGTACCAAAACCACTAGGTGAAAGGAGAAATTCCTGAAATACACATCTATGTGTACTCAAGTGATGGAATTAAACCCCAAGTAAGCCAAGTGGGAACCTAGTTCTAATTCAAAAGTTGAGGTCAAGGTCACAGAAAGTCACAACTCTGAGTAAGTTAAAAACCATGATTACATTAAACCAAAACTACCAAAATGTCAACCTTCAAGAAAGCCTAATTATTTACTCATACTACAAATTGAAGCCACTTCTGAGAAGTCAAAATACGTTTTAAAAAAACAGAAGTGGTGCTTGATCCAGCCTGCTCAGGTCACTATAAACTGCCTTGCTGTGTGGGTGGGAGGGCAGTGGTGGGCTGCGAGGTTTCCCAGGGACCCCCATCCTCCAGTCTGGATCTCAGGAGTCAACCACGAGACCACCCAATTAGGCCGATTTCAAGAAAACTGATGAAACCTACCTTCCCGAGATGCCTAGGCAGGTTAAGGGGAAAAGCGACAGGTGACCCAGAAGAAAAATAACCCCCTTTTGGAGGAGCAGCAGTTTTTGCTCCCTTTGAAGGAGAACGTGAGGCGCTACGCGCCGTCCCTCACCTTCCCGCCCTTATCTCGGGAAGTCTTGTCACTTCCACAGCCCCTCAACCCCGACTACGAGAACTTGGGTCTCAGTCGTATTGCAACAAGGTCTCCTCCGGGCTTTCAGGACCCTGAACAAGTCCATTCCCCGACTTAGATGGGGTTCCGCCCCACCTCAAGCCGTAGCCCACCGGGTTCTGGCTGACCACAAGCTGGGGTCGTGACTCGTGGGCCCCACCCGCAGAAGCCGGCGCTGGCCTCCGCCTGCCCGCGCACCCTTCAACCAGTCGCGCGCCCCCGTGCTCGGCTTGCAGCCCGCTGCGGCCCCCGCGCCGCGCGCTCACCGCTCTTTTGTTGCGCGCGAAACCAAGGTACCCACTCGCAAGCCGGACGTCCCAATCTCTAAGTCCAAGGGCACGCCGGTCCGCACGTAAGTACCGGTGTTGGTGCAACCGAACTCTCTCCGTCCCCTCGCAGCGGGACGTGCGGCGGCGCCCCCTAATACGTAGTAACGTCACCGCTCCTCATTGGCTTCAGTCTCCAGGGCCTGCGTCAACGACCTGCACGTATGCCGGCTAGCAGGGTAGGGTGTATCGCGTGAGTGCCCTTCTGCTCTCTTGACGGCAGTTACGACAACGAGGTGGTGCCGGGAAGGGCTGACATCACCGTTTTGCCCTTGTGTGCATGCGTGTACCCAAGGGGAGGGTGGAGCGGAGTCGCGTGGTGGATGGAGGGCGTTATCCTGCCAAGGTAACGGCTCTTGTGCTAGTTGACGTAATGCGCTTTGAGGGGGGCGTTTTGCCTGCCCGGAGGGGAACGCCCCAACTCTACGCACGTAGAGGTCTCCTGGCTACCGTGCCTTCAGCTGGCGACCTTTACCAGTTTCTGTGATGGTTCCACGGCTGGCGCCAGCCGCACCCAAAATGGAGAGCCTGGAACCAGGAATTTTAAGAGTTGGACCCGAGCTCCCGACATGTTCTTGTTTCGCCTTCCCTCTGATACTTTAAGTCATGTTTCAAATCTCCCCTTGATGGACGCCCCAAGACTGGGGAATGGGGAAGGTGCTGCAGCTGCGGCAGAAACTGGATTGTAGCTCTGGCCGCATACTTGCCGGCTTTTGTGCCGGCACCCGTCTCTCCCTTGCGTTTATGTACGGAACAAGGAGGATTTATAGGCTACATTAGGAAGAAACATTTTTACATGGTTAGAGAATTGTTGGAAATCTAGAGAGGATTTGCGTCTCGTCCAACCTAGGTTGAATGACATGTTCCAGTAAGAGAATGTGGTTGGGGTCGTGAGAAAGCAGGTTTGATACCACCGCTTCCAGGTGTACTTTTCCTCCAGAACTAGCTCCCTTTCCAGACATACTCAATTCCACTGGCAGGCTTCTTCTGGACTCCCTTGTCCCTCCGATTCAGCCCCCAAATTGTGAATGAATTTTTCCTCCCATATTCTAGCACTGCCATATTCAGTCAAAGGTTTATTGAATGCATATTATGTACCTGGAGTAAATAAATCATTGAGGACTCTTTCTCTGGTGGAGCTTACATTCTAGCAATCTTTGTCCTGCCCCCAATTTAAGCAATAGATACTATTGCCTTACACCCCTTCCAAATCACTGGTACTATGATAACTGCTCCAGACCACCCATCTCTCCATATAACTGGATTATTTTGTTTTCTGTGTCCTGATTTCCAGTTCCCTCCTCTCTTATTGCACACGCTACTGCCACAAAAGGGTGCTGTGAAACAGCAGAAATCACACTATTCAAGATCTTCTGTGGCTTTTGGAAGCGACCAAGATAGCATTTAGGTGTACTCCTGAAGTAGGCTTATTTGGCTAACCAAGTTTTTAAAAGACCAAGCTTAGCAACACCTTGCAAATTTAACCTGTACTTCGGAAGCCAAGTACTGATATTCTCACCCATATCCCTCCAAGAAATACATGGTCCTTAAACAGGTATAGTTCTATCAAAATCTGTTGTGTTTGTTATATCAGAAGTTACTGTCTTTGTTCATAGGGGAGTTAACTCATGGGGAGTATCAGCATTGTGCTGATACTGCAGATCGTATAGATGTAGCATTAAATCACTTGGCCCAGTGAATTGATTGATATCATTTAAAATTTATTCCCATGAAGGGGAGAATAGAAAACAGAAGTTCTTAATACTTTTAATTAAGGACATTGTGGATAAAGAGTTTTGTTATTGAAAGTAATGGGAAGATGAGGAAAAAAGTAACAGCAAGAGTAAATACTTGACACATTCCTTTAGTAAAGCAGATACCGTAAATTATGTTTTATAATACCTATGTATTCACGTTTGGAAGAGACACATAGTACTTACAGTTTACTCAAGATACCTGAGAGAATTAGTTGAGAACAATAATATTCTGTTTTTTATTCTATGTAGTATCTGTTCTGTCTACTTCCATCTTATCCCATAGGTTTGGTAGTGGCTGGTAAGGGGTAGAGCTATTATAAAGCAAATGTCTTAGATATTTCCTTCTACCAACATAATGGATGCCATTTTTTTTTTTTTAAGATTTTATTTATTTATTTGACAGAGAGAGACATAGCGAGAGAGGGAACACAGCAGGGGGAGTGGGAGAAGGAGAAGCAGGCTTCCCGTGGAGCAGGGAGCCGGATGCGGGGCTCGATCCCAGGACCCTGGGGTCATGACCCGAGCTGAAGGCAGACGCTTAACGACTGAGCCACCCAGGCCCCCCTGGATGCCATATTTTTAAAGACCCCGGATAAAAAAGATCTAATAAGATACCCTCCCTCCAGATCAAAACATTTAACAAGGTCACAAGAAAGTAAGAGAAATCAGGTTAGAGGCAGGGGTGAGGTGGGGAACAAAACCTGAAAATGAACAGGGTAAGCTTCAGCTGACTTTAGGGCCACCCTAAGGACTTTTGCTGAAATAAAAGAACTTTAGGCTTTAGCAGCAGCTCAGCAGAATGAAAGTAAAGCTCATAAAAGGTGAGAGTAAGGGGGTGAGGAAATAAGCTCGGCTGAGACCCCTGCATAATGCTGAAACACTTGAATCCAAAGGATAAAATAACAGTCTGTTCACCAGCAAAGGGAAGAACCAGGTTAGTCTTGTCTGGCTTGGCCTTAGATGATGTAGGAAAGAACATTAGGGTTTGAAGCTGATGACCAACAAAGAATTCCTGAGATGTCTTTGGTGCAAAAAGGTGGTTTTATTAAAGCACGGGGACAGGACCCGGGGGCAGAAAGAGCTGCACCGGGGTCATGAGGAGCGGCCCATTATATACTTTCAAGTTGGGTGGGGGTGTAGGGATAGCGTAAGTCTCTAAGGAATTTGGAAGCGAGGTTTCCAGGACCTTGAGGGGGCTAGCTATTGTTGGGAAAAGGTCATTTATTACCGTTAATAAAACCTTAGTCATGAGACCCTTCAGATGTATATCAGTGGGCCATATGCTTGGGTTTGGGGTGATTGCCAACACGTATCTTGGGGGATTTAGAGATAAAGGAAGTTTCTAAAGGAGTTTTTATATGTTAAGTAGATTTACAGGATCCTGGGGGTGGGGGTGGGGCTAGGGTTGTCTTTTGCACTTAGCAAAGTATTAACATTGAGGCAGTTGAGTCCCTAGAGGACTGTCACTCTGCCTGTTTCAAGGACTTGTCAATGGGCTGTAGGTAGTAAGGAAATTTAATAATTTTTCTTCTGCCTTTGTTTCCCACATCATTAGTAGGTACTGAGTGGAAGGAAAAAGTGTTCCCTGAGAATTCATAACTGCAGGTTGGCCCTCATGCAGTTTTAGGGTTTGATTTTACTCTACCTGCATGGCCTGGGAAACCTCTAGCTGAAAAATTAACACAGTAGTTGTGGATGGGCAGTGTGTTCTGGTGTCTGAGAAGCAAACATAAATCTGCAAAGGACTATTTTAACCCAGGCTCTCAGGATTCCCGCACTTAAGAAATGCTAGGCATGAGATCATTATGAAAAACAACAAGGAGCAAAATTACACCCACAAAGGGCCATAGGAGTTGGAATTATTAGATATCATTGGGGAAGTAAGAAACTTACCAAGAAAGAGATGTCTCCTCACTTTACTATATTATGAAAGTAAATTTGTTCATTATTGAGTTAAGTACAATAAAGTGGTTGTATATAGGTAGTTCACAAGGAACTACCCAATCAGAATAAAATTTCACACGGTTTATACAGCTAAATTAATTATAATGCTTTTATACCATGCAGTTTTTAGCTAGCATGTAACAAACCTGAGGCTTTAGGATCAATAGTAGCCTGTTTCCCTTTTGGCAGCACAATTATTGCTTAGTATTTGGATTAATGGTAACCAGTTTTCTGTAGGAGGACTGTCATCACAGTTTGTGGCCAGATCCTTCTTGGTTGAGTTTTTGTTTTTTTCACATTCTCTCACCCTAAGTTCACTCAGGAATTGGGGTAGCCATTTGTTTAATTAGTTTTCCTCATCCAAAAGAATAATAAAACTTATTTTCCCTAGAAACAAGTAGATACACCTACTTTAAGCTCCTAAGGTGAAGCTCTGTCTTCCTAGGTGTTTACATACCAAAAGGGATAAAGCCCAGACCACTGAGAGAATCTTTTACGTTCTTAAAAGGCTGGAGTGAGGACTTTGGCCTTTTGGATTTTCTTTTTTTTTTTTGGATTTTCAAAGGAAACAGTCCTAGAAGAGGGAAACGAGAAAATGGTGTCATTTTCCTTTAAAAATAGAGAAAATTTTTTATTTACCTCTTGAATGGGTAATATGAAATGACATTTAAAACATTTGGACAAAGCAGAAAACAAAAGCGTTTGCAATGAACAAGAGACTATCAAAAACAACCAGGCAGATATTTTTTTTTTTAAAGATTTTATTTGACAGAGAGAGAGAGAGAGTACAAGCAGGGGGAGCTGCAGGGAGAGGGAGAAGCAGGCTGCTGCTGAGCTGAGAGCCCACTCGGGGCTCTATCCCAGGACCCTTCCCTAGCAGAAGGCAGACACTTAACCGACTGAACCACCCCACCCGGGTGCCCCAACCAGGCATATTTTAAAAAAGGCCAAAGCTAATTTGTAGACAATAACAGAGCAGATTTGAAGAAGAATCAAATAGAAATTCTAGAACTGAAAAATAACCAAAATGAAGAGGATACTGAGACAATATATAATATACTTTTTTTAATTTTTAAATTTTTTTTATTATTAAAAAAAAATTTTTTTTTTAAAGATTTTATTTATCTATTCATGAGAGACAGAGAGAGAGATGCAGAGGCAGAGGGAGAAGCAGGCTCCCCGCGGAGCAGGGAGCCCGATGCGGGACTCGATCCCAGGACCATGACCTGAGTCGAAGGCAGACACTTAAATGGACTGAGCCACCCAGGCGTCCCTATAATATACTTTTAAGTGGAGTCCCAGAAGAAGAGAAGAGAGAAGGGGTAGAAGCAGTATTTGAGTGAAAGATACCAGTCCATAGGTTTAAGAAACCAAATAATTCCTAATACAGTAAAAAAACTAAAGACAAAGACAGTAATAATGTAAAAGCAAATTGAGAGAGATACTGACATTCAAAGAACTCAGACTGACCACTGAGTTCTTTACATCAATAACGGAAGCTAGAGGTCTGTATATGGATATTCTCAATGTACTGGAAGAAAATAACTGTCAAATTCTTTATCTGGCAAAATATTTCTTAAGAAAGAAAGAAAGAAAGAAAGACATTTCAAACAAAAACTGAGTTTGTTACAGCATATCCACAATGAAGGAAATTCTAAAAGGTGTTTTTTATACAAAAGGAGTATTACAGATTAAGAGATCAAAGATGAAAGAAAAAATCAAGAGCAACAAAATAGGTAAATACATCGTTGAATTTAATGGACATTGTTCAAATAATGGTAATGTCTTTTGTAGCTGAAATATATACAGAGCAATGCAAGATGGCAGCCACGATTGACTTGGGAGTAAAAGTCCCCTGCAATGTTAGACTGTTGGAAGAACTGGAAGGAGGCCAGAAAGGAGTAGGAGATGGCACAGTTAGCTGGAGTCTGGAAGATGTGATGTCATGACACTTACAAGATGGCCAGGGATGATAATTGGGCCTCCAAGAACGATTTATGAAAACTGCACATACAGCCTAAAAATAGAATGTGGTCCTAAATACCCAGAAGACCCCCCCTTTTGTAAGATTTGTAACAAAAATTAATGTGAATGGAGTTAATAGTTCTAATGGAGTGGTGGAGCCAAGAGCCATATCAGTCCTAGCAAAATGTCAGGATTCATATAGCATTAAAGTTGTCCCGGAAGAGCTCTGGCACCTAATGATGTCTAAAGAAAACATGAAACTTTCAGCCGCCCAAAGGACAGTGTTAACAGCAATTAATCAAAAAGAAAAACCACACGACCCCCTCCCTGCCCCCCACTTCGATTTAAGCAGTCTTCATTTTCCATAGTAGTATATTTTCTAGGTAACGTCTTAAAAACCTCAAAATACTGGGAAGGATGCTCCCATTCAAAGGCAGTTTATCTTAAGATACTGTAAACGATACTAATTTTTTGCCCATTTGAAATATGTAAGTTGTGGTATAACAAATCATCCTGTCAAGTGAAACTACTGTCCACATACTTGAACTTGTGGGATCAAGAAAGTATATTTAAATTGAGTCCCATAACCAATGGGGCACATCTGAGTCAACTATGAAAAGACACATCACATAATCACCTTGCTGCTGATTACATGGCCTGGGTTCTCTGCCTTCTACCCTTCTCCCTCCCTGCCTTCTCCCTCCCTCCCTCCTTGCAACAGCCCTCCAGCTGGGGTGGCTTGCTAGAGTAGGTGAGAGGTTTCAGGTCACAACCTGTGGGACTACTGATGGGTGGGCGGAGGTACTCCATCTGCACCCCTGGTTTCTTTTTCTTAAGTCTTAAATGATGCTCTCTCCCTTCCTAGCCATTGTCCTTTCTTCACTTCCCACTACCACTCTTGGCCAAAACATAGATTGTAACCCCCTCTGCTCCCCTCTGAAATTGGCCTTTTGTGAGGAATTCAGGGCTTTCCCCATATCTTCTCCCCCACCTTAATCAAGGGGTACTGCTTTTTCCTTCTTCCTCCTAACAGCCCTTTTTGTACCATCACAACCCAACACTTTTCATGATACTTCCTTGCTTTGGCCAGAAGCCATCAGGTAAGGTTGGAAAGAGCTTCTGACTTCCTTCATTTAGTTTTGGAACCGCATTTACTCCACCAGCCTGGGAATGAATATTGGGTCCTCAGCCCTGCTACCCTCTGCTCTCATCATCAACTGATGGCAGTTTTTTGTTTTTTTTTTTTAAGATTTTATTTATTTGATAGAGAGCATAGGCAGGGCGGCAGGCACAGGGAGAGGGAGAAGCAGGCTCTCGCTATGCAGGGAGCTCCCCGACGCAGGTTCGATCCCAGGACCGTGGGATCATGACCTGAGCTGAAGGCAGCCGCTTAAGCAACTGAGCCACCCAGGCACCCCTGATGGCAGTTTTTTAGCTCAGGTTTTGATAAAGTGAAAAGAACAGTCACCAGGGGTACTCAGACCTTCCAGCTCTCAAAATTCTTGGTGGTGAAACTTGGAGAAAGGCCACAGAAGACACCTGTAAGCAAGCACACACAATCCCTCTGAATGAATTGTTTTCTTTTCCTGTAATTGCTTTTGCTTTTAAAACTTGAAGAAGTTTTAAACAGGGTTCTCATTTGGTAATCTTGCAATCCATTTGAGTCTAGTTTGGAATCTGACAACTGGGACAAAAAGAACCTTGAATTTGGTGCATATTTTGGTTTTGGTGCTGCTGTTTCTCATGGTCCTCAGCAGAGATTAAGAAAGAACTCAGTTTGCACAGCAGATCCCTGAAACTGGTGGGCTTGACTCGCTGGCAAATTGCTGCGTTTTTCCACTTTTCTGTTCAGGACCACTAAATGCTGAGATATAGATGCATACCGAAATAAAAGCATTTCATTGTGTTCTAAAGTTTTTTTTTTTTTTTTTTTTTAATTTAGTGTTTGTGTAAAACCACCTTTGAAGCAGCAGCTATCAAGTCTGAAAAGCAATTGATGTTTCCATTAATCTTTTTCTGGGGAAACCTTAATTCTAAGGATTTAACCCCTGAAAGTAAAGTTTAACATAACAGTATTCCATAAGCAGCTTTTTTATTGTCAGACTATTTTAATACAATAAAAAGTGTACATTAATATTAGAAAAAATATATATATATACATAACTGTAGCATATAAATCAGAAAAAAACACAGTACAGTGGTCACGTATGACAGATTTAAACCGCTCATACAGAATGTAATGGTTCGGGTTACAGTGTGGTTGGGGTTTTAACGCCAGCTGTCTCCAGTACAGATCTTCATCTTTTTAGTATCCGTGATTTTTGGAAATGTTTTTATGTCGCAAATGTTAGATCTTTTGTTGGGTAATGAGGTGGGGATGCATAGGTAGATAGCAAGCTTTGTTCTTGCTTAATCTTGTATTCTGGATGTTTGTCCTTTGTTAGATATGTGGTTTACAAACTATTTTCTCCCAGTCCGTGGCATAGCTTTTCATCCTCTTAACAGGCTCTTTCACACAGCAAAATTTTTAAGTTTGATGAAGTCCACTTCATCAAGTTTTTTCTTTTATGTATCACATTTTTGGTGTCAAGTGTAAGAACTCATGTCTGAATGAAGCGCATCTAACAAACATTTTCTCTGTAAAGCACATCAAAGACTTCTTGCTCTTAGGGATATTAGACAGCACTTCAGCACTATGCTTGAGGACCATCTTAAACAGCAAAATTACCAACAAAAGATAGAAAAATGTGAAAAACATGGCACGAAGTAGACTGAAAAGGATACTTTTTAAAAATTTATTTTTAAAGATTTATTTATTTGTCAGAGAGAGAGCGAGCACAAGCAGGTGGAGTGGCAGGCAGAGGGAGAAGCAGGCTCCCCACTGAGCAAGGAGCCCATTGTGGAACTCAATGTGGGGCTCTATCCCAGGACCCTGGGATCATGACCTGAGCTGAAGGCAGATGCATAACCAACTGAGCCACCAGGTGCCCCCCCCACCCCCAAAGGGCACTTTTAATATGAGAACTAAAATAAGAAAATAAGAGGGCAGTGTGTAGCCTTGTTCAGCCTCAGCTATGGATTCTCTCTCTCCTGGAGAGCTGATATTTGTCAGTTTTCTGGAAGCCTAGTGTGGAAGGAAGCTGCATGTCTCAGCACTGAGGAGTTGGTATTTATAAGATCACTGTTCTGGTTATTTTCTTCTTGCCTGTCTATATCCATTTTCCACCTTTCTTTGCCTTAGTACATTGGTATCTAAGGACTACATCACCTGAGTCTCCTTGCTCTCTGGCTTCTGGTTGGGTATATTAGTGGGAGGCACTGTAATACTGGACCCTCACCTCTCCTAAAGGGTTGGGAGTGGTAAGGCTTCTTGCTGTTGCTGGTTCCTGGCTGCCTCACTATTGGGGGTTCCCTTAACCCTGCCCACATCTTTGTAAATTGTTCCTTTACTAAACTCCTCTCAGTGGAATCCTTTGACAAGGGTCTGTTTCCTGCTGGGACCTGACTGATCCAAGTACTTATTCCTCCTGGTTTCAGAACAGCATCCAGTTCTCAGCTATGCCTGGTATTCTCCATGCCAGAAATCCTGTTTTACCCTTCTTCAGAAAATTATCCTCTGGACTTCTGCCAGGGTGAGGGAAGTTGCCTAGCACTGTGGAGTGAGACAGGGCAGGGAGAGGGTCTAGGGAGCCAGCTGTGTCTTAGCTTTTGTCCAGTCTTCCTTATTTAGCAACGTCTCACTCCAACCCCACCCCTGGCCTTTACTCCCAGACCCAGAAGCTCTAGGTACTGATTTCCTAAACCTTTTGAGGAGTCTGCTGTGTAAATCAGGCTGTTTTCCCCACTGCCGGTTTAGAGTTCTTAGTGTCTTCAGCTAGTTAGGATCTATCTTTCATTTATCTCCTTTCCAAGATATTCCTAATGTCTTGGCGCTATTCCCCTTACTGACCTGGCTGGTTTATAGTTTTGTGTATAGGATAAAACAAACAAAAAAATACAGTAAAAAACCAAAATAATTTACCAAAGTTTTAATGTGCTTTTTAGAGTGAGATTAAATACATGGATTCAATATATCTTAATCTGGAAGACTCCATAAATATTTTTCAAAATTGAGCTTATGATGAGCATACTTGGAGGGTAGGTATTCACTGTCACCTAGTAAGGCCTTAACAACCAGAGAGTTAGGAGTAGGTCTGACATCCTCTTAGGAGTATTGAGAAGGGTGGCTAACACAGATGTGTGAAGAGAAGTCTGTGTCACTCCTGCATAGAGGTGGATGGAGTGAATGCTCATGGTCCTAATGCAATTCTGTGTCCCTGCAACCCAGGGGAAAATGTGCAATTAAAACCCACAATTCCTATACTGCAGAATTGCATCTTCCAGAGTTCTTCAGAATTGTCGTCTGATGATAACCTCTAAGATAAAAAGATCAAATTAATTTGAGAAATGTGTATATCTCCCCCCCTCACATTCCCAAATATGTTTCATATTAAAGGCTATGGAGAATCCTGTGATTAAGTAATGGGATTGGTTTTGTTACCCTCGGTTTTCTCCAATATTATTTTACCATGTAACTTTTTGCATCCTGTATATCCCAATACTAGTGCTCTAACTATACTATAACTAGTGCTCTAAAATAGAGATTGGAAAAAATTCCATAATTGTAGTCCAGAATAGTTTTAAAGGAGGTGTAATTAAATGACATGGTCATGAAACATAAAAATTAAAAGAAATCTCAACAAAATACTCCTTAGAAATTCCTTATGAACTTTCCATGATAAACTATGTCTAAAATGTGCCTGTTGGCTCATTAAATGAGTTGACTTGCATTTGAGGGTTAGCCAAACTCTTGGTAGACAACTTCCAAAAATATTTGGCTTTAGAGTAATTGATATCAAGCCATCTGCTATGGTGTGCATATTTATGTCCTCCTAAAATTCATATGTTGAAATCCTAACCCCTAAAGTTTATTAGGACCTTTGGGAGGTGGTTAGTTCATGAAGGTGGATCCCTCATGAATGGGATTAGTGCCCTCATAAAAGATGCCCAGAGAGATTCCTTGCCCCTTCCACCATGTGAAGTGGGAGAAGTTGGCCGTCAGTGGGAAGCTGACACCAAATCTGCCAGTGCTATGACCTTGGATTTCCTACCGTCTAGAACTGTGAGAAGTAAGTGTTGTTGGTAAGCCACCTAGTTTATGGTGTTTTGTTTTAGCAGCCCAAACGGACTAAGACACCATCCTTTCTTGCCACAGTTAGAACTCACCAGTTACTAATTAAAGGCATTGTTAGATCTTCACAATAAAATCATTTTTTTTCCTGCATGAAAGAAATGGTTATGTTTCTCTATCAGAGGGCTAAAGGAAAAGAAACATCCAACTTTGAATGTGTGCATGCAAAGCATTTTCAGTTTCATTTTTTTCTACCAATTTATTTTGTCCACATGTTTACATTAAAAAAGGGCCCGTATATTTAATTAATTAAGTTAATGTAATTTATAGAGCTGTCTCTCAGTTAACTGAGTTTTGTCTTTTGTATTTGGTGTTATTTTGTACAAACATTTACAGAAGGGGACATTGTTCACATATTTATTTTATTAGGGTACTATAGTTTGTATAGACATCTGTCAATTATTGGGCATATAAATTTCAAATACTCATTTTTATAAAACAATGATGTAAACTTTGTCATACACATTGTTTTTCAAGATTTTGGAAAATTTCCTTGGAGTATAATTTGAAAATGAGATTAAAGACTATAAATTTTTCTGGTTCTAATATTTTATTGAATTTGTTAAACTTCTCAAGAAGTAAGAACATCCCCTTTTCTGGGTTCCTCTGACCAGATCCTAACTTAAGTTCCTGAAAACAAACTTCATTAGCAAGATCATCATGGCTCTTCTAGAAAACAGAATCCAACAACATGGAAGAGGTTCTTTTATATTTTTACTTTCCTTGCAAGAAGCTGAGTTTTGAAGGAAAGGATGAATATCTCAATTATAGAAATAATAGGAATTATGGCCATAGAATTGGTGTTTCATTCCTGAATACTCCTTATCCCTGAGGTCTTTATGGTCTTCTAGAACTGATTTATGGAAATGTTTTTGTGCACCAGTTTTTGAAAAAGAGTTCTTAAGCTCCAGCAGGTCAGTCTGAGGCTTGGCCACTCCAGCTCTAGGAATCCAACCCAGAATAGGTCTTGTTTCCTCGTTGTTGTCTGTGTTCAAGGACATCTGTTCTTCTCGCTTACTTAAAAAATGGTCTAAATCAAAAGCTTCCAAGTCTGGTTTACTTTCTAAAATACTAGGCTTACTAAGGCTAACAGAGTTTTGACACATAGTACAGTGGTCACGTATGACAGATTTAAACCGCTCATATGGAATGTAATGGTTTGGATTACAGTAAGGTATATGTTGGGGTTTTAACGGCAGCTGTCTCCAGTACAAATCTTCTATCTTTTGAGTATCCGTGATTTTTGGAAATGTTTTTATGTCACAAACGTTAGTCAGATCTTTTGTTGAGTAACTAGGTGGGGATGCATAGGTAGATAGCAAGCTTTGTTCTTGCTTAATCTTGTCTTCAATTTCCTGTTTTTTATGGGTGACACCCGCCACTGTGTTATCTCGAAGTGCCATCATTTCTGTAGAACTGGGTACAAAGGTATGAAAAGTACACAAAACCCTAGGGGTACAATCTGGACAGGAAGGTGGTCTTTGCTGGACAGTAGCCTCCAGAGGACGTCGGTTCTGAATCAGTCGAGCAATTCGTCCTTCCAAGGGTCTGGGAGGTTTTAAGACGGGATGGAATTTTTCTTGCTGTAGTGGTGGGATAAAAAGGAGAAAATCAGTTAATCTGGCATTATTAAGTTTATCGCTACAAATGTCAGGTCAAAATTCATACCCATTTTCACTGAGTAAACATGGGATGGGTGTAGGAGTGCATATTGCAATGTTTATTTATTTATTTATAGACATTGACATTTGTGCCCTAATAAACACATGTTTTTCTCATCTACTGGTTTTTGCTGATAAAGGGGGATAGATATTTTTACTTGGCTATAGAAAAATTCCTCCATCTAGGAACTCTTTGCTTTCAAACTTTCAGAGATATTGAAAGAATCTCAGGAGCAAGACTTCTGCCATCCCCAACAGATGATGTTAACAGTTACGTGCAGTTATTTAAATCTCAGCGAAAGCCTTCCTTATTGCCCAAGCCAAGGGTTCTTAAACCTTGGTTGAATCAGAATCAGCTTTGGAGCTGGGAGAAAATGAGATTCCTAAGTTTGATCATCTGAGATTGTGATTCAGAGGTTCATTCAGACTTAGGAAGGAATCTGCTTTTTTTTTTTTTTTTTTTTAAAGATTTTATTTATTTATATGACAGAGAGAGACAGTGAGAACAGGAACACAAGCAGGGGGAGCAGGAGAGGGAGAAGCAGGCTCCCCGCGGAGCAGGGAGCCCGATGTGGGACTCGATCCCAGGACCCTGGGATCATGACCTGAGCCGAAGGCAGATGCTTAACGACTGAGCCACCCAGGCGCCCAGGAATCTGCTTTTTTAACAAGCATCTTGGGTGATGCTGCGGCCAGTGATGTGTTTTGCTTAGAGAAACACTGGTGTGTGGGGAGCTAGTCATATCTGTGCTTTTTGAGATGTTTTACAAATATTGTGAATCATGTCTGGTAACTTCAAAAGTGTGTGTATTTAAAAGGTTATTAATAGACATATGTCTGTGGTTGGGGGACAGGAGGAAGATGGGGGAGTTGATGAGGAAAGGGCATGTGGAAACTTTCTGGGATGATATTCAATATATCTGTAGGTGGTTGGGTAACAAAAGTGTGCATTTGTCAAAACTCACTGAACGTATACTTAAAATTTGTGCAATTTCATTGAATGTGTATTTTGCCTTAAAAGAAAAACTGCAACAAATTGAACTCTGTTTAATGATATGCGTGCTGAATGTTTAAGGCCGAAGTATCCTGTTGTCTGCAATTTACTCTGAAGGGCATAAAACATTAAGTGTATTAATGGATGGTTGGAGGGATGGAAAGATGGATAGATTATGTGATAAAAGAAGTATAGCAAAATGCTAATGGTAGAATCTAGGTGGTGGATATATGGATGTTAATTGCAAAATTATTTCAAATTCTGTATGTTTGAAAATTTTTATGACAATATGTTGAAGAAAACTAAAAAAGAATGGATGGATGGTGAGGATGGAATTGATAGCAGAGATAATATAAATGAGAATGGTGAGAAGATTGTAACTGTAGTTTGGATTTAGAAACAAAACGGACTTAGGAGTGTCTTCTTGTCAGTATAGGGTTTTTCTAGTATTAGATAATATTTGCTGCCAGTGAAACATAAAGAAAAAAACCCTTCTATGAATGATAAAGCACAGTCTGTGGAACTACTTCAGGTGTTATGATTTTTTTTTTATCACCTTGGGAAATACTGAAGCTAATGTAAAATAAATGAGTCCAGTCTAAAAAGAGTTCATACTGAAATATCTTACAGTCACTTTTTATGGGTCTTTCCACAATTTATATCTTTGAAAATACTAATTTTGTTTTAAAAACTTTGTAGTTTTATAGGATAAAATCTAGGCCCTAAATAAAACAACATATATGTGTACTATTACTTCATTTTATTTCATGTATATAAGTAAGCCAACAGATGGTAATTTCTGTCCCTACGGGCTTAATCATTTCTTTCAGGCCATTTCACATAACCAGTTAAGAAATCTGTATTGATATTTGCAGAGAATTTATTGGCTTTCAATTGTAATTCAGCCAACTCTCAATTATTGTGGGTATCAGGAAGAAGCCTTTATCTCTTCAAAAGCAGTGATAATGTACAAGATATACAAATCTATAAGGATTTGTAGAATTTATTAAGAATCTCATTAAATTAAAGGGTAAACATTTGTAAACTGACTCCTTTGTAAATTTTAGAAGAGTAGCATAGTAGAAAATCTGTTTTAAAAAAACACAAAACACCAGCACTGTGAATAGGAAAAGAAACCTGCCCTGTTCTTTGAAATAGTGGACAAGGATATTCAAACCGGTTCAAATCAATTCAGAATTAACTTCTAAGATGAGTTAAATTTTCCCTTTGCTAGCTTGGTCACCATACTCATGAAGCAAAGAAAAAGTGGCAAAACAAGAAGGAGCCTAACACCGGGATACTTTCCCCCTAAATAACTGAGAGTTGACTGCAATTACTTACAGGCTCTGGGTCAAATCCTATCTGTCCAGTTAACTCTGCTACCTCCTTTTCATGGTAATCATCCAGTTCAAGGGGGTTCATGGGCCCCAGACCTTAATGGAAACATCACATCTTATTACTTTGTTAGAGTAAATGAAGGATGACAGTTAAATGACCTTTTATAGAAAAACTTACCCATTTCTCTTTGTAATATGATTAGAACAAATAAATTGAAAATGAATTTTACCTCCCAGTTTCTTACCACGCACCCTAACTTCTATTAGTACTTAGATTAAGAAACAGGGAAAAACACTAGAAGATGCAAGCTTGTAACAGCATTTGTCAGATATTCTAATTTTGTTCTTTTTACTTGGATTAAAGTAAACTCATACCTGTAAAATCGTGAGTGTATGAAGTGATCCAGTGGGACCTCTCAAGATTTCTTTGTATGTTGGCTTCTTTTAGAGAGCTAATAGGGTCCCACGAATTTAAAGAAGTGTTAGGAGCGAAGGTTTTAGGAGGTTTTGGGTAGAATACGGGCTTGTTTCTCTCAACGCATTTAGGAAACTAGAACATGAACATAAGTTTATTGTCGTTAATGTTATCTAGTAGAATAAGGGCTGATTCACTATGTCAGCAGGAAGGAGGGTAAAGGAAATTCCAAGCTGAAGTCGGATACTATTTTTTTCTTCATTAATTACTAACATTCTGCAACTTAACCACATATAGAGTTAAACACAGTATTTTACCAAAGGAATGGTGAGGTCTTTTCTGAAAGTTTTTTGCTTTAGTAAGGACTCTGTCTGATAACGTACATTGGAGAAATGTCCCTGGGAATACTCTGCCTCCAGTAACCTTTTATTAGAGACATAAAGGGCTCTGAGGTACTCCTTTGGCTAAGTACAACAAAAGTTGTGTGCCTCCCACTTCTCTTTCCTTGCCTGAAGTGGCACCATTTGATATATTTTATGGATTTCTTTCTTTCTTTTTTTTTAAAGAGAGGGGGAGGAGGAAATGAGGAGAGGGAGAGAGAGAATTTTAAGCAGACTCCACGCCCAGGGCAGAGCCCGACACTGCTCAGTCATGACCCTGAGATCATGACTTGAGCCGAAATCAAGAGTCTGATCCTTAACCAACTGAGCCATCCAGGCGCCCCCATTTTATTGATTTTTGATGAAGTTTAAGTCACTCAAATTCAAATAAAATTTTTTATTCTGTTGACATAACTGTTTACTATGGAGTTTATTTTGTATTTTCAAAAGGAGGTCTAAAAGTAAATGAACGAGTGAGTTTCATTACAGGCTTTTTGGCAGTTTAGAAATTCACTTTTTTCAGATTGATGACACTCAATATTTACTGAGTACCTCTACGTGCAAGGTAGTGGCAGGGAACAAGGATGGATCAGAAACAAGTCATCCAGGAATATTGAATAGAGGGGAGATAAGGCATGAACATAAATGACTATAAGATGGAAAGTAACTCTTTGTTATAAAAGAAGTTAAGAAAGAATTATTTGTTAAAAAAAAAAGAAGAAAGAATTATTTGTAAATTGAGGGGAGGAAGAGATTGATTCCAGCTGAACAGGGAAGTAGGGCTGGGATCAGAGAAGAAGGGAGGAGACAAGAGACCATGTTATGTCATATTACAGAAATAGGCCTTTGAGGACATGCAGAGATGGGGAGGCCGAAGGAACAGTAAGAGCAGAGGTATGGATGGCGGTGGAAAGTATGGGATTAACATTCTTGAACACTATGCACTTGTCCTGACAGTCAGGCCCACCCTTAATATTTGCAGGTTCTGGGGCTAGAGTATAGTGAGAGCCCACATTCCACTAGTCTAACTAGTTTAATTTATAAATGAAGCAAATAAGCTGTTAAAGAAATAAAGTGTGTTCCTTTCTCCTACCTTGACAAAATACCTTCATGACAACTTGGAAGACTAAGTTCAAATTTAGACTTCTTAGACTATCCTAATTGTATATTGGGACATGGTAGTTCAGAAAGAGCTAGTTGCTGGCCCTTGGCCTCAGCATCCCTTACTGCTTTCTTCCTACCCCCAATTCCATCCCAAATTATGAAGTGTCTTGGATATGAGGGTACCCTGGCCCTCAAGTTCAAGCTCCATTATACCTATTATCCCTGCTTGCAGCAAACAGCCATCACTTGGCCAGCCCTTTGACTTAGAGGTATATACTAGCTTGGAAGCAGTGTCAACCCCTGCTGAGGACCTGAGGAAGAGACCCCATGAACTTAGTTCAAAGCCATTTGGTCAAGGATTTCTGCAGTCCAACATCAGGCTGGGGTGGGAGACTGGGGAGCATGGGCTCTTGATAGATATATCCTTGTGTTCCCATAAACATCCTGTGCCATAGGGAGGGGTATAGCCAGAGGAAGGCCAGAGCTGGGCAGAAAGGCATGGGACCTTCTAAAGTTCCTGGATCTAAGGGTGATGCTGATTATAGCAACACTGTGAAGTTGGAATGATCCTCATTTTCCATGTATGGAATAGTCATGGTAAAAGGCACTTGACAGAAGACTATCAAGTATTAAGTAACCACCTCTATAAACCTTTAATAAATATGTGGCTTGCTTATTCTTTGTTCTTTTTATCATGATTTGCAAAGCCAGCTTAGAAATAAGGACTTTTTTTTTCAAATATTGTTCCAAGGGGCTGGATTAATCCTGTGTCTTAATCTAGTTTAAATAACAGCAATGATCTACTGAAATGCAGGCAAGGGCGCAGAGGAAGAAAATAGGGGATGTGAGTTTTTACTGTAACCTGTGGTATCTTGAGAAGAGTTTAAAGAGTCAGGAATATTTGAGAGTAGAGAGCTCACCAATTTTCAGTATGTTAAGCTAATGGTATTCTGAGAGGATAGTGAGAGAGGGGCTGCTGGTGATCATCCACTCAATAGGAATTAATTGGTTAAATGTACTATTCACAGGGTGAAGTTTGTGTCAATATATGCAAGATAAGTACAAAAGCAGGAAGGAATTCTGGTTCCTGAGATGTCGGTATCTAGGCAGATACTCTAGTCTACAAAGGAGTGATGTTAGTTGTTTTAAATTTGGAGTACATTTTCAGAGGAGTAGTGCCATATAAATTGTAGTTACATTCCCCAGTAGCCCATAAAATTTATGTAATTCATAAATTGCTTAATAAACATTTACTGAATACCTATTACATGCACAATTATGTGCAAGCTTCTAAGGGCCTGTGGTAAGCACCAAAACTCTGTTAGTTGCCACAAAATAACAGAAATTAATACTATTGTAACACATTAAAAAAAACCAAGAAATTAAATATAGTTTTTTGTTCTTAGTCTTGAATGATGGTGCTTAATCAGGCTTAATAGGGGAACAAGAACAGGTTTATTTTGGAGACTTTGCCCTTTGGAGAGCTTAATACTGGGTACGGTGGTTCCTTAGTGGATCGTGTTTCACTTAATTCTTTTGTATCAGCATCATTTTTACATTAAGAAGTTGTGATTAGGAATTTTTTCATTTACATACGAAATGAATAGAGAGAGTGTTTGTAAATAAGAGATGAGAGACTGGCAGAGATATATTTTCCTTTGGTATCTAGCTAGGACTTTGGAAGAGAGAGTTGAAGGGAGAAGAGGATGCACAATGCGAGGAAAGGCTGCCTGAGATGGAGGAGGAAAAGTAGAGGGGAGGGGCGAGACCATAAATGGGGAAGCATGCAGGGTAGAGAAGAGAGAGCCTACCAGTTTATTTCCCATTCTGGATGCATTGGTTGTTGCTGGAAATGAGCAGGTGGGAGGATGGGGCCCAGGGTGCTGGTGGTGATGGAGAGGTGAACTGTGGGCAGCCAGTTATTTGAGGACACATTCCTAAAGGAGGTACCTGTGTCCTTGCCAAATCCATTGTGGTTATTGGAGGATGAGTGTGGATTATGGGTGTTCTGGTGGAGAGACAGAACTGTCCTAGGAATGAGGAATGTATCTCTAGGAGGGGGATGGGCACTTCAGATTAGAAAGGTGGCAAGATGGTTCAAGAAGGAAACCACACTCCTCTGTAAGGGTGATATGAGTGGATGATCTTTACAAGGGAAGCCAAAGGTCTTTCCAAATATTTACAGTTAAGGAAAATTGGATAGTAGGCTCAGTTTGGCTTTGAAAATGGTTTGTTAAAATATTTCAAACAGGCAAAGGTTAGAGAGGTTTATGGCACTTGACCTCTGTGGTTATTATATCTCATCTTACTCAAAAGATGATTACAAGGGGCGCCTGTGTGGCTCAGTTGGTGGAGTGTCTGACTCTTGATTTTGGTTCAGGTCATGATCTCAGGGTCATGAGATTGAGCTCCTGCATTGGATTCTGAGCTGAGCATGGAGTCTGCTTAAGATTTTCTCTCTCTCTCTCTTCCTCTGCTCCTCCCCCCTCAAAAAAAAGATTTCAAGGTAGATTTTATCCTAAAGAATATTTTCGTATTGCAAAAGCTAAGACCAGACGCTTGAGTTCTTGAGAAATAGAACAAAAATCTTCGGCCATTTGAGGAAGTAATGACAAAAACAGTCCAGAAGAGTCAAATATTTTAACCTATTTGTTTGCCAGTTATAAGAGGAAAAGGAATGTCCTGACTGGCTTGGTGATGGCTAGAAATGGCCAGTGGGAAGAGGTCACCGAGGAAAGAGAGTGGTTCGGAGGAGAGGCCGTGGCTAAGATGAGGGCAGCGCAATGGTCAGCGGCCTTGCTGGGGAAAACTGGACCAGGCCAAAGAGATAAGAAGAGAGGACAGCTCTGGGGCCTGGGTGGGAAGAGGCACCTGGATTTTTGCGATGCCTGAGTAAAAGGATGGGAGCAAAGTGAGGTTATAGTACTGTTAAAATTAAGGCCTAGAACTGAAAAGGTTAAACTTTTTTTTAAGAATATTCCCCTTTCCAAGACTACCCATTTCTTTCTTTCTTTTTTTTTTTAAAGATTTTATTTATTTATTTGACAGAGAGACACAGCGAGAGAGGGAACACAGCAGGGGGAGTGGGAGAGGGAGAAGCAGGCTTCCCACGGAGCAGGGAGCCCGATGTGGGGCTCGATCCCAGGACCCTGGGATCATGACCTGAGCTGAAGGCAGACGTGTAACGACTGAGCCACCCAGGCGCCCCTACCCATTTCTTAATCTTCTAGGTCAACAAAGTGTTATAATTATTGGAATAATAGCACTGGCAGAAGCTAACACTTAACTCTAAGCTTTCTGTCTGCTAATATGGTGCTGAGTGCTCTTACATGCATTTCATTCTCAAGACAATCCCTATGAGGTAGAGTGCATTATAACTGCTGTTTTATCTATGAGGAAATTGAGGTATTAATGGGTTAAATATATTATTCAGGGCCATACAATTGATAAATATTAGAGCCAGGAGCTGTGCCACCTTAAAATTTATACTCTTTCCAAATGTTACACATGTTGTCTTATTGGCTTGGATAGAAACTACTAAAATCTGGCTTCTGGGGTTTTCTGTTCTGTAGCCAGGAGATATATTTTTGGACCTACTTATTTGTGTCCCTGCATCTCCTCCCACCCTCAGAGAATGATGATTATAATTATGTCATCAGTTATGATGTGGGTGGGGTACAGCCTGAGAATTGGGATTTTTGAAAGCACCCCAGGTGATTCTAATGTGCAGCCAAGGTTGAGAACCACTGTTCTAGCAATAGGAAAGGTAAATACTATAAAAATATTCTCCTTTAACAAAAATAGAACATGACAGATAAAGTTGACCACTTCCCCCAGTGAAGTGGTGAAAGGCAGGGGAGGACAAGTATAGGTATTATCCTAAGCGGGGGTGGGGTGGGGGGAGATGAGTCATGAGGTACTCCCATCAAGCTCAGTATCAATTTTATTTTTATTTTTTTTGTCCAGCAAAGTGCAAAACTTGATTAGAATTAGGGATAAACCAGAAGAATAATTGAAAAGTTGAAAAGATTAGAACAGATTAAGAAAGTCAGATTAATCATTGGAAGAAGAGTCAGATAAATCAGTCAAAAATATTTACATACAAAGTGCTGTGGGGAATATACATATTATAAAATATTCCATTTTTAAAGAGCTTGTAATTTAGTTGACGAGATATAAAATACATGAGAAAAGTTATTGGTTATAGTGAATGTTATAGAAAGTCAGAAGAGGGGAAATCATTTCTATTGGAGTAATAATGCTTATAAATTATAGCACTTTCTATTTTTCAAAGTGCTTTTATATCTTTCATATCCTCATATCCTGTGAAGTTTATAGGATAGATTTTACTGAAATCTTATAGGTACATTTTATTAGTGAAAGCTCAGAGAAGAGAAACAATATCTCTCATATCACCAAGAGAACAAATGGCAGATACAGGAATAACTAGAACACAGGTCTCCTGATTTGGTTCACTTTCTGCTCTGCAGTGCAGAGAATTAGAGTTGAGCTGAGGCTTGAGGAATGAGCAAGTTTGAGATAGGCAGAGAGGCCGTGAAAGGAGAGCACTCCAGGAGTGGGACATGGCCGTCCACCTGTTCAGGGACCAGTGAGCTGAGCCAGGCTGTAGGAAGTAAGGAAGGCCAGACTCTGAAGGGTTTTCAGAGCTCAGTTAAAGCCTTAGGATTTACACTTAGGTAAACGGGAGCTAGTCAAGATTGTTGCAAAGGGGTGAGATATGGGGACAGCAGCGTTTTCCTGAGCAGGACGAAGGGCGGGAGATTGAAAGAAGAAACTAAGCCACAGAGCTGAAGACTTTGGCTATAATGTGTAATGATGGAATGGTATCGAGAATAACTTCTCATATTTCTGGGTTGCTTTGATACAGATTTTGCTTGAAAGAATGAAGAAGTCCAGTAAGATAAATGATTCTTTAAGGATTTTTCTTGATGTATAACTTTACAAAGAACAAACACAAAATTGCTTCCTTTGGAGATGACCGTGTGACACTGCAGGGACCACACTCTGGCCTGCCACAGTGGTCATCCCAAGTAAAATTCAAATGTTTCTAGCCTTGCATAATTATTTCTTGCCTACCTCATAGATTCTTAGATCCGAGAGGATAATATATGGAAAACGCTTGCCACTGCCTCTCACAGACTAATTGGTCAATGAATGTCAGCTGTTACAGTTTTCAAATGTGTGGATCTTTTCCTTCATGATTTAAAATTTTTCTTCCTGTCTATGTGGAGTCCTGGTACAGAGGTTAAAAGCAGAGACTGGAGCCTGACAAACTTGAATTCTATGATTATAAGATAGCCACAAACTCTCTGAGCCTCAGAAATGAGAATGATGATACTAACCTTTAGGAGTTATTGTAAGGGCTAAGTGACCTACTGTATCTAAAGTGCTTAGTGTGTAGCAGTTGCTCAGTGCACAGTGGCCATTGTTTTATTTTTGATTCTATACAAATACAATGGTTGGGACAATAAATTGTAAATCTTTCTGAAAAATTTTCATTTACTCTGTATATTTGGAATTACTTAATATACTATGAATTATAAGAATATAGTTGGGGGATACACAGTGAGTGAAACACAGCTCTCCACCTTCTTTCAGTGGGGAACCTTTTTTTGTAATCGTGGAAATGTTACATAACTGCCCAAGGTTTGTGAAATCAGCTAAGAAAACAAAAAATGTGAATCATGGTCAAAATCTCAAGTTTTTTAACCAGATAGAAAACAAAAGAATCCATCTTTTGGGTTTTTATAAGTGTATACAGTAAAAACATTTTTTACTTTGTTTTAAACACACATTTTAAAAGATACTTACATCATAATATACACCCTGGCCTGGCCAAGTCAAGGCTTTCTTCTTTGAATCCATTGGAAGATCAAGCAGTTCATATCTGTAAGGATTACCTGAAATTTTTCAGGAAGAGCACTGTTATCCCGAATATTCAAGAACAGTTTCCTATGAATGGGGTTTTGGGGTGCAGTGGATAGAAACGAGATGATAGGAGGTAGAGAGCAATGCAGGTGCTACTGTTAATAAGCTACTGTTTTAGCTACTGTTAATAGCTTTGTTTGAATTCTTGCTCCCCTTAATGAGCAGCACGTGGCCACACACAGTGAGACTGTCTAACCCGAGGTGTGGCCAGCAGCATAAGAGAACCCTGTATTGCACCTCTCTGATTAATGAAAGGGATTTGTAGGTAAGTTGTAACTTTTAAATTTAAGTTTTCCTGGATCCTCTTTCTGGTCTCTGAATGCTTAGCAAATACATTTCTATACCACCTGATTTGGGCTTTCCCTGACCAAATATCAAGACATAGAATTAGTACTTGCTTACCAAAAAGATATTGAAAGAGAACATTTTAAAGATTCTAGCTTCTTAAGTATTAGTGGTAGTTTGATAAGCTTTATCAAACACAGCATGGCCTCCTCTGGTCCTATAGTAAGTTCCACATTAAAGAATGCTCTGAACATCCATCCTCAGGGGTAATAAGAGTGAAGGTTGGCATTTAGTGAACATTTACCATGTGCCAGTACTGTACTAAGTATTTTATATCTATCATCACATTATTATGAGGAAGGTACTATTATTTCCACTTTAACAAACAAAACTGAGGCACAAAGAAAAGAAGCAGTTTGCCCAAGATCACACAGCTAGTAAGTGGAATAATTCAAACTCAGGCAATTTGGTACAAGGGCCTGCACTCTTAATCCATATAGTATTGATTTCTATTAAAGAAGAGTTAAGGTAAGTGTAAAAAAAGAGTAGAAAACCTAATGCAATAGTAGTTTTTGGAAAGGTCTTTTATAAGGGTTATTACAATATACTCATCTTTTTAAAGTCCTCTAAGAGAGACTTTGCTATGGTCCATGGTAAGTGGCAGAGCTAGAATTCTACCCATGCAGTCTGACTCCATAGCTCTTAAACACTCCACTATTATGTCTCTCGAAATGTTACTATCTCCTGATAAGGTACTGAAGCCAATATTGATGATGGCAAACATTTGGGCCTCAATATTTATGTACAGAGGAACCGCATTATAGGACAGTTCTTGGGTCTTCCCTTCCCCACAGCCTAAATTTATTGAACAAATGTTTTTCTCTGCCAATCATGCACCTGTTCTGTCACCTTCAGTTACCTTTTCTCTAGTATCTTCAGTCTTTCTCCATAGGTTTTTTTCTCTCTTTTAAGATGTCTAGTGTGGGAGAGTCTTGACAGACTAATGTATGGGCTTACCATCCTAATAAAACACATCTGGAAAGACCCCTAGGTTTGCATCTGAAGAAGATGCCCCAAGGTGTTAAGAGGACCTAAACAAACTGTTCCTGTTACCTTCTAAGTTTTATTTCAATGACAGTCTTTCAGTTTCATCACCACTGCTATACCCGTGTCTAGACCCTGATGATCTAAACCAAATATCATCCTTGTGCTACTCACTTGAGCTAGGGTGAAATCTTTAAAAGCTAAACCATAAGAGAGGGGAGGAAGGAAATGAAGATAGAAAATACAGGTAAATAAAAACAATTAATTCTGCAGTGCTTGGTTTCTGATTCCACCATGGAAGGCTCTGTATAAAGAAGAAAAGTTAAGAGCACCTGCAGAGAATCTGATGTACTTGGTCTGTGGTAGGGTCGCAGATGATTCTAAAGTGCAGCCACAGTTAAGAACAAATTTCATAATCTATTGGTGGGTCACACTTTTGTGACTTGAATTCTTTGCCCTACCTTATTTAATTTTATTATTGAATACAATTCAAATATGAGAAGAATCAATATTCTTATATCAAATCACATTTTACCTCTTGTTTTCAAAATCGTTGTATCATAAGCCTTTGTTGGCACAGTGGGAGGAAATGGCTGTTGGCTTCGGGCTTTAATGCCTGTGTAGAGATCCTTAGGTGATGTAAAGGTCGGGAACATGGCACCGCGGGAGATATGTGTGTGGTATGGGTGTTCAGTCGGATATGAGCAACAGATTTCTCTGAGATTTAGTTGAGCAAACAAAACAGAATAGAAAGAAATGCAATTGAAAAAAATTAATCATCAGTTATTTATTGGGATCCTTTTTTGTAGCAGGTACTGTTTTTTTGTAGCAGGTACTGTTCTAATCCCTGAGGATATGACAGTGAGCCAAAGTCCCTAGACTCATGGAGTTAGCTTTCTGGTGGAATATATTCCATTAAACATGAGATTTTCTTAATTTTGCGAGACAAATTAATTTTTAAAATAAATCATACTGAATTCTTTATCAGGGAATAACTTTCACAACTAATGCAGAAGATACATGGAATTTGTAGTTTTTAGAATGCTATAGGAAGAATTTCTAGTTGCTTTCAATTTCTGCCTCTTGTTTAAGAGGATCCCAGTACTTTATTTTATGGGATCATTTTGGGCATTCAGTATGCGAAGTGATTTCTCACCATCTTGCATTGAACTTTCAATCCAGGCCATCTGTTCCTTTTAAGCAGTCAATCAACAAAAATATACTGCCTGTTTAGAGTACACAGTACTGTTTAGAAATCAAAAAGACTAGTATACTGATGGGAAAAGAAACAAGTAACCCACAGGGATATAATTTTCTTATGATTTGAAAAACTAGCAGAGTTCTTAAAAGAAATAGTAGAGGTTTAAAAAAATTGTGATAGCTGGCTCAGATCTGGGCCCCTAATGCTTGCTTACTTGGCTCACTGATGCAAATCTGTACTGAATTCAGCAGTCTTGGCATCTCGATGGACCTCTGAAATACCTAGCAGTATAATATTTCAACAAGTTCCTGGTCTGTCCTAGATACCACAAGAAGTTAAGGTTGATGTGTAAGAGAGAAAGTTGACTCCAAGCAAAAGTCATTTACGAGGCCAGCTAGTTCTTTCTGTTTTTGTGTAAAGTGATTTGGTTTTCTTGCCCGTGTCACAAATTCTCTCAGTTGAACACATTTTTGCCTTGGGTGTAGCATCATTTTATTGTGAATCACTAAGCACTTTTCTGATTTATTTACTTTGCTTAAAAAGCACCACATCAACTACTACATGGCTTGGTACAAGGCACAAGGTCGTCAACTCTGTGATGACATGAGAACATAGAATCAAGACTTTCATTCCTCAGTTCTAACTAACTGATGCCCCTTGTAGTCATAAAAACACTAGCCTAGAAACTGCTTTCAGTGAAGCAATGCTTCATTTTATAGAAGACACAATGATTTCCATTTATTCTAAATAAATATTTTCATTGTCTAATTTGGTGGGTTCTATAGTTAACTATCCCTCTCAAATTCACTTCCCCTTACAAATTGGCTTGAAAATAAGTGATCATTTATAGTTTGAGCAAACTATTTGTGTGAATAAAACAGGAATGAACACATTTTTGCTCATGGAGAGAGTATCCAGTCTAAGGAAAGGATGGAGTTCACTGAGGTCTAGTAAAAAGCCCATGTTCCAGGGGAAGTTCTTAGACATTCAAAGCCTTGGGGGACTGCAGGTGGAGTGGTCAGGAAGCAGGGGACCTGGACAAGAAAGATAAGAGACCCTGGGGACAGTGAAGAATGAAATGAGAAATGCCGGGGTTCAAATATTGTCCAACAGTCAGAGGCATAACAAAACATATTGGAAAGAATGGCTGAGTAAATAGAGTGTAATGATTGTCTCAATATGTGCTAATTAACTTATCTGGGAAGAAGATTCATCCTGATTCTCTTGGATTTTTTCCCAGTATGTGTCAGGTTGACCAAAGATGGAAGAATTAGTGGGAATGGGGAATCAATGAGGGATTAATTTTTAAACTTCCAATACCATTTCCCACAGACTTGATGAAGTTTAAGGAAATGTGGTATGAATATTTCACAAAATGGTCACATTTGTACACTGTCCCTACAGAATATCTCTGGGTAATGTGGGAGGTCCTGAGACATTGTAACTACTGTATGAATAGGAATTGTACTCAGAGGACATTGCCTTGAAATATTTTTAACTCCAGCAATAACTACTACTACAACAACAATAAAGCATTTATGTGCCGGGCCTTGTGCTAACTGCTTTATTTCTAATCTTTATCAGAGTATCATTCAACAAGTTAAATAAATGCTAGCATGCTCCCAGAGGCCAGGGCAGGGTGGCCCCATTTTCTACTAATCTGATGTTGGTAAGGACTTCCTGACAAAGGCCATTACCTTGGTTTTCATTGTATCTTGCTCTCATTACAAAGCCATGATCAGAAAGTAGAGATTGACTTCTTAATTAATTCTAAAGTCCAAGATCATGTTAAATTACAAAAAAAGAACCAAAAAATTTCATAAGCCATTTTTTTTTTTTCCTGGGGATTAGTCCCCTTGATAGAAGAAAGTCAATTTGCAAAATGTGTATACATCGTTATTGGGTCCTTTTGGTTTTGTCTGTAGCCAGGATTTTGGCTTTGTGAAGAAGGGATAAAAGGTAGAAGTTAGGAAGGCAGGGAGAGGCCCCAGTTAATTCTGATCATTTGGGATTAAGGCAGAAATTTTTTCCCCTCAGATTCTAGAAACTATTTCTTAGTTAATAGTATTGAGTTATATCTGGTAATGATTTAGCAAAACATACTTTACTCTAAGACCTGCAAGCTATGGACTCTGTGTCTTGAGTCTATGTATAATACAAGATTTCATTCAATATCTTGTATATATTATAAAGGTTATTTTTGTTAAAAAAATCTGAATAAAGTAGGATTTTAGTTAATAACAATGCATCAATATTGGCTCATGAATTTTGACAAATATACCATACTAATATAAGATGTTGTTAATAGGGAAACTGGGTATGAGGTCTATAGGAACTCTGTACTATTTTTCAAATAATTCTGTAAATTTAAACTGTACTAAATTAAAAAGTTTATTAAAAAAAGGTTAGCAGAGTATATAATACCAGCCTCTTCTTCCACTTGTTAAAAAAAAAATCTTTCATGAAAAGGCACATTTATCCTCACACTGTCTGAGACATATGGATTGCCAATATGTTTTTCTTGATTGTAACAGAGAAGGAAAATGTAAGTATATACTTACCCTACTGTTGAATTAGGTGGTTTGGGCATCCTAGAATAAAAACAGGAAATAAATCCTATATTTATATTAAGAACTTTTTAAAGCATACATTCCTATTGGAAATTTGCTTAAGAATAATGATGTATCCCATTTTCAAACTACAGTGTCTTTAATATTGTTGATTGACTTTCTGGAACACTGAATATTGACCAGACAGAGAGATATGATATCCTTATAACTCAGTTCTGTTGATCCATCTGACTTCAGTCCCACTCGCCACTCATTTTGCATTTCCTATTTGCAGTGCAGGTGCAGGACTGACTGCTTCTAATGATAATATGGTTCTGCTTCTTATTGACATTCACCTTCATAATCAGGCAATTGCCAGAGTACGTGGAGGCAGCCTGACACCATGTATGGGTACAATTACATGACCTAAAGTGACCTGAGTGTGGCCAGGTGGACAAGATACATAAGTACTGTGTGTACCTTGTGTGCTTTGTCCTTTTGCCCAGGATTGTTGATCTCTCATGATAGTAAATATTGTCCAGTTGACAGAAAGGCTAGAACAAAACTGAACAAGTTCCTGGAGCCATGTCTTTTCTGACTCAGTTCATTTGAAAGTTGTGTATTTACTAATTACTCTGAGCCCTGCCTGCCAAGAAATAATACTGAAGCCCAGGAACAAAGTCCACACTAGAGAAGGACTGTCACCTGCTTTTACTGGATTCAACACTTAGTTTCAGCCTGTGAGGATATTTCTGAAGTATTTCGGGCATGAAAAATGAATACAGTGTTATCCGTTGATAGCAAAGATCCATAAAATGGAATATACTATTCAATATTTGTATGTTTATTTAGAAAGTGGTACATAAGCTATATAATTTTTTGAGTCTACAGTGTATTATAAATACATAGTTCACATTAATTTTAAGAGGTTTATATCTTTCTTTATTTGGACTCCAGGTGTGTAGGCTTGGAACTAAAAAAAAAGAAAAGACCCAAAACATGTCTTCCAGTTATATTTGTGGTTGAGTTGGGAAAGGGGGGGGCAATGAATATGAAGAATCCAAGGGGTCTTGAGTTGGCTATGAAACATTAAATAGGTTAAATCAGCATCTAAAATTTTTCTCATGTGACAAATTTGGCTATGATATTGACAAGTGTATACCTAAAATGCATTCTGATTCAAAATGGAAAAAACAAATTTAAAGGAAAGCTATTTTAAAAATTAAAATTTTGAAAGGTTGAATAAAAATTAAAAATGCTCAGACACTAGTTCCTTGACTTGAACCAGTCCATTATTTTACTGCTGCATTCTACATTTACTTTTCGAAGTTTACTGATCCCAAAGGGATAAACAGAGCCTAGCAACCACAAAATTCATGTCTTCTTGCCTCCCTCTTGTGGCTAAACTCCATATTAACTTCCTTCCTATAAACTTTCCTAACGGTTCTAATAATTAAAGAAGTGATATTTTCATTGTTACTTTAGTATTGTCAGTGTTTTATTTTTATCTGAAAATTAAAAAGTATGCTTTTGTAATATATATACCAAGTTATTTCAAAGAGGAAAAAATAATTTAATATACTGGAAAATAATTCCTCTAAGCAAAGGATAAATTAAAAAGTATTCCTTATCCAAAAAGGAGACTTAGGGAGTAATTTTATTACAAATTATTTGTAGATTGTCATAATTAACCTCTATCCTCATAAGATCCTGATGAAAAATTTTGCTGAGGGCGCTGGGGCATTTCCTATGAACCTTTAAAGAAATTTAACAGATTCTTATTAGATTAACTAGGTCAAAGGCAGAGGAATGGACCCAGATGACTTGTGTGAATTCTTTCAAACATTACTATTCCATATTTTGTATTTTTTTTCTTGTTAAATTCCACAAACTCTTAGTGGGTTTTGGTTTATTTTATTTCTGTTTCTTTGGTCTTGGCTTCTATTATTAATGATCTCTGTTAAAAAAAAAAAGGAACACTTTTTCTGAAAGATCCCATTTTGGGGCTTTTTTATTTCTCATATAACTCATTTTCACTTAAAAACATTATTTGGTCCAATATAAGGAAAAGAAACCCCAAACTTACAAAGAATCATTTCCATAGATGCCACTTTTTTTATTCTGCGTCAAATAATAGAATTGTTCAATAGGAAGTTTTCTGAAAAGAAAAGATTAAATTGAACATCTTTTCAAATTAACATAGTGATGATCAGATAGTAAAAGACAAATAGACTAATATACAACCATGTATATATGGAAATTCAGTATATGAAAAAAGGTGGCATTTTAAATCAGTGGAAAAGAATTTACTTTTCAATAAACAATGCAGGAAAAATTCACTAGCCATTTGAAAAAGAGTAGATTTCTATTTCATACTATGCATAAAGATAATTTCAGATTAAAAATCTAAAGATTGGGAAAAACATACAAATATTAAAAGAAAATATATAAGAATATGTTTTTTTCTTTGTGGTGGGGAAAACTTTTTTTTTTTTTTTAAGGGAGAAAGAGGGGAGGTGATGGGGAGAAGGAGAGAGAATGTTAAGCAGGCTGCATGTCCAGGGCAGAGTCCAATGCAGGCTCAATCTCACAACCCTGAGATCATAACCTGAGCTGAAATCAAGAGTCCAGTGCTTAACCGACTGAGCCACCCAGGCGCCCCATGTGGGGAAAACATTTTAAATTAGATTTTTCTTTTAAAATCCTAATCCAAAAGGAATTTGATAACATCAGAAGAAAAACTTTTGAAGATAAGATGGAATAAAAAAGCTCAGATAAAGTTTGGAAGAAATTTTTGTAATAAAGATATGTAAAGGATTACTATCTAGAACATAATAAGAATCCATAACTAAAAGACAATAAAAATGGGCAAAGAATAAGAACAGAAAAGAGAATGTAAATGACCATACATAAGAAAACAAACATAAGTACTCAACCAAAGAAATGCATTCTGATAACCAAGATAAACTTTATACATATTAGATGGGCAAAAATTATGGTTTGATAATATAACATAGTTGTCCAAGAGTATGAGGGAAATGGATACTTTTACTTACCACCATGAGAATATAAAGCATTTGGGCTATATTTCTAAAATTGAAAATATTCATATATTGTGACTCATAACTTTCACTAAGGCTTTTCCCTAGAGAAACATTTGTGCATGAACTCAAGGAGGCCTGTACAATAATATTCGTTACATATAGTTAATGCCAAGAAGAGGAAACAATATGAAAATCGCTAAATAGTCTATGATGCATCTATATTGTGGAACACAAAGAAAAATTAAAAAGAATTAAATAGATCTGTGTTGGGGCGCCCGGGTGGCTCAGTTGGTAAAGTGTCTGCCTTTGGCTCAGGTCATGATCCCAGGCTCCTGGTATTGAGCCCCATGTTGGGCTCCCTGCTCAGTAGGGAGCATGCTTGTTCCTCTCTCTCTCTCTGCCCCTCCTCCCTCTGCTTGTACTTTCTCTCTCTCTCAAATGCATAAAATAAAATAAAATAAAACAGATCTGTATTTACAGTCTCTAGATTATAGAGAGAAAAAAAGAACCAAGTTGCCTACTACTATATATCCAGTGATTCCACACATAAACAATATAATACATATATTTTCAATGGGTACATGTATAATTATGTAATTGTGTAACAAAATGTGTGAAAGGAGACATTTCCCCTTCCTTCTCACTATACTTCTGTCAGTACATCACCAGTGGACTTACTGAATACCTTCTTCACTGCATGCCATCTTAAAAAATACTACTTTTGACTAAGGAACTCAGTTTACCACCAAAGAAATAAGGCACTGATTGAATTTAAAGGACTCAACTGGTCTTATCCTATTTACAGAATGTAGACCAGCCTAGTGAAGATTCTTTTGTGGCTGAAGGAGTGTGGCACATGCTCTGAACCAGTGACCAATAAATGGTTTCTCCCATAGGCAGAATGGATGGTCTAAAAAATGAAGGGTGAAAATGGGAGTGGTACCTCTCACTGTTATACTTACTATTACACTTGAGAGAAATTTTACTTCCTTCCTAGCCACCTTGAGTTTTGCTGGTTTTGAGGTCAAAGGAGAAATGCTTCATCGGGAAACACAATGGTCCCATTGAATTGGAAGCTGAACTGATGATGTGGTAATTGGGGCTCCTTATGATTGGGGGAAACAGGCAAGAAGGGATTATACCAAATAGATTGGGATGATTGATCCTGAATGTCAAGGGTAAGAGGATTGCTGTTATGCAATGATGGCGAAAAGGAGTATTTCTAGAATCTAAAGAATCTTTTAGACACCTCCTGGTATTGCTTCTAGTGGCATAAAGTTAATGGAATACTGGAACAGCCTCCCACAGGCAGAACCACTAATTGCTAGATCTCTCAGGAAGAAAATTGGGGGCACTCCACCAGGTAATGAACTCCTACCACCTCAGGTGCTGGCTGAGGGCAAGGGAACTTGGATGTATGTATATAATTATATAATATGTATATAATTATGTTATATATAGTATGCTTTTATATACTATAATATATAATTATAATATGAAAAGATTATAACATATAACATGTTTATTATATTTATATGTATTTTTTTTAAAGATTTTATTTATTTATTTGAGAGAGAGAGAATGAGAGACAGAGAGCACGAGAGGGAAGAGGGTCAGAGGGGGAAGCAGACCCCCCGCTGAGCAGGGAGCCCGATGTGGGACTCGATCCCAGGACTCCAGGATCATGACCCGAGCCGAAGGCAGTCGCTTAACCAACTGAGCCACCCAGGCGCCCCTATATTTATATGTATTAACTAGTTTTATTTTTTTCATTCACCCTTTTCCCTTATTTCCTTATTACTCTATATAGGGTGTTGGTGATGGTTTACTTCATTAAGTGCATAGCTGTGGACTATCAGGACAAGATTATGACTGAACTAGAGAGGAGAACATCACCCAGAGATCTTGGACTTGGAGCTGGATGCAAGAACTGATGAGACTCTGAATTTCCCCTTTTGGGGAGGTGAGTACATTTTCATTTGTATGAAAAAATCTTGCATTTTCTTACACTGGCAGCAGTTCTCAAACTTTGCTACATGTTTGAATTACCCGAGGGATTTTCTTAAAATGCGGATTCTCTCTCAGTCAATCTGGGGTGGAGTCCAAGATTTTGCACTCACCATTTCCTTGATGCTGCTGGTCCATGGGCCCCATGGTGAACAGAAAAGCATATTATTGTTGTGGCTGCTATTATGTAGCATGGCAGCCAGCTGGCTGTCACAGATGGCTAACATCTTTATAACACTCTCTCTACATTTTGTTAGTTTTCCACATTTTTAATATACCATTTGCCCAGGAAGAATCCAGAAAATCTACTTCCCAGCCTCTTGAGCAACCAGGGTACAAATGTGTGCCCTAAGTTCTGCCACTCAACCATATCTGCACTAGACTTTGATTTGAATGTGAGTAGCCTGAGCACATAGGCTTCTTCCTTTATGAATAAAATAATGTAACCAGGTTGTATCTCAATGTCAGTAGCTCCACTTCCATTTTTTCCATTGTATGGCATATCCTTTTGATTTTCAGAACCAGTTCTTAATTTCTTTTCATTTTCTTTTTTTAAAGATTTTATTTAGTTATTTGAGAGAGAGAATGAGAGAGAGAGAGAGAGAGCGAGCACGAGCACGAGAAGGGGGAGGGTCAGAGGCAGAAGCAGGCTCTCTGCTGAGCAGGGAGCCCGACGCGGGACTTGATCCTAGGACTCCAGGATCATGACCTGAACCGAAGGCACTCGCTTCACCAGCTGAGCCACCCAGGCACCCCTCAGTTATTGATTTCAAGGGACTTTTCTTGTGTATCTCTGAGTATCTATTTCTGTTAGATTTACTTATTATTTGTTGTTGTTCTTGTTAGATGATCTACATTTGGGACATCAGTTTTCCTTATGATAAGTAATTATGCTTGTTCTTAATAGCATAGCTTTTTATTTTTATTGCTTTAATATCCTTATCTTTCCCCTCTGCCTTATCAATTTTAAGTCACATCTATTCTGTTTCTTGCTGCTTCTTTTTGGACTAGATTTGTGAGTTCTTTTGTGTAGTTGTTTTTCTCATTTTTCCCCTTAGCCCTGTGATCTTCCCTTTTATAATGTTCTACCATTTAATCATCTTGGTTTTTTTTATTAGAATCACATACTTATTTTGTCCTTTAGAGAATCTACTTTTGTTTCCTGGGCTGTGTTTCTTCTCAGACTAGTTTCTTCATGTGTTTTATGTATTAAAAAAAAAAAATATATATATATATATAAATGTATATATGTAATATATATATGTTGTACATATATAACATATATATCATATTTTTTCTTTTTTCTTCCTGGTTTACAAAATTGCCTTACCATATGTTCTCATATTACATGTGTTTAATTGGACAGCTCTGTTTAAACCCAGCTATTTGCTATGATACAGTGTGAGTGAATTCTTGATTCTGTCATCTGAAATCAGTTTGCCTTTCTGTCTGTGCTACAAGCTTGACGACTGAATGTTATTGTCTCCATACGTCTTTAGCCTGATGGGATGGAGGTGGCAGAGAGTAAGTGCTGAGATTGTGTCAGATAGGATACAAGCATCTTGGGTACTACAGTCTAAAATCCTATTAAATGTCCTCTATAAGGCTCATTCCCTTCTGTTGGGGAAGTAGCCATACCCTTGGGCTTCTGCTTATTCCCTCAAGTCATCACAGTATTCTGGAAGAGTACACATTCTGCACAACTTCCGTCTCTCTTGAGATCGTGTGTTTTAAAATAGAGGCTTCTATTCTTGAGGCTTTTTTCTATTCTAATAGGATTACCTACCCAATCTTTTAATCTTCTCTTCAAATTGGAGAAATATCAGGATTTTGTTGACTCACCTTGTCTCCATATATATTTGGAATGTAGGGATGGGGTTAGGTATGGTGCCTCTCAGTCAGTAGTAATGTGGCTTCCCTCTGTACCTCCAGCACTTCCAGGGAGGTCTGGAAGTATGTGTGGCTGGGTTTATTTTGGTTGTCACAATGAATGAGACTGGTATTAGGTGAAGGGCCAGAGATGTTAAATATCTTACAGTATATGGGACAAAGAATTGTCCCGCTCCAAATGCCCTCTTGAGAAACATTTAGTTAGAACTGGAATAAACTGCACAGAATTTTCTTTCCTTGGCACATTAAAATGAGTGGCATAAGATGTTCTCCTTGTATTGTTTAGGGGGGTGCTGGTAAATTTCCTATTTATTTCACTTTTAAGTAACAGGAGAGGGATATTCTGTGATTTTGCTTCACAAGCATTAACCTTCAAGCATCACCACCACCACCACCTCCACTACTACTACCATTACTATAGAGTGCTAGTTACAGTTAGCAGGCATTTCAGAGTATTCTTTAGTTCACAGAGCACTGTATATCTATTTAACAGCTTTTTAACATTTGCCAATATGTTAGAGGAAGATCCATTTCTTTTTTCTTAAAGTAAAAACTTAGCTACTTTAGGGGCTCCTGGGTGGCTCAGTCATTAAGCGTCTGCCTTCGGCTCAAGTCATGATCCCAGGGTCCTGGGATCGAGCCCCGCATCGGGCTCCCTGCTCGGCGGGAAGCCTGCTTCTCCCTCTCCCACTCCCCCTGCTTGTGCTTGCTCTCTCACTGTGTCTCTCTCTGTCAAATAAATAAAATCTTTACACAAAACAAAACAAAATTTAGCTACTTTACTAAACTTATAAAAAAGAAGTGTTTATGGGGGTGCCTGGGTGGCTCAGTCCGTTAAGTGTCTGACTCTTGATTTCAGCTCAGGTCTTGATCTCAGGGTTGTGAGATCAAGCCCCACATGGGCTCCGCGCTCAGCACAGAGTCGGCCTGAGATTCTCTCTCTCTCCCTCTGCCCGTTTCTGCTTTCGCACACGCACACTTTCTCTCTCAATAAATAAATAAAATCTTAAAAAAAGAGAAGTGTTTATGGAAGTGAAAACAAAAGTGATAAATTTTTATTACTTTGTAACGTCATTCTTCTAAGTGAATGTATGCTGAATTAGGTGATGACAACTTTGCCTGGAATTTCTGAAACTTGCCCCTGTGGTTAAGTAGATACTGTTAAAGTTCCTTTAAAAAAGTTTTACTTAGGGGCGCCTGGGTGGCTCAGTTGGTTGGGCGACTGCCTTCGGCTCAGGTCATGATCCTGGAGTCCCGGGATTGAGTCCCGCATCGGGCTCCCTGCTCGGCGGGGAGCCTGCTTCTCCCTCTGACCCTCCCCCATCTCGTGCTCTCTCTCTCTGTCTCATTCTCTCTCTCAAATAAATAAATAAAATCTTTAAAAAAAATAAAAAAAATAAAAAAGTTTTACTTAGATATAGTTATGTCGCAAAGCACTGGAAGGAAGAGTGATGTTGGAAGGGGGACGTTGCATTGGAACATGCATATATAAACGTATGTGATTATAGTTCCATTAGTAAGCCATGTTCTTTTGCTTTCTTAACCTCAGATGACATACTGTCGGATATCTCACTAGATATTTTCCTAAGCAGTAGGTACTTTCAGTTTACCGAGTCATATGACAGGAGGGTTGGTGAGGCAAAGCAGTGGTCCTGTTCCTGATAAGTGATGCATATATGGCACCATAGCACCCCCTGCAAATCCCCTGCAGGGAGGGTGGTAGGGCGTGATTGGTAGCACAAGCTTTTATCTGGACCACATGAGGCCTGACCCCTCAGAGAGCTAGAGAATATCCTGTTATTTTGAATAAAAGGCCCTTTTTTGGGAGAAAGAAAAATACCGTGACAGAAGTTATTCCCTACTAGGAAACAAGAAAAACCTATTCTGTAGTTGTTTGGCAAGGGATGTGCATTGTATCAGAAAATAGGACTGTGTCCTAAATATATTTTTAAGAGATAAAGATGCCAAAATGGTAACATTTGACATAAAAAGATGTGAAGAGAACAGAACACAGGAACCTGCATTTCTGAGCTGGGGATGATGGGCGTTCTTATTGGAACTAGTACTTCATCTCCTGGTGGCCTGCCCAAGGCTGCATTCAGTGAGGCAGCAAACACAAACGTCTCATTTCAAACTGGATTTCCCTTAAGAAACTCATCTTTGGCTCTCTTTTTACACTCTGGGATTCTGTGAATACAATTCTGATCCTTTTAGAATGTTGTGCATTTTTTTAATACATAAATTTTGAGGACAATACATGTAAACTCCATGAGGAGCTATACCTCTAGTATCTAGAACAAGCTTGCTGTACTCAAATTACTGAATAAATGAATAGCTGGAGTAAATGATGAATGGAATGGACAGATGAAAAGAATTTGCTTGGGCTTTGGACTCAAAGAAACGTGGACTTTAGTCCCTGTTCCACAACCTCATAGTTGTCTGATCCAGGGGAAGGTACTGAATCTTCCAGGTCTCCGTGTATTGTAAAACCAGGATAACAGTAGTTTCTTTACAAAGATATTATAAATCTACCTATATTATATTATAAAGTAAGTTCCATGAGAGTGGGGACTTAAAAAAATGTGTTGGATGAATGAATGATCTTGAGGTCCTTGCTATCTGTAATGTGTTGATATTTGCATATTTCCAATTGGACTGACAGACCTTATCGTTTGCCCGCTTTTTATTGCTTCACTGAGGCTTCATTAAGGTTGTTGGCTGTCACATGTCATTAATGTGGCTGTTTCTCTTTCTACTTGCAGCTTGTCTTTCCTAATTTATTTTTTTAAACTGCTTTAGCTAGATTGTTATAAACTAGGTAAGCAGGATTATTAGATAAAGCAGGAGTAGGTAGGCTCTGTGTGAAGGTTTGTGCTTTGAGTAAATTTCATAGTTTTTTTTTTAAAGTTTCATGTTTTTAGTAAATAATGTGACATTTAATTTGCTACTCAGATTTTTTGCTTTCTCTTCAGTTTTAATGTGTTTTGAATAAAGTTGCTGAAAGAGTGACTTTAAAAGTTATAAATGATTATTGCAATATTTTAATACTTGAAAATGGTGCCCAGTAGATTCTAATGAGTACAGATTGATGAACAAATTAGAAATCAAAAGTTCCATAAATCAACAACATCTGTACAAATTAGGCCAGCTATTTGCTCAAGAAAAAACATTTTTAATTTAATGTCTCTCAGGAATATTCCCATTTAGTTCTAGATAAAATGTGATTAGCAAGGGAATTAATCAAAATTTCTGACCACAATACTTAAACATCTCTAAGGATAGCAAAGTCATCCATAAACACAGATTTTTTTTTTTTTCTGATTTCACAATTAGAAATTATATAATTGGTTTTTCCATCTGTGTCTTTTCATAAACAGTAAAAAGTAAGTTTGGAGGTAGATTTAACAAAGGACTCATAATAAAAATAGAGAAAAATGAAAAATAAAGACCTCTGTGTGAAGGGCAGAAAGTTTACTTACCTCGGCCAGGTTTCTCCACCAAATCCATAATGCTGATGTCCTTTGCCCATGACATGAGGAGGTTCACATTTTTGCCTATGTTCCTCAGGGAGTGAAATGGGCATTATCCCACCATATTCCCTATCAGCACCCCATTGAAGTCTATATTGTTGGAGCGACTCCCTTAATTCCTGATACCTGTGAAAAAAGAGAGACTTTTGAAAATCATTTCAACATGAAATGCTATGGTCAGAATGTTTTTGTCCCCCCAGTTCAGATGTTGAAATCGTAATGCCCGATGTGATGGTGTAAGAAAGTGGGGCCTTTACTTAGTGACTAGGTCGAAAGAGTGGAGCCCTCATGAATGGGACTAATGCTCTTGTAAAAGAGACCCCAGAGAACTTGCTTGCCCCTTCCACTATAGCAAGAAGGTGCCAGCTCTGAATCAGGAGGAAGGTTTTCACCAGAAAGTGACTATGCTGGCATTAGGATCCTGGACTTCAAGCCTCCAGAACTGTGAGAAGGAAATGTTGTTTATAAGAAGCCACCCAGTCGGGCGCCTGGGTGGCTCAGTCAGTTAGGTGACTGCCTTCGGCTCAGGTCATGATCCCGGAGTCCCGGGATCGAGTCCCAGGATCGAGTCCCACATCGGGCTCCCTGCTCGGCGGGGGGGTCTGTTTCTGCCTCTGACCCTCCCCCTCTCATGCTCTCTCTCTCTCTCTCTCTCTCTCTCTCATTCTCTCTGTCAAATAAATAAATCTTTAGGGCACCTGGGTGGCTCAGTCGGTTAAGCGACTGCCTTCGGCTCAGGTCATGATCCTGGAGTCCCGGGATCGAGCCCCGCATCAGGCTCCCTGCTCGGCAGGGGGTCTGCTTCTGCCTCTGACCCTCCCCCTCTCATGCTCTCTCTCTCTCTCTCTCTCTCTCATTCTCTCTGTCAAATAAATAAATCTTTAGGGCACCTGGGTGGCTCAGTTGGTTAAGCGACTGCCTTCAGCTCAGGTCATGATCCTGGAGTCCCAGGATGGAGTCCTGCATCGGGCTCCCTGCTCAGCAGGGGGTCTGCTTCTCCCTCTGACCCTCCCCCCTCTCATGTGCTCTCTCTCTCTCATTCTGTCTCAAATAAATACATAAAATCTTTAAAAAAAAAAAAAAAAAAGAAGCCACCCAGTCTATGCTGTTTTGTTACAGCAGCCTGAACAGACTAAGAAGAACAACCAAAGTTCCTGTAGCTTCACAATTATTTTTGGATTGCATTTTCAAAACACGGAATTCTCCCTGCTGGGTAGATTATGAGAGATACTGTTGCTCTAGGTGATATTTCATGCCTTCTCACATGCCGTCTCAGAGATGCGCCCTTCCTGCCCCTATTCACTACCCTAAACTCTGTCCCATTGGAACCAAACTACCCAGAAGACCCCAGAATGTCCCCATGTTCAAAACTGGCTGATGGTAACACAGGAAAGGGAAAGCAAGATGGAGATCACTTAAATGCCAAGCACTATATCATGCACCTAATATATGAGAGCCCTAAGAGGTGAAAGTAATAATGATATGCCCAGATAATGGGGCAGTAGGACACCAGGGGAGCCAACTTTATTTCAAGGGTCAGCAGAATCACAAGCTCACTAAGAATGATCTGTAGACCAAATAAATAAAAACATCTTACGAATACCACACTACCAATTTTCAAATACATGTAGGCATTACATACTTAAATGAAATTTCATTGTAAAGCATTATCAAATTCATAAAAGCTTCTGGTCATTATGGTTTTTTACAGTTTCAATCAATGAATCATGACACACACGAACTGTTGAAAAGGAACAGGAAAACAAAGAGATCCTCATCTTTGAAAAATATTGAGAATCACTGCACTGTAGTATTATAACTACACTGAGTCCACAGCAGAGTCAGTACCTTTGGGACAATGCTAAACTATTTAGAGTGGTATTCTTACCACTAAAAGCCTACTTTCTGCCGTCAAAGTAATTTAAAACTCTAGACCAGGAAGTCAGTACACAGATATGAAAGGTATCATCAGATTGCTGAAAGAACAAGGTTAAATTCTTGAGGGCCTACAGATTATTATTTTTTACAGTTGTAGTCCATGTGCTTATTTCTTTTAAGCATCTATATTGAGATACAATTTACATGTCATATAATTCATCCATTTAAAGTGTACAATTAAATGGTTTTTAGTATATTCACAGATATGTACAACCATCATCACAATAATTTTAGAACATTTTCATCACCTAAAAAAGAAACCTTGTACCCTTCAGCCATCATTTCCCACTTTCCCTTCCCCACCCAAGCCCAAAGCAACCACTAATCTACTTTCTATCTGTCTCTCTTTTTTCATATAGCCCTCCCAGTGCATGTGAAGTAGTACCTCTTTGTGGTTTTGATTTGCATTTTCCTAATGACTAGTGATGTTGAGCATCTTTTCACATGCTTATTGGCCATTTGTGTATGTTCTTTGGAGAAATGTCTATTATTCAGATCCTTTGCCATTTTTAAATTGGGCTCTCTTTTTATTACTGTGTAAAACTATTAGATACCAGTCCCTTCTCAGATATATGATTTGCAAGTATTTTCTCCTACTTGGTCTCTACGTTGTCTTTTCATTTTCTTGATAGTGTCCTTTGAAGCACAAAGTTTTTAATTTTGATGAAGTCCAGTTTATCTGTTTTCTCTTTTGTTTCTTGTGCTTTTAGGGTCAAGAATATAGTGCTGAATCCAAGATCATGAAGATTTACCTGTATGTTTTCTTTTAATAGTTTTTATAGTTTTAGCTCTTACACATTTAGGTCTTTGATCCATGTTGATTTGTTGTTAATTTCTATACAGGGTGTGAGATAAGGATACAACTTCATTCTTTTGCATGTGGATATCCAGTTGTCCCAGCACCATTTGTTGAAAAGAATAGTCTTTCCCCATTGAATGGTCTTGGCTAGAGACTGTTTGTTTTTTTTTAAATATAAATTCAATTTAATTAACATATAGTGTTAATAGAGTCTCCCTCTCTGCTTTCATTTTATTTTTCCTTCCCCTTCCCCTATGTTCATTTGTTTTGTTTCTTTTTTTAAAAGATTTTATTTATTTGAGAGAGAGAGAGAGCATGAGGGGGGGGATGGTCAGAGGGAGAAGCAGACTCCCTGCTGAGCAGGGAGCCTGATGCGGAACTCGATCCTGGGACTCCAGGATAATGACCTGAGCCAAAGGCAGTTGCTTAACCAACTGAGCCACTCAAGCACCCTCTGTTTTGTTTCCTTAACTCCACATTTGAGTGGAATCATATGATATTTGTCTTTCTCTGACTGACTTATTTTGCTTAGCATAATACCCTCTAGTTCCACCGACGTCGTTGCAAATGGCAAGATTTCATTCTTATTGATGGCTGAGTAATATTCCATTATATATATATATATATATATAAATACCACATCTTCTTTATCTGTTTATCTGTCGATGGACATGGAGATTGTCTTTTGATTTTTAAAAATGGAGAGTCATGTAAAGGAGCAGAAGCCCTTGCTCCTAAGCTTTATCTAGAGCTCCTTAATAGTGGTTCTCAAAGTGTGGACTGTGGACCAGCAGCATCAGCATCTCTCTTTTTTTTAAAGATTTATTTATTTATTTGAGAGAAAGAGAGCACACAAGTGGAGTGAGGGGCAGAGGGGGAGGGAGAGAGAGAGAGAATCCTCAAGCAGACTCCCTGCTGAGCATGGAGCCTGACACATGGATCAATCCCAGAATCCCGAGATCATGACCTAAGCCAAAACGAAGAGTTGGCTGCTTAACTGACTGAGCCACCCAGGCACCACAATATCAGCATCTCTTAAAACTTACTAGAAATATAAATTCTCAGGCTCTCCCTCAGGGCTAGGAATCAGAATTTCTGGGGGTGGGCCCCAGTAATCTGTTATAATAAGCCCTCTAGATGATTGTTAAATTGTGCTAAAGTTTTAAAAGCATTGCCCCATTCAACAGTTACCTTTCATAGGAATCAGGTCTCATCCCTTACAACTGTACCACTTAGTGGACTGGACATGTGGAAATTTCATAAATTGGCTAGTAGGCCTTAACCTGATCTTGAAAACTGGTAATTCAGATGACTTTTTCTGCTCTTAACAAGAGAGTGGAGGGCAGGGAGTCGATCTAGTTCACTGTTGTAAACATGCTTTGTAGGAAGTACTCAGTGGAGTCTGTTGAATGAGTGCCTATATGAGTGAATGAGTGAAGCCAAAGAGATGGTTTGTTTCCTGGACTGTAGCCTGTGACATAGGAATGAAAGCTTTTTCCTTAAAAGCAGGCCTCGTAAAACACTTAAGAACATGTGGCAAAAAAATCTGCTTCCTAATTAGCAAGGATTTAATGACTTCCAGTTTCTAGTAATGGCAGTCTAGATTATTTGGAGTATCCTTCCCACTGAAAACAACCAAAAGTGCTGAAAAGGGAGCTTCTGGTTGGTGAATACCTGGAGATGTGGGGGAGAGTAGTGCACTCAGCATGGAAGCACCATGCACCTTTCCACATACCTTGCCCTATGCATCTCTTCCATCTAGCTATTTCTGAGTTACATCCTTTTATAATAAAACTGGTAATCTGTCACCAAGAGATGAACAGTACAATATTGTAGAGAACAAAGAACATTGATTCGTCACAGTTTCCATAGCAGAGGAAAAAGGACAAGTCACCGTAGATAAGGACTCTGCCACACTCACGGATGGGCACAACTACTCTAGTCGTTTTACACAGTGTGGAATCCATGTTGTGGAATCCATGTAGAATCCCCAGGATATAGAACAGTGTCTTGCAAATATATGATGCCTAACAAATATTTATCGACTAGGTAGTTTTCCTTGAGAGCAAGGAAATGTAACTCTTAAAAAGGGAATCAATTACTTTGGATTAACTTTTCTTGGAGAAGTTGAATTCTATTTCTATCTGACCTTATTGATTTACCTGGAGAAAACAGACTTAAAAACAAAAAACAAAAACCCTGAAAAGAAAAAAAGAAAAACATCTTTTTAAAAGCAACTAGTTGTTAACAAGACAGGAAAGAGTTACCAGAGCTCCATAAGAAAATAGGACTCCAGAGAGGTAAACAAGCAAAGGAGACACTTTTGCCCTTAGGGCAGTGCCCATTCTTGCAAATTTTATTTCTGTTTTAAGGAGGTTTCTGGGTGAGGGGTACAGAAATCAGCCAAGTGAGAAATCTAAAGGAGACCATCTCCACAATCAGTTGCAAAAGGTTACTCTCTCATATTAAAGATAAGTTAGAAGTAAACCACCTCTCGTTGTCTGTTGCTCAAATTTGCATCTGCCCACCATCTGACCTTGGTTTTAAGTGGTCCAGGATAGACAGTATACTGCCAGGCACCTTGCAGGACCAAGATTCCTTTCTGGAGGAAGGACTCTTGGGGGAATCACTATCTAAGATGAGTTCTAAAGAATGAGTAGGACATGTAGGTGGGGGAATAACACGTCAAAAGGCCTAGAGGTCAGAAAAGTGATGGAATTGAAAATTCCTGACAGTGTTGGCTCCAGAACCCTTCTTTGGAAAGGATCTGTTTTGTTTGATAAAATATTTTGTTAGGCCACTTGCTGTAGAGGTTGGGATTCTGCAAGTATGGGTGTTGGTAAGACACGGAGCCACCTAAGACTGATTAAGCTGCCCTGCAGAGGGAAGGATTTGGTTTTTTACTCTTGTGAGAGGAACATGAGAGGAAAGTAGAGTAAAGGGACATGAAGAAGGGAGAAGCCGGCAAGGTATTAGGAAGCCGGGGACTGCACTGGGTGAAAAGCCAGTGAGGAGGGGTGCCTGGGTGGCTCAGTCATTAAGCGTCTGCCTTCGGCTCAGGTCATGATCCCAGGGTCCTGGGATCGAGCCCCGCATCAGGCTCCCTGCTCGGCGGGAAGCCTGCTTCTCCCTCTCCCACTCCCCCTGCTTGTGTTCCCTCTCTCGCTGTCTCTCTGTCAAATAAATAAATAAAGTCTTAAAAAAAAAAAAAGAAAAAAGAAATGCCAGTGAGGAACCCCGGTGACAGCTGGGTTCAAGAACTTTTGAGAATACAGAAGTTATGGCTAAGAAGGGGCTTTAAGTTATGTGTTATATGGTGTGATGTGATTCTTTCTTTTGACCCCTAACTAATCAGGAAAGTTTACAAGGCTCACAAATGCTCTGTGTGGATGAGGTCTTTGGAGGAAACTGGAGAATGACTGTGTTTCACATCTGGGTCAAAGTGTTACTGAACAGAAGCAGCAGAAGTGGAACCAAAGGAAACCAAAGTCAGAAAGTCATTAATGACCAACCCCACCCCTATCCTGGGAATGTGGAAAGTTTTGAGGAAGGCTTTGGACTTCCAGAAGGTATGGAATAAAGAGTTGAGTGGAACTTATCTAAATCTTAAGGCCTGAGAAAATGGAGTTGAATTTTGGGCCAAATCAGTAGAGATGATATAGAATTCAGGTATTTAAAGCACAGTAGAGAAGAGCTATGGTAGGAGGTGAAGCAAGAGAGGAAAACAAGAACAATAGCCTATGTTGTTCAATGGTCAATTTAAATAGTTATATTTATATTATAATTATAAATTATAAATATAATTTAATTATTATAAATAATTATAAATTATAAATAGTTATATTTATATATATATATAATAGTTATATTTAAATAGTTATATTTAAATTAGATGAGTCAATTTCTCAACATCTGACCTCCATATATATTACATTATCCTAGGAAGATGAGCCAGTAGAAAATGTTAATCATTTGGGTGGGCATCCATCTAAAGCCAGTAAGTTGCAGGAAACCATTTAAAATAAAAGGCAAAAGCAAACATAAGTCCTATTTCTCCTTTATTTTAGTGTCTCACATATCCCCTCTTAGCTTGAATACTAACTGCATCTTATAGAAGGAACTAATTAAAATAAATATTGAAGTTTTAGGATTAAATAATTTGAAAGCTTAAATAATACATGTCTCCACAACAAAGAAAATAACAGTAAATTGTTAGTACTGCAAGTTGTGGCCACATAAAATTAAGTGTTTACTTGTTTTTGAGATAGATAGGTTTCCTATGGATGAACAAGCATCTTTCTTTGGAGTCACTGTGGAGTTTTGAGCATTACATTCTACTTGGGGGGCTGAATTTAGCCAGTAATTATTGGAAGGAATGATTAAAGGAAAGCTCAGAACAAACATATTCTCATTTTTAGTTGGCAGAGGATTTGTAGTAAAAAAAAAAAAAAAAGAATCCTAAAGCAATGGAATGAATCCAGAAACCAAATGGGAACGTTTGATGAAATCTTAAGCAATTCTCAAGGCACTGCCTTAACTGATGTTTGTTTGTTTAATGAGCTAGAGAACTTGCTAGAGGTAAGGAGATGTCAACTGAATGGAAAACAGACATCTGTCATGATTTTGAATAGCTGTATCAGCCATTCTTGAATTTTCAATGGAAGGAGTACAAAAGACTACCACTTGTTTACTGATATATATTTTTTTAGTTTTATTTTATTATGTTGTGTTAATCACCATACATTACATCATTAGTTTTTGATGTAGTGTTCCATGATTCATTGTTTGCGTATAACACCCAGTGATCCATGCAGAACGTGCCCTTTTTAATACCCATCACCAGGCTAACCCATCCCCCCACCTCCTCCCCTCTAGAACCCTCAGTTTGTTTCTCAGAGTCCATGGTTACTGATATTTTTAAAGGAGATCAAGTCAGAGTATATATAATAGTGACTACTATAATTGCTCTAAAATACACCAGTGAAGAAAGTAACTGACTCCCCTTTGGCCAGTGGGTAAGCCAGAACCATAATCCTGGTTTTCTTACTGTTTTCAGTGCTTTCTGCTAGCCTAGTGGTTCTCAAAGTAAGCTGAAAACCTTCTAAAAATGAAGATTTCCTAGACCCACCTCAGACCTTGTGAGCCAGAATATCTCCAGATTGAGCCTGGGAATCTCTATTTTTAGAAAGCTGCTCATGTGGTTCTGATGTGTCCTGTCTGCATACCAGTGCGGGGAGCTAGACTGCCTTATTCTGAAAAGAAAAAAGTATGCTGATATGAGGAAGTCATTTTGCATTGTTGTTAAAATGGCTGAGTTCAGAACACATGATATTTTTTTTTTTTTTAAAGATTTTATTTATTTATTTGAGAGAGAGAGAATGAGAGACAGAGAGCATGAGAGGGAGGAGAGTCAGAGGGAGAAGCAGACTCCCTGCCGAGCAGGGAGCCCGATGCGGGACTCGATCCCGGGACTCCAGGATCATGACCTGAGCCGAAGGCAGTCGCTTAACCAACTGAGCCACCCAGGCGCCCAGAACACATGATATTTAAAAAAGGTATCCCCTTAAGTACATCCAAGTTTAGAAAAGTAAACTGTTGAGAGCTAACATATGCTAGGATTCATACCCTTACCATTATGAAGGGTAATCCCTAAAGGCTAGGAGCTTTTTGTCTTGTTTTGCTCTTGAGATACCTTGAGGCTTGAGTTGGGAGCCACAGACCCTGACCTTGCTCTGAAGAAGTAAGCCTCAGCATTGACAGCAGTTCAGAAGAAAAAGAGAACTTCTGTTTCTGTAAGCTGCCCAGCTGCTTTTTAAGAGGAAGTTAAAAGGAGGGGTTGTGAGAATGCATGATCATCCTGGCTTTCCAATTTGGGGACGATGATAGGAAAAAATTCACATGGATTAAAGGGAAAGAAAGTTATTAGGAATCAGGAACATGGTTGTACCTACCTTTTGCTTCAAGTAGTACCTTACTGTAGTTTATAGGTAACTGAACATATGTTGTATTTAATTTTAGAATCAGTTAATAAAAAGCAGCATTTTCTTAAAGATGCTTCTCTTAAATTTCATGCCAGTTAAAAGGTTTTGGAACCAATTACTAACCAACCATAGGTTGGTAGGTAGAAGAGGTAAACATTTCAGCGAGAAGCCTTACGAAAGTGCTTTTGAGGGGATAGTGAATTTATTCAGATAGGATAGCCTTAAATCCCTACTCAGATTCTTTTTGGCTAAATATAAAATTTTACCTTGCTTTTGAGCCAGGGACAGTTGCCTATCCCCAAATCATGCACAGTCTGCTAAGGGTTCCCTTTGACTCAAGGGAAGCCCTCCATAATCTGATCCCCTTGGAGCTGAGTAGTAGGACTTCAGGGCTCACAGCCACTTTTGGGAATCAGGTAACAAAAAAGCACATGCAGCAAGGACTGACTCAATAGAATAAGTTGAGTCTTCTTTCTCACAAATATGAAAATATTCCTTTTCATTAAGTGAAAATACCAGTTTACAAAAAATATGTTAAATATCATCTTTAAATTTTTAAAAATGGAGAAGACACATATTGAGATGTTAACGGTGGTGGTTATTCTGGATAAAGGAAGTACAGAGGTTTTCTCCCTTGTGCTTTAATTTCATAGCTTTTCCTTTGTTAGAAAAATGGAAAATTTGCTTTCTTTATGGATGTCCATGATTTCTAAATTATTTATAAGGAACATGTGTTAGTTTTATCACTAGGAAAAAAAAGTCGCCTTCTTTTTTCATATAAAAAGCATGTTTACAAACTAGACTAGATCCATGGACGTCTGATCAAGATGGTGAAAGCCTCGATGGAAGAAAGAGTAAAGTCTATAGAGAACCAGTGTTTAGTCTGGCAAAGAGAATTCTTACAGAACCAAAGGATCTTCAAACTTTTGAAGGGCTGCTGTCATGGAGATGATAGATTATTCTTATTCTGCAAAGCTTTGGAGAGAAGAACTAGGATCAGCAGGTAGAAATTAGGAGGAGGAAAAAATGTTCTCAGTAGAAAGAATTACCTAACAATCAGTAGCATTCAAAATTGGGATGGGATTGTCTTTATGGTAGTGACATTCCGTTTTGGAAGTGTAAACTGAGGCTGAGTGGCTTTCTGTGTGATTTCTTAAAGAAGGAATTCTTAAATGAGAGATTTGACCAATTGAAGTTATAAACAAAACAAAACAACCACACAGGCTATTTTTTCACTGTCCAAGTGTTTTGAGATTTTCTTTTGCCTCAAAATGATTCAAGTAAAAACAGAAAGCTGGCACTAAGATCTTGGAAAATTACTTATTTGTACCCATTACTTCATATGTAAAATGGGGATAATAATAGTACTTATAGGGTTGTTGTGAGGAGTAAAAGAACTGCTACATTCAAAGCATTTGGTTCAGTGCCCACTCACAGTAATTACTCGGTATACGTTAGGTGCAGTTTTAATAATAATTTGTAATTAATGTGTTACAGGAAATTCAGTAAAGCAAAAATTTAGATAGCAATCATGAACAACAGATTCTGGGAGTGTTTTGAACAGATGGTGTTAGGGGATGTTAGGGAACCACTACACTACTCCTTATAAAATAAAAAGTTTGATTAAACAGATTAATTTTCAAATGAAGGAAGTGATCATTCTGGAGTTCCAGAATGTAGTGGATGAAATTGAGGTCTGCCTTGTAAAAAGACACACCAACTTACTTTTGATCAAGTTCCTAACGGATGTGGAGACTTTACAGTTAATTGTCATGTTATGCCATCCCTATGATGTGAAAACAGAAGAGCCCCCTAACTGAATGTTTTTTTCTCACATATATCACATATAAAAATAAACTAATGTATTAAAGCCCTTTTTAATTATTTACATTCTCTAGTTTTTGTTTTACCTGTCCTCTGAGGCAGTTGGACGAATAGTTGTTTGTAGCGGAGTGTGCAGTTCATTAGAGTAGAAGGTATTGGACAGTGTGTCAGCTCCTTCAAGCTCTCTGCAACAATAGGGCCTGCCATGAATTACCTCCATGTTTCTTGACTAAGATGGCACAGACTGGAAGAGAAGAGGAGGGCACACTCCGTTCAGCAGTCAGCTTGATTTGGTCACTATCACAATGACCCTCCCTCAGGGAAGGCAGGGAACATACTTTATACTCCTGAATTGTTCAAGTCACCACTGCATAGAAATCACTTCACCAACAGGCGGTCTGTGGACCCTCAGATGATCACATCAGTAATAAATAGCAACTTAAATTCTATGGAAATGAATTTCAATGGAAACAAATCCACAAGTGGAAGATGTTCCTTAGTACAATCTAAACACTATGTGGATGACATGACATATAGGTCCATATCCATAAAAGGCCACTACTGACATCAACTGAAATTATATTTTTGCCTCAAAATTTACCATAACTATTTAAGAAAGCTCAGCTGATCCCCCACTCCCTCCCCACCCCATAATATTTCCAAAAAGTAGGCAGAATCATCCAAAAGAATCAGCAGCTGTGCTTCTAAAGGTTTCAGGGATCCGGAATGAGAGAAACACTTTGCAGAGTGGAGAAGCAGGGGCGCAGCACGAGCAGGACGCCAAAGGGGTGAGAATCCCACCCTCTCCCTCAGACTTGGAGGGGGAAGCCGAGGAGGCACCTTGGCTGGGACCGCGTGGCTCCCTGGCCATCAGCGTCCTGCCAAGCAGTGTGACTAGGGGGTTCGGACGCACCTGAGACATCCGCCTGGGAGCGGCTCTGGACCGCGTCTCCCCTTCCCCAGAGCTGGTGGGCCTCTGCGGGGCATGGAATCCCGCTGTCATCCGCACCTGCGGGCCCGGGGAGCTTGCGGGCTGGGGGCAGGTGCGGGTGGGAGAGAGAGAGGGACCGCGGACAGGCCAGGGGTGGGGTTGAGGGTGCCTGTGACGGCAACCGTGACCGTGGCACTAGGTAATGCATTCTTGCGGGGCAGCGGGCGGCTCTTAGAGGTTTCGCAGGCTCGCTCCGCGACCCGTAGGAATGGGAAGTGGGACGTGAAGCGTGGAGGGAGGGCTAGACATCCAGTGTAGAGGTGAAAGGAACTCTTCCGGCGACCCAGGCCCCCGGCCCCGCCCCCACGCCTCGCCCCGCTCTGACCCCAGGCGACCTCTCGTGGCGGCTTCATGTTCTTCTTTGTGGGCTGCCTGTTCTAGGCTTTTCCCCTGGCCGAGGCGTTCGCTCGTGTGGACCGGGCAGAGGATGAGCACAGGGCCAGGATTGAGGGCCAGAGGACACCCTGGTGAGGCGGGAGCGACCAACCCATGTTCCCCCTCCACCTCCCCTTGCGGGAATGGAGAAGAGTGCCGCCACATCCAGGGTGGCTTCTCAGATCTCTGCACGCGCAGCTCGCGGGATTGCGCCCTGTGAGAACCTCAGCTCTTCCTCCGCTGGGTGGGTGCGGAAGTGGTGAACGGGCAGGTTGGCCTGCGGATGCCCTATGCAGTTCCCAAGGATCTAGCCCCACCTTGATGTCCTCAGTTACCCGCACCCCTGCCCTTGCCTTTCCCCCCCAGAAACAAATGTGAACCACGTTTCTGCACTTAAGGAGCCATGAGTTTCTCTGATGACTGAGAACTGGGCTCCCCAGAGGGATGGGGGCGTGGGAAGCTTAGGTTTCGGGAGAGGCTAGAACCAAGCCTGCAGGAACACAGAAGGATGTGGGGGTAAGAGTGATCACCACCTCTAAGAAGGGAGGTGTGACAGTGTCCTCGTTCTCTGCCTTTTTTTTTTTTTTTTTTTTTTTTTACAACTTTTTAATCAGCCGACCAGTGGGTATTCATTTTATGCTGTGCCTTCTAGGTTAATGTTAGCTGATGTGAGGGAAAGAAAGGTACACTGGAGTAGGCAAGGTAGTCATTTTGTATTTTTGGTCAACTTTTTAGTCCCGGCACCTCTTCCACAACTCCACTTGCAAGAGTAAATACTGCTGGAGATAAGAGTTGTGAATTAGGTGGTTTGCCTATACCTTTTACTCCTTTAAACATCTTGCCCCCACCCCAAAAAACTTCTCATGGAAGTCCATCCTAACCTTTTTTTAAATTTTATTTTGTCCTTTTGCTGCTCTAGGGTTTTCAGGATTTCCCTTTAAATTCCTTCCCATTAAATTTCCTGTCAGCTCAGCCTATTTCCTGTGCCCAGCCTTCCATTAATTTACATATTCCACCTTTCAATTGTGCTTGACCTTTGTCCCATTTCCTTATGGCTTGATTCTTCCTGGGAGGTAATAATTGAGCATAATAGATTGAATCAGGCATATCTGCTGAAGCTGCATCACTAGCCCCATGTTTCTATGTATGTGAATGGTTGTGGTACCAGGGAAGTTAGGGCAACAATGGGTTGATTGACCAGGATATATGGTGATAGTCTACAGGTTCTACTGGGTTTGAAATTTTATTTTCTGTCAAGTGGGAGTAAAGGGTAGGGAAATATAATTACTTATTTTTAAATTTGCTATTTCCAAATAAAACTTATAGGCAAGAAAAAAATTCATTGTCAGGGGGTGCCTGGGTGGCTCAGTTGTTAACCGTCTGCCTTTGGCTCAGGTCATGATCCCAGAGTCCCGCATCGGGCTCCCTGCTTGATGGGAAGCCTGCTTCTCCCTCTCCCACTCCCCCTGCTTGTGTTCCCTCTCTCGCTGTGTCTCTGTTAAATAAATAAATAAAATCTTTAAAAAAAATTCATTGTCAGATCTTTATAAAACAAGGGTTCACTTTGGAAATCCTTCCCTATCTGAAAGTTTCCTGAGGATGTCAAGACTGGGTCTACTTGACCATGCTCCTTATTCTAGGCTTTTTTAACTTAACTCACACCGCCTCAGCCATCAGGTGATATATGTGACCCCAACAACACAAAGTAGCCACTTACGGGGAGGTGCTCAAAATAACTGACTTAGGTCTCTCACCACCACCAGTGGAGTCAGTAGCCTCGGATCACTTTCCTACTTCTGACAGGTTGATCTCTCCTTCATCACCTCATTTACCTTAATATATTCTTTGAGTCACCACTAATCCTTCCAGCAGGGAAAATGAAATTTGGGATTGAAAAAATGTATGCATAGAATATTGTGGCTGGATTGACAAAAATTCCAAACCCCTAAAGTTAGACCTTTAACCTTCAAGGAAATAATATATAGGAAGACAATAATAATGTAAATTATTAGTTATACTCTGTAACCTTTGTTTTAAATCTGTTATCGAGACTTTTATTTTTTATTTATTTATTTATTTTAAGATTTTATTTATTTGCGAGAGAGAGAATGAGAGACAGAGAGCATGAGAGGGAGGAGGGTCAGAGGGAGAAGCAGACTCCCTGCCGAGCAGGGAGCCCGATGCGGGACTCGATCCCGGGACTCCAGGATCATGACCTGAGCCGAAGGCAGTCGCTTAACCAACTGAGCCACCCAGGTGCCCTATAGAGACTTAAATAAGTGGTATTTGATAATGAACCAAATAAGGTTTTGAGATATCTGGTACTTCTTGGTAGATAGGAGTATTTAAAAAAATTCCCACCTCTCAGTTTTGATATAATTGATATATAACATTGTATAAGTTTAAAGTGTACAGCATAATGACTTCATATATGTGTATGTTATGAAATAGTTATCACAATAATTTTAGTTGTTAGCATCTGTCACCATGTTTAGTTACAAAAAAGACTTTTTTTCCCTTGTGATGAAATCTTTTAGGATTTGCTCTCTTAATAACTTCAAATATACCATATAGCATTAACTCTAGTCATCCTGTTGTGCATTATCTCCCAGTACTTTTTGTATTTGGAAATTTGTACTTTTTGACCACCTTCACTTGATTCCCTCATCTCTTACCCCCTGCCTTTGGTGACTACAGATGTGATCTTTTTTTCTATGAGTTTGGTTTTTTTTTGGATTCCACATATAAGTGAGATCATACAGTATTTATCTTTCTCTTATTTTACTTAGCATAATGCCCTCAAGATCCATACATGTCATTATGAATGCAGGATTTTTTTTTTTTTAAGATTTATTTGTGAGAGAGGGAGAGGGAAAGAGAATGAGAGAGAAAGTGAACAAGCAGGGAGAGCAGCAGGCAGAGGGAGAAACAGACTCCCTGCTGAGCAAGGAACCAGATGCAGGACTTGATCCCAGGACCCTGGGATTATGACCTGGCTGAAGGCAGATGCTTAACTGGCAGAGCCACTCAGGCACCCTCATGAGTATTTTTTAAAGGGAAAAAGTTTGAGTCTTATTCCTTGCCTAGAAGATGGGTTGGGAAGTCTCTTTCAGTGACTTTAAAATATACATTTAAAAATATTGCAAAGCTTAAAACCTCATTGATTCCAATGTATATATCCTACTTATTAGGATGACAATTAAAAATACATATTCTGCTGGCTTTAAAATTGAACTGATTACAAATGAGTTTAATGACACTTTAATTAATAGTAAATTGAGTTTTTTTGCCTTAAGTAGCTAAGGAACTATGTAGTCATTGAAATGACATAGATGCAGATATTTATAAAATGTGCTTATTTAGTAAATAATCCCTAATTGCCTAGAATGTGTCAGGGATTGTCCCAGTGCCTGCAATCTCGGGATATGGACCCAGGGACCAGTTATAGTCCAATGTGTAGGTGCAGCATCGAGAGGCAAACACTCTTGCACTTCTAGCCTCAAGAATTATGGAAGTGAGGACTGTAGTCATGCTGTGTATTTTCTTCCTAGTCTAGGTGGACTAGGCTCCAAAGATGGCCCCCAGTGAACCACAGCTCCTGCTATTAATGCTCATGTGTACTTCCCACCTACATTTGAATGGGCTGGTCTGTGACTCATGTTAACCACTTGCATGCAGTAGAAGTGGTGCTGTACCAATTCTAGACCTAGTCTTTAAGAGGATTGGCAGCTTCTACTTTCTCCTTCTTGGAACATTTGCTTTTGGGAGCTCTGAACCACCATGAAATAAGTCTGACTACCTTACTGGAGAGACCCTGTGGAAAGATTACATGAAGAGGGAGAGAGACCCTGTTGTCATAATGTCCCTGTTATCTGAAGAGATGACTCCAGTCCCACCTGTCATCTGACTCAACCACATGAGAGGCCCCAGGTGACACCAGCAGAAGAACTGCCCACATGATCTCAGTCAACCTACAGAATCACAAGGTAATAAAACAGTTGTTCTTTAAAACCACCAAGTCCTGGGAGGGTTTATCATGCAGTAATAGATAACCAAACACTTGTTATGTAATGTTTGTACATATTGTGTGATTTTTTGTCTTTCTTATTTTTTTAAATATTAGAATGTTTTAATATTTTAATGTTAATTAAAGGATGTTTGTTGGTGGTTGACTTTACAGTGTAGTATTTAAGATGCAGAATATTTTGATGGCATTGTAACTAAACTAGGAGAGGAAATTAACATTATTCAGAAGTAGACATGGTGACTGTTAGGACCTTCTGGGGAGAGAGTGATAGTATATTCATTTGTATGAAAAATAATTTCATCATTTTAGGTGGAAGCATGCCATATTATTACTGCATTGATGTTTAAATATGGGTAGAGAGGTGTCTGTGGATACTGAAGAGCCAAAGGAGTGGACTTTAGGCTAGTTCATGCCACAGTAACATATAACCCCTGAATCGAAGTGGCCTAAAATCTCAGTAGCTAGTTTCTCCTTATGCTCCAGTACTGCAGGGGGCCTCTGCACCTTGTCATTCAGGGGTCTAGGTTGATGGAAAACCTACTGTCTGACAATTCTGCCATCTCAGTATGGGGGCCTCAAGATTTGGACCAGCAGAAGGGAGTGTAGATAATTAAGTACCAGCTCTTAAATGTTTCTACTCAGAAGTGATTTGCATCAGTTTCTAAACATTTCAGTGGCCACAGGAAATAACAGGACGTGGCCTGGGATATGTCATGTTCCTATGTACCTAGAAAAAGAGGGAACTGGAAATGTTAGTGAGTTTTAGAAACATCAGTTACAGTGTTCTACTACTTTGCCTTCCTCCAAGTTTTAGCTTCATCCTATCATTCTCTACACTGCCACCTGGGAGACTTTTGTAAAATGCAAATCTGAGATGTAAAATGCAAATCTTGCTTGAAAGATATGAGTTGGCCAGAACTGGCCTTTAGAAGTGGCCTGCCATTGCGGGAGGGTACGGGCTGGATACAGCTGCTGGTGGAGAGAGAGTGGTCTAATGGCACAGCTGGAACTCTTCTTTGTAGCCGCTGGGCTCTGGTGGTGAATAATAATAATAGAGGATCAGTACCTGAAACAGAAGTGTCTTATACTGTTACCTTTGCCTTGCAGGGTCATTCCAGTACCCTCTATTGATGAAGTTTAAAATTCTGCCACCTGACAAAGGAGAAGCTTTTGCGGGATCCAAGTCCACTATCACAAAATGCAGGGCAAAGAAGAGTGAATTTGGAATGGAGAACCAATAAATTGATAATTTGCACACCTTAGCAAAGATAATTTATTTAACACATACTATGTGCCAGGTGCTATGATAGAATTATGTGTGTGTGTGTGTGTGTAGGTGTACATAATTTTAAATCCCACAGCAGCCCTGTGAAGTAGATATTATTCTTATTTGACATATATGAAAAATGATCCATGTTTGTCTGGACATCAAAGCTATGCTCTTTTCTGCTATCCTGATATTCTTTTCTTCTCTGTGGAAAGTTAAATGCACCCTCATGTCTTCCCCTTTAGTGCTTGCCTCTGTATTACAACACTTACATTGCAGTATCTATTGGTTTGTATGTCTACCTCTCTCTATAATATAGGAGTTTGTATGTCTACCTCTCTCCATAATATAGGAGTTCCTAAAAAGCAGGATTAGTGTTTTTCAATTCATTTTGGGTTCCTAATGCACACCTTTAGTGCTTAGTACCTAACAGGCACTTAAATGCTCATGAAAAGAATAATTGTTTGGTTGTTCCCTCCTTGAAGCCAGTGCCAGTGGGCTAAATAATTCTGGAAACACCTAGGTAGGTACCAAGTAAATCTGTTGAATTGGGTTGAATATTTGCCATTGGATTAAGCTAGTTGGGTCTTGTTGAGTCTTGAGAATAGGGAAAGCCTTTCTTGTTTTTATTTTATTTTATAGTTTGGTTTATTTATTAATACTATAATGTGGTGGGAAACTGTCTATTTAAAATCTCTTTGGTATGTTTTTGTGCCTAGGAAATCTTTGATTCCTAAAAAACACTTGGCCCATAGTATAATGGTACAATTTTAGTTCACACTCATGGGTAGGTTCTGATGTTGGTCATTCCATTAAATTTCCTTTAGGTCCACATTTTACCTCTGTCACTTTTTCAAGTAAGGAATTTTGGAATCATCCTTTGGATTATGTTGTTGGTATTGAAAGAGTATTGAGTTTTTTTCTGGCAGGCAGTTAAATTACCAGCATGTATGAGACTTGGTTTTAGCCTTTATTAAGGTGGGTCTATTTCAACTTTGCCCCTGACTCTTTGCCCCTTTATAAAGGGGCCTTAGCTGAATGGCCAGAATGTTCACCAAAGTCCCTTCACTGTCCCTAGGCCTGAACTCCAGTGTGTCCCCAGCACTCTTCAGTGTCTAGAATCTTTATTCAGTTCTCATGCTTCCAGCAGCTATTCTAGTCCTGGATTTTGCTGTGTGTTTGAGACCCTCCCTCACAGGTCAGAGTTAAGATTCATGAGCTTTCAGGACTTGGTAACCCCTAATTTATCCTCTGCTTCCCCAACTTATTGTCATTATTATTTGTTTTGTTTTTTTCTTTTTTCTTTTTTTTTTTTTAAAGATTTTATTTATTTATTTGAGAGAGAGAGAATGAGAGAGAGCACATGAGAGGGGGGAGGGTCAGAGGGAGAAGCAGACTCCCTGCCGAGCAGGGAGCCCGATGTGGGACTCGATCCAGGGACTCCAGGATCATGACCTGAGCCGAAGGCAGTCGCTTAACCGACTGAGCCACCCAGGCGCCCTTTTTTTCTTTTTTTTATTTATTTATTTGACAGAGACAGAGACAGCAAGAACAGGAACACAAGCAGGGGGAGTGGGAGAGGGAGAAGCAGGCTTCCTGCTGAGCCGGGAGCCCAATGTGGGACTCGATCCCAGGACCCTGGGATCATGACCTGAGCCAAAGGCAGTCGCTTAACCAACTGAGCCACCCAGGCGCCCCTGTTTTGTTTTTTTCTATTCTTGTTTTGGTACATCTCTGTCATCACTTTTCTATATTTCATCTCTGTACATTTCAGTACATCTCTGTCATCACTTTTCTGTATTCCCTCTGCTGAAATGCCTAGTTCCGTTTCTGTTTTCCTAACTATACATATTGTATCACACATAGGTAAGAAAAACTGTTGAATAAAAAAGAAACAGAATAAGATCTAAAGCTCCATAACATTTATTTAAGTTAAACACAACGGAAAAAGTGACATAATCAATATGGTGACATAGGCCATTCTTCACTTCAGTCCCCCTATATAAGAAGACCAACTAGCAACTATCTATAGACAAGACATTGTGAAAATCGCAGAACCCAGGGGTGAGGCTGAAGCACTTCCATGTCTGCAGAGATTGAGAAGAACCTCATTAGGAGAGTAGGAGGAGTGACTGCACTCTGATTCTATTGCCCCTCCATGCCTGGATGCACTGAAGTCCCCCCAGGGCCTATGGTTTCACAAGTGGGGAAAAATATAGAGCCCTAGGTGGACATCCAGCCTCTGAGCATTGTGGGATGCTTCCCAGGAAACCCACTTGGGTCTTCCTTCACAGAGATGGCTGGGAGAATCTGTGGGGCTCAACCACTGGGGATAAGATAGAGATGGAGAAGAGGTTAGGGCTTACAGCAACTGAAGCTCAGAACTTGGCAAATCACATTCCTGCTTGCAGTGGTGCCTGAGCAGAGGTCCTAGCCAGTGGCCCTGTCTGGACAGGGAACTTGGTTGGCAGTTCTGCTTGATTTGGGTCCCTACCTAACAGGCTTTACCAGCTGTTGAGCCTGTTCTATGCCTCCTCACCCGAGGCAGGGAAGCAAATTTCCATCTGCACCCAATTCTTGAATATAGCTTCCAATCCCACCTGATCAGGAAATCCAGGCAACCACAGAGTCCATCCTACAGCCATGCACAGGCAGGGAGCCAGGTCAGCAGTTTTGCCCAACTATTAAGTATAGCTCTGGCCCCACCCCACATAACCAGGGAGTGTGAACAGTGACCTTAGGAAGGCTTGCAGTCAAGCCTATATTACTGCCCAGCTGTGGAGCCCAGCCTAGAGCCCAACCCAATTGCTGAACCCAGTCCATGGCCTTACCTAATAGGGAACCCAGCCAGTTACCCTGCTAGACCTCAGTGTACACTAGCCCCACCAAAGTACAGGATACAGCTGGACCCCTCCTGACCAGAGAGCACAGCCAGCAGCCTACCTAATCATGAAGCATAGCCTGTATGCTTATGTATGGTTGCCCAGCTTCAGGGTCTGTGGCCTTGCCTCTTCATAGGAACTAGCCTGAGGCCTGTCCAACCCTGAAGCTCTGCCTGCAGTCCCACCCGAGCACAGAGTCCAGTCAGCAGCATCATCCAGTTGGAGAGCACAGTCTGAGATCCAATCTAACAGGAGCAATTGCAGAGCTCAGCCCATAGCCTTTCCCAACCGTGGAGTTCAACCAGTGGCATCACCCACCATGGAACATAGCCTGTGACCTTGCCTGACCAGAGATGATTGCAAAGCCCAACTAGTGGCCACATCTGACTGTGAAGCACAGCCAACAGCCTCACCCCATGAGAGAGCCCACCCAACAACTTTGCTTGACATGTGGCTCAGCCAGGAGGCCTACCCTGGAGCTCAGCCAGTGGCACCCTCCCCCCTTACAACCTCAGAGCATAAGCAGTGGCCTCGCTCAACTAGACCCTGATAGCAAGCCCAGTTGCTCACAGACTGTGCCAGCTGACCCATCCAGTCCAGCTGAGCTGACTAGTGAAGATCTTTCTCTGCTGAAATGAACCTGTAAAGTATAGAAGAAGACACTGCTATTCAAATGCATAGATACAAATGCAGGGAATCAAGGATCATGAAGAATCAGGGAAACATGACTAAAGGAAACTAATAAAGGTTCAATAACTGACCCTAAAAAAATGGAGATCTATGAATTGTCTGATAAAGAATTCAGAATAACCCTCTGAAGAAATTCAGTGAACTATAAGAACACACAGAAAGTTAAACAAAATTAGGAAAACAATGCATAAACAAAATGAGAAGTTCAATGAAGAAATGGAAACCATAAAAACCCCAAACAGAAATCCTAGAACTAAAATAGAATGACTGAACTGAAGAATTTAATAGAGAGCTTCAACAGCACACTTGACTAAGCAGAAGAAAGAATCAGTGAACTAAAGGTAGGGCATTTGAAATTACCCAGTCAGAGGAGCAAAAAGAAAAAAGAATGAAAAAGAGTGAAGAAAGCCTATGGGACTTATACCATCAAGAGAAACAGTAAAATGGAAATCCCAGAAGGAGGACAGAAAAAGAAAGGGACAGAAAATCTATTTTTTTAAAGATTTTATTTAAGAGAGAGAGTGAGTGGGGAGAGGAGCAGAGGGAGAGGGACAAGTGGGCTTTGTGCTGAGTGTGGAGCCCCATGCAGGGCTTGATCTGACGACCCTGAGATCATGACCTGAGCTGAAATCAAGAGTTGGATGCTTAACTGATTGAGCCACCCAGCCACCCCCAGAAAGTCTCTTTAAAGCAATAATGGCTGAAAACTTCCCAAATTTGGGGAGATAAATTGACATCCAGATTCATGGGGTCTAAACAACCCCAAATAGGTTGAACCCATAAAGGGCTACACTAAGATATTATAATTAAATTGTCAAAATTTGGAACAAAGAATCTTGAAAGCAGGAAAAATGAGTTGTCACATACATGGGAGGCAGTCGGGGTGTCTGCGTGGCTCAGTCATTAAGTGTCTGTCTTCGGCTCAGGTCATGATCCCAGGGTCCTGGGATCAAGCCCCTGCATTGGGCTCCTTGCTCAGCGGGAAGCCTGCTTCGCCTTCTCCCACTCCCCCTGCTTGTGTTCCCTCTCTTGCTATATCTCTCTCTGTCAAATAAATAAATAAAATCTCTAAAAAAAGAAAGAAACTTTGCAGTCTAGGAGAGAGTGGTATGATATATTTAAAATATTGAAAGAAAAAAAAAAACCTGTCAACCAAGAATACTATACCTGACAAAGCTGTACTTTAAAAGGGAACAGAAAGAAAGACTTCCCCTAAGAAACAAAAGCTGAGGGAGTTCATCACCACTAGACATGACTTACAAGAAATGCCAAAGGGCATTCTTCAAGCTGAAATAAAAGGATGTTAATTAACATAATAAAAAGTGAATATGTAAAAGTCACTGGTAATGGTAAACATATAGTCAAAGTCAGATTTTCTAATATTGTAATGGTGGTGCATAATTTACAACTCCTGTTTAAAAGTTCAAAAACAAATGATTAAAAATAGCCATAACTACAATAATATGTTACTGGATACACGATATAAAAAGACATACATTGTATCATCAATAACCTAAAATGTGATAGTGGGGGAGAAATAAAAGTATAAAGTATCTGTATGCTACCAAAGTTGAATTGCTATTAGCTTAAAATAGGATATTATAAGATATTTTGTGTAAGTCTCATGGCAACCACAAAAGAAAATCTGGATTAGATACACAAAAATTATGATAAAAGAGTCAAAGTATACTACCACAAAAAGTCATCAAGTAACAAAGGAAGACAGCAAGAGAGGAAGCAGGAACAAAAAATCTACAAAGCAGTCAGAAAAAAATGAACAAAATGGCAATAGTAAGTCCTTGCCTATCAGTAATTGCTTTTAAAATAAATGGATTAGGGGTGCCTGGGTGGCTCAGTCGTTAAGCGTCTGCCTTCGGCTCAGGTCCTGATCCCAGGGTCCTGGGATCGAGCCCCGCATCGGGCTCCCTGCTCGGTGGGAAGCCTGCTTCTCCCTCTGCCACTCCCCCTGCTTGTGTTCCCTCTCTCGCTGTGTCTTTCTCTGTCAAATAAATAAATAAAATCTTTAAAAAAAAAATAAAAAAAAATAAAAATAAAATAAATGGATTAGATTCTTCAATCTAAAGATAGAATGAATGCATAAAAAAAGATCCAATGATATGCTGCTCATAAGAGACTCACTTAACTGTAAGGACACACATGGACTGAGAGTGAAGGGCTGGAAAGAGATATTTCAAGCAAATGATAATCAAAAGACAGCAGACATAGCTTTACTTAGACAAAATGGACTTTAAGCTAAAAATGGTCTAAAGAGACAAGGTCATTATAAAAATGATAAAGGTGTCAATTCATCAAGAAGATACAACAATTGTAAATGTTTATGCAGCCAACATCAGAGCCCCTAAATACATAAAGCAAATACTAACAGAACTAAAAGGAGAAGTAAACAACAATGAATAATGAATAGATCATCCAGACAGACAATCAATAAGGAAACAGCGATTTGAACAACATTCATCCAACAGCAGCAGAATACACATTTTTCTCAAGTGCACACAGAACATTTTCTAGAATGGATCACAAAGGAAGGTTAGGTCACAAAAGAAGTCTTTAAAAAGATACTGAATCGTTCAATATCTTTTTTGATCACAATAGTATGAAACTAGAAATAAATAATAGGAGGAAAATTGGAAAATTCATAAGTGGAAATTAGAACACTTCTGAGCAATGAATGGGTCAAAGAAGAAATAAAAAGGAAATAAAAAATATCTTGAGATAAAATGAAAACACAGCATACCAAAATACAGGATATGCAGCAAAAGCAGTTCTAAGGGCTTATAGTGATATATGCATACATCAAGAAAAAAGAAAGACCTCAAATGAACAACCTAACTAGTTCCTCAAGGAATTAGTAAAAGAGCAAATTAAACCCAAAGTAATCAGGAGGATGGAAATAAACATTAGAGCAGAAGTAAACTAAATAGAGAATAGAAAAACAATAGAAAAGATTAACAAAACTAAGAGTTGGTTCTTTGAAAAGATGAACAAAAAGGACAAGCCTTTAGCTAGACTAGCCAAGAAAAAAAGAGGACCCAAGTTAATAAAATTATAAATGAAAAAGGAGGCATTATAATTGATACCACAGAAATAGGATCATAAGAAACTACAATGAATAATTAATTGTACACCAACAAGGTGGACAACCTAGAAGAAATGGATAAATTCCTAGAAGCATGCAACCTACCAAGACTGAGTCAGAAAGAAATAGAATATCTGAACAGATCAATAATGAGTAAGGAGATTGAATCAGTAATCAAAAACCTTATAACACAGAAAAACCCATGACCAGATAATTTCATTGGTGAATTCTATGAAGCACTTACAGAAGAAGTAACACCAATCCTTCTCAGACTCTTCGGAAAAAAATAGAAGAAGGGTAACACTCTCACACTTATTTTACAAGGCCAGCATTACCCTGCTACCAAAGCTTGCTAAGGACATTACAAGAAAAGAAAACTATAGGTCAATATCCCTGGTACATATAGTTGCAAAAATTCTCAACAAAATACTACAAAACTAAGTTCCACAACACATTAAAAGTATCTTATCAAGTGAGATTCATCCTTGGGATGCAAGAATGGTTCAACAGATACAAATCAACAAATGTGATATATCACATTAATTGAATAAAAGATAAAAATCATATGATAATCTCAGTAGATGCAGAAAAGCATTTGATAAAATTCAACGTTCATCCATGATAAAAATTCAACAACTTAGATCTAGAAGAAGTATACCTTAATATAATAAAGGCATATAAGACAAGCCCAGAGCTAACATACTCAGTAGTGGAAGGTTGAAAACTTTTTCTCTAAGATGTGGAAAAAGACAAGATTCCTACTCTCACCATAGTACTGGACATCCTAGCCAGAGTAATCAGGCACAAAAAAGAAGTAAGAGGAATCCAAACCACAAAGGAAGAAGTAAAATTATGTTTGTAGATGACAAGATGTTATATGTAGAAAATGTTAAAGACTCTAATGAAGAGTTGTTAGAACTAGTAAATGACTTTAGTAAAGTCACAGGAAGCAAAATCAACATACGAAATTATTTGCATTTCTATATACTAACAAATTATCTAAAAAGAAAACGATAACATTTACAATAGCATCAAAAACAATAAAAGACATAGGAATAAATTTAACCAACCATATGAAAGATCTGTACTTAGAATTATGAGACAATGATGAAAAATCGAAGAAGACACAAACAAGTAAATGGAAAGATATTCCATATTCATGGATTAGAAGAACTAATATTGTTAAAGTGTCCATACTACCAAAGCCATCTATATTTTCAATGCAATTTTTATCAAAATTCCAGTGGCATTTTTTACACTTGATCTTAGCCAAAAGGCCGAGAAGCGATCCAGTGGCATTTTTTAAAGAAATAGAAAAAGCAATCCTAAAATTTGTATGGAAGCACAAAAGAACCTGAGTAGCCATAGTGATTCTGAGAAGAAGAAAGCTAGAGGCATCACATGTCCTGATTTCTAACTATATTACAAAGCTATATGATCAAAACAGTATGTTATATGCATAAAAACAGACACATTGACCAACAACAGAATTGAAAGCTCAGGATTAAACCCATGCATATATGTCAGCTAATATTTGACAAAAGAGCCAAAAATAATCAATTGGGAAAAGATAGTCTCTTCAATAAATGGTGCTGGGAAAACTGAATATTCACAAAGAATGAAACTGGACCCTTATACTACTCACAAAAACGAACTTGAAATAGATTAATGACTTAAGACCTGAAACCATAAAACTCCTAAAAGAAAACATTGAAAAACCTCCCTGACATTGGTCTTGGCAACAATTTTGTGGATATGACATCAAAAGCACAAGCAACAAAAGCAAAAATAAATAAGTGGGACTACATTAAACTAAAAATTAGCTTCTGCACAGCAAAAGGAATGATCAAGAAAACGAAAAGGCAACCAATGGAATGGTAGAAAACATTTGCAAACCACATATCTGATAAGGGGTTAATATCCTACATATATAAGGAACTCATACAACTCAATAGCAAAAAAACAAACAAAAACAAAAACAAAAAAAGAAACAAAAACCCCCAAATAATCTGGTTAAGATGGGCAAGGGGTCTGAGTAGACATTTTTTCCAAAGGAGACATTCAAATAGATAACAGGTACATGAAAAAGTGGTTAAGATCATTAATCATCAGGGAAATGCAAATCAAAACCAAGTGAGAAATGATGCCATACCCGTTAGAATGGCTATTATCAAAGAGACAAGAGATAACATGTGCTGGTGAGAATGGAGAAAAGGGAACCCTCATGCACTTTGATGGGAATGTAAACTGGTGCAGCCACTATGGAAAACAGTATGGAAGTTCCTCAAAAAATTAAAAATAGAACTACTATATGATCCAGCATTTCCACTTTTGAATATATATTTAGAGGAAATGAACTCATGATCTCAGAGATATCTAGGCCCCTATGTTCATGCAGCAGTATTTACAATCACCAAGACATGGAAACAACGTAAGTGTCCATTGATGAATAGATAAAGAAAATGTGTGTGTGTGTGTGTAAAATGGAATTGGTAAAAAGAATTTTGAGCATTTTGGGCATACACATATGTCACACACATACACATACACTTTACCAACATATACTACGGTTGACTCTTGAACAACACGGATTTGAACTGTGTGGGTCCATTTATATGTGGATGTTTCACAGTACGGTACTTTCTTATGATTTTCTTAATACTTTCTTTTCTTTAGCTTACTTTAAGAATACAGTATATAATAAAAATAACAAACAAAGTACCTGTTAGTTGATTGTTTATGTTACTTGTAAGGCTTCTGAGCAACAGTCGGCTAATAGTTAAGTTTTGGGGGAATAAAAAATTATACTCGTATTTTTGACTGCTTGGGAGTGTGGTGCCCCTAACCCCTGTATTGTTCAGTAATGAACTGTGTATATATATTTGTACACAACTTTTAAGACATTTGGTGGTAAAATATGCATATTGAAATGAGAGATTTTATATGCTTATATTTATTGCTTACCAGATTTATTCTTTTTTCCACGACTTCATTTATTCTATAAATGTTAATTGAACAACTGTGCGTTCAACATAGGGGATGCAAAGTTGAAAATGTCTGATCCTTGATCTCAGAAAACCGCAGTTTAGTAACCTGTTGGATTCCAAAGTGGGGTGAAACATTACCAAGATGGTACAAGGTGATCCAATAGGGCATGGAAAAAATAATTAGAACCTCTATATATTTTACCCAAACATTTAAATTTCTACTTTTACTTACATTTTATACTGGACTTTGTTAATTCTGTGATACACATAAAGGAAGTGTATGGGGAAATAGCCTCTCATTTATTTTTCAAGGGAATATAATTGGTACAATATAAATGGAAGGCAATATAATGGAATATATTGGAAGGCAATTTACAATATAAATGGAATTTTCCAACATCTATCAAAATTGTGACTGGATAGCATTTTGACCTAGAAATTCCTTTTCTAGGAATTTTCCCTGCACACATGCATACCCACAGGGCTCAAGCAGTACAGCATTGTATGTAACAGGAAAAGATTTGATATAACCTAAAGTCCATCAACTAAGTTATATCACATCCATACAATGCAATACCATGCAGCCATTAAAAAGAGCGATGATACTTTTTATTTATTGTCTTCAAACAAGCTCTGAGATATATCTGAAGGGAAGAAAAATCAAAGTATAGAACAGTTATAGGGTATGCTACTATTTGTTAGTAAATGAAAGAAATTGATATATTTTCTTTTTTTTTAAGATTTTATTTATTTATTCATGAGAGACAGAGAGAGAGAGAGAGAGGCAGAGGGAGAAGCAGGCTCCCAAGGAGCAGGGAGCCCGATGTGGGACTCGATCCCAGGACCCTGGGATCATGACCTGAGCCGAAGGCAGACGCTTAACCATCTGAGCCACCCAGGCGCCCATAAATTGATATATTTCCTAATAATTCTATGTATATATATACATACAACATTTCTTATATATGCTTAGAATATTTCTAGAAATATGCACAAGAACCTGGCCACATTACATTGATTGACCTTGGGAAGGGGAAGTGGTAACTAACTCAGTGGAGGGAGGGAGGGGGTTTACCATATTCCCTTTTTGCAACTTTTGAGTTTTGAACCATATTACTTATTTGTTGTAGATGAGGTTTTCTGGAAGCAGATGCTGAGTGGGAGTTTGGGGTACAAGATGTTTGTTAAAGACAACACCTGTGGAAGGGAGGAAGGGAAGCAGGACTGGGCAGAGGGAGAAGCCTGTCTGTGTCTCCAGCCTGACAAAACCTTGACTAACCCTCTGGGGAGCTTTGGAGCACAAATGGCCTGATGTTACTTTTCCTAACCCTATACTTCATTGAGAATTTGGGTGGATATAAAATCCCAACAGTGTGAAGGAAGAAAAGTTATTCTTAGATTAGTAAGTCTTGGAACAATGTATCTTCCAGGAATCTCTTTCAATTTGTTTAAGTCAGTGATCCTCCCCACCTCATCCCTGTCTTTGAATTCAAAGGTAATTTTTAACTGATGCAAATGTATAATCATGCTTATTTGTTTGTTTACAAATTTGACACCATATGGAAAACTGGGATGCAGTCACCCTAATGCAAATCCTGTAGAATTCTTTTGACTTCTTAAACTTTGTTCACCTATTTCTTTCTAAACATAAAATTAATCTTAAAAGAAGACTCAAAGTTTGGAAGTCAATTAGTATAACTTCACAGGCCGTGCAGAAGTGCTGTCTGTGATATTCCTGATGTATAACCATCCAGTCTTTGCTCACATTTCCTTAGCTTATATAAGTCAGATCAATTACTGGGCAGCTATAATTGTTAGAAGTTCCTTTCAAACTTCCCAATTTGTAACTTCCACCAATAGGTAGTAACACAGAAGCCTTTCTCTTCTCTGACTAGCCCTGACTTTAGAAGCACGTTGCTTTCGTTAGTCTAAAAGAAGTGACATGACACCTCCACCATGTCCTACCCCTCAGCTTTTCTCTGCCACTTTGCTGTGTTTATTAGTATTAGAGTGAACAGTGCTCAGAGACCTGAAAAGTGAGGAGAACAGGTTTGCTTAGGGTAAGAAACAAGACTTCAGAAATGATTTAGTGTCTTGAGTAAGGTCATGCATAACACTACAAGGTAAAACCCTTATCCAGTTTGATTGGCAAGTGAAAGGCTCATGCGTCAGAGAAATCGCCGACTTCAGTGATGTATAATCCCTGGCTCCATGCCTGCCCCATTCCCCTATGAGGAGAGGGCCATTGCCCTCTCGCTGTCCTGTGATGTAGGATATGGCCAAGACTGACAGAGAAGGTTGAAGGGGCAGTTGTTAAAATGTCACCCACCCGGACTGAAATCCAAATGGCTTAATTTAACATGATGCATTTTAATTAATGAGAGTGAAAAAGTGAAGAGGTTGTGGTTTCTAATCAAACAGAGTAATGCTTTAATTACTGAAATGCAAATGGCTTAATTGGGAGGGAAATAAAAGTTAATTAGATCAAAAAGATATATTAAGAGGAGACTAAAAACATCTTTGCCAGAAGTAGATCTATAGTCGGTTTGTGGTAAAAGAAGGTACATATCGGAATTAAAGGGTCTGGGGTGCCTGGATGCCTCAGTCGGTTGAGCATCAGACTCTTCATTTCAGCTCGGGTCCTGGTCCCAGGGTCCTGGGATGGAGCCCCACATCGGGCTCCCTGCTCGGCGGGAAGTCTGATTCTCCCTCTCCCTCTGCCGCTTCCCTTATTTGTGCTCTTTCTCTCTTTCTGTCAAATAAATAAATAAATAAAATCTTTAAAAGAAAAAGAAAGGCTCTAATGTACATATTTTAATATTTGATCACTTTGTGACTTGAGTGACTATTTCAATTTTATAATAAATATAACCTTTGGATTTCATTACAGATATTTTAACATAGATCCTTGCTGATTCTCAGTGGGTGCTGTTTTTTTTGTTTGTTTGTTTTTTAAGAGTACTCTGCTTTTCTGGGTGCCTGGCTGGCTCAGTTGGAGGGGATTGTGACTCTAGATCTCAGGGTCGTGTGTTCGAGCCCCATGTGGGTGTAGAGATTACTTAAATAAAACTTAAAAAAAGATAAAGTACTCTGCTTTTCCTTAAGGATGTACCAATTCTCTGATGCTGATCATCCTTAACTCATAGCTAGACTGAGGCTGCAAAAATGTTTACTTCTGCCTCCTAAAAACTGTTGAATTGAGGTGATTATACATTAGTTTAAAAATTTTAAGTTGTTAACTGAGCCTTAAGTGTATAGTATACTGTACAGTATAAAACAAGAGGCTTTTAAAGACTTTTTGTGGTTGTGGTGGTGGTTATTGTTGTTTTTGGTGTAAGAATTTAAAATTGGTTAAGTACAGGGTTGCCTGGGTGGCTTAGTCAGTTAAGCGTCTGCCTTCGGCTCAAGCCATGATCCCGGAGTCCCAGGACGGAGCCTGGCATCGGGCTCCCTGCCTCAGTGGGAGCCTGCTCTGCTTCTCCCTCTGCCCCTCACCCTGTTCTCGTGCGCTCTGTCTCTCACTCATTCTCTCTCTCAAATAAATAAAATCTTTTTTATTTTTATTTTTATTTTTTTAGAGATTTTATTTATTTGACAAAGAGAGACACAGCGAGAGGGAACACAAGCAAGGGGAGTGGGAGAGGGAGAAGCGGGCTTCCCACGGAGCAGGGAGCCCGATGTGGGGCTCGATTCCAGGACCCTGGGATCACGACCTGAGCCGAAGGCAGATGCTCAACGACTGAGCCACCCAGGCGCCCGGTCAAATAAATAAAATCTTTAAAAAAAGAATTTTTTTTTGGTTAAGTACAAATGTGGAGCATTTTCTGCCCTCTAGTGGTTAAAAGTAATTTTGCAATATCTGTTATATTTCAGTGCTTTAAATTACAGGGGAAAAGCTCCATGATATTTCATAGTTTAAAAACGGTTTGAAATTATGTGGGCGCATTTCTGTAGCTAATTACTATGGTTGCATATTTTAAGAAAGACAATAATTTTATGTTGTATTAACCACAATATGCTAATTCCTAGAAATCTGGTGAGAAATAAATTTTGAGAGAATTGTTTTTCAGGATTAAAATAATACTTCTCTACCTCTATGAAGAGAGTATTAATTTGACATTGATCTCATTATAACTTAATTCCACTCCTAATTCTAATAGTGATTTTCCTGTTTGACTCCTTTCATAGTTCCTGTATGTAGGAAGAGACAATTGGGTGATAATCCCGTCCATTTCCTAAGCATAGGATTGGACATATTATCTTGGTGTTATAATATGAGAGGAAAACTTCGTAATAGATGAAAGACAAGAATAGGCTATTAAGAAGAATGTGTTAGAGCCCTGAGGTTCAAAGAAAAGTGCTGTAAAATAGCAAGCATATGGATAATTGTTGACCATTCTTTATTTCTTAGGATAATTTTCATTACTTCTCTGAAATAAATGTCTCCTCATAGCTGACTGCTGATAGAGACCTTTATTGTTCCAGGTATTTCCAGAGAAGCACTAGCATGGTCCCGGATGAAACCAATATATTATAAGCTGGTGAGATGATAAAATAGTTCAGGAGGAAAAAAGATTAGCAACAATAACCCCCTTTCCAGACAAGCTTAAAGGGAATATAAAAACAACTTAATGTTCTGGTGAAAGATGTGACATTCCTAAATAATGTAGGAGTCTGTCAGAGTCGACATCTCTAAAAACATCAGTCTTATTGTTGTTATAGAAGTTTTTTTGGTAGGCAAAATCATGCTAAGCTTTGGATGTGGTTATTTAGGTATTAATAGTGTGAGTATAATTAGAGAAGAGTGCCAAACTACTTAAAAAGACAAGTGAAATGTACTTAATGCCACTGAATTGTACACTTAAAAATGCTTAAGCTGGTAAATTTTATATTGTATACATTTTACCAGAATAAAAAGGATACATAAAAAAGGCAAGTGAAATCTCCCTGATTTTTTTAATACTTCTAACAACAATGAATAAAATGTGCAACATTTAGAAAACATTTTACGAACTCAGGGCCAAATTAATACATAGTAAGTTAAAATAAACATCGGATATAATAAAGAGGGACAGACATTCACCACATAATATTTTCCTAATTCAAGCCTGACTCCAAAAAGCAAAGTGATTAATAACAAACATCAGTCCAGGTGAGAGATAGGTAAAGGGTGCGATACCTGGATACTCCTGAGATCCATGTCAGTGGGCTGGGGCAGCCTTCCTCCTGATTTATTTTACTGCCTTTACTGCTTTTTTCCAGTTCATGAATGAGATCTGTGTGAGGTGGCAAATAGCCCAGGGAGTTAAAGACCTATCAGGCCAACTCTACCTACTAATGCCTTTTGCCCCATTCCACTTGCCAATGACTACATATGTTAGCAGCTCTCTTGACCAGTTCAGTTCTCCCACTGAAGCAGAAACTGATAGTTGAGTTTCATCATCAACAAGAGCACTTGGTGTGCTACGGGGAAAAAAAATTATTAGTTAATGTTTCTTTAGAGTTTATTCTGTGATGTTTTTATCCTTTATAATAAAGTCTTTCATTAGTGATAAAGTAGGCACCTCCTTACCTGCTCTTAAGGTAGATCCTTTAGGGAACAGCGAAGTTAGAGCTGTCCAGGCATCTGTGGTCTTTGTTTCTTCCTTCCTTCCCACCCTCCCTCTTTGTAAGATCTGTATATAGTGTTCTAAAACACTGAAGATGTATTCCTGGGCTCCAGTGCACTTGTGTTTTCTTTTTTTAAAGCTTAATTCGACAAATGTTTCCTGAATGCTTCAAATGTTTGGGGCTGGAGGGGAGGTGGTTGCAGGGTGGTGGACAGGATGGTGGACGGAGGAGAAAGAGCACAAATGTGGAAGTCAGATCTCGGTTTTGCCCACTCCTTAGCTCACATTTCTTCAGAAAGTTCTTTCTGAGCTTACTTCTCATGTATAAAGATGAGTACCACAGTAATAGTTACAACAGCATTAGATGTTAAACCAGACATAGTTATCGTAACAATAAATCATCACTATTACTAAGCCGGGGAGAGGTACAGAAACACGAAAGTGTGTGTTTCTAGGAATAAAGCATAGTTTAGTGTGTTCATTAAATAACAGGGTGAGTTCCAAAGGAAGAGTGTCACATAATGTCTGCAGAAAGAGCTTCAGTACAAAGAGAAAACACACATGAGGCAAGTGGAGGCCAGTGCTCTCACTTTTCATGCCTATTTCATTTTGTTGGTTACACTTAGGTGAACACTGACCTTTCATTTTTCTCACTGAGAAATTGGTCCCAGAGTCAATACATCCCCCCCCTTTTTGTATTTCTCAAGGTCATTGTCATAGTATGATGTATGAAATGTGGATCTGAGATCACATGGAAGTCACTTTCCATGAAAATCGTTGGTGTTGTCCACCCCAGCTTTCCTGAAGCCCCTACACTTTGCTCACCTTTACAGGCTGACTGAGGTTTAGGTCAGGACCAGTCCAAATGGAATATCCTTGGGAAAGAAGGGAAGTGTTGGAAAAGAGGAGGAGGGGTATAGAATGGGATATTTTGGGGATGTGCCTAGGAAAGCACATCAAGGAGAAGTGCATAATTACCATGTCATTTCCATTTTATGCTACTGTAAAAAGTCAGAATTTGGAGGAAGATCAGGTTAAACCACTTCAGTGATTCTGATTTGGCATTACGTTCTCTGCATTTGATTGTCTTATCAGATAACAATATTCATTTATAAACTGAATTAGATGTTAAAGTAATTCTAGAAATTAAAAAAACTTCTATTGCAGTGATTCTTAAACTTCATGGAGATCACAAACACCGCTGAGAATTTACCCAAGAACTCTGAACTCTTCTTCAGAAAAATGTGCATATATGTGTAATGATTCAGAGAAAATGTCATTTTTAGCATCTGTAAGCATTCCTTATAAGGAGAGGTCAATCACTGTTGCAAAGGATGTCAAAATGAAGTTTTAACCGAATGCCAAAATCTAACAGACTTAAAATCCCAAAGCGAGATCACCATTTGCAGACTCTGAAGGAAGTGTTTGGAAAGAGGTTCCATTAGTCCTCAATCCCCTTACTTACGTGGAAACTATAAAAGGGTAGGATTTGGGTTTATGAAGAGATTTCTTTGGAGAGCTTTGTTCCCTCTCTCTGAATGACCACTTCCCATGCCCCGGTGTCAGAGATTACTGCATTTCTTACTCTTCACCAGGGAGGGGCTTCCATATGATGAAGAAATGTCTTCCATGTGGTTGAGAGAAAAAAAGGACTGGTACCCCAACTCCAGGCCAATAAGCTAAATCTTCTGGGGGCAGCAGAATAGCAGAGGTGAGTTGGAAGTGTGGAAGGTGAACCGTGTGTGACCAGACTTTGGTAAAGAGAGGTTTGTGAGAACCATCAGGAATCCTGCTGAAGAGGCTCTTCAGAAGAAAAATGGGCATGCATGGAGTGGGTGGCTGTGTCCTAGGGCAGGAGCTGAGGCCAGCTTGGGGGTTGAAAATTATTATGGGAAACAGAAGGTGGAGGGAGAGGGCCCAGCAATGGGTCCCAGAGGTGAATCCATCATTCCCGGTAAGAACTGTCCTATCCCCTTGCCTTTCATCTCAAACTGTCTTTCATCCCAGTAGAGTTCAACAAAGCAGCCAGAGTGAGGAATTGGGTGAGCCTAGAAGAGAGGCAGAAGTTGAGTACAGTCCTGACCCCAAACTCAGTCCCTATGTGGGAATAGTGGAGAACGAATGAATGGGTGGCTGAACACAGACTGAAATGCTGATTGCAATGGAATTGAGACCCCATGTTTTTGACTTAGACAGACTAAGGGTCTGATGTCACTCAAGAGTTGTGAGGTACATGGCGTCTGTCTATATGTCCATCCAGGGCCAGGGGAAAATTGCTGTATGCCCTCTTCCCTGTCCCTTAGATTTTAAAGTGGGTACTAGGATGCAAAAATAAATTTGCATTTGACTACATCTTACAAGTTGTGCAATTATATTGTTACCCACTGTAGGATGTAAGCAGACTTCCCAGGCTCGTGTGACCAGCTGGCCCTTGGGTTTCATGTGGAAAATGGGAGCTGCTCTGATTAATAAACATGGGGAGGGATGGAATACTAGAAGTGTGGGAAGAGCCAGAGGGACAAGTCTGGGGGAACAGGACAAACGACATAATTTGAGGGGCCTGATGCAAAATAACAATACTGGCCCCTTATTCAAATTTACTATGAATTTCAAGAAGGCAACAGCAGAGTATGTAACCAATCGAGGGCCCTGTGTGACTGCATGGGTTGCACATCCATGAAGCTACTCTGGGGTGAGGAAGGAGGGAAACCTACTAGTTGTCCAGTTAAAGAGATACTCAGGAGAACAGGCTTGTCCAATTGAGACTTTCTCAGTGAAACGCTCTGCAGTGTGATCCCCTCCTCAAGATCCCACAAATCCTTAGCAAAATTGCGAACTCCCTTATGTGAATGGTTTCTTGTGGAAGCTGGCAAAGGGGCTGGTGAGCCGTGAGGGACTAAAACAGAACAAGCCAAGTAGGTAAGGGGACAGCTGAGGGCTGGTTATTTACCTGACATTTCCCATGTATTTCAAGGGTTTAGGTAAAGAACCCATGTTATATGACAAGAAATTTCCCCATGTCATATAGTGTCAAGGGATCACATGGCCTTTTGTTTATTTCTTTATTAGTGTTATCAGGATGTTGTGTGATACTTTCTCTGTTGCTCAGAATTGGTGACTAGGGACCAAACCTGGATATACAAAGGTGCCAAAATACCTAACATTATAAAGAAAACTGTTGATGGTGGGGGCCAGACACCCCTTCAGGGTTTACAAAGAGGTGGTAGAGCCACAGCAGTCCCTCCCAGCTGTATACGAGAGGCTGGCCTGGAGGAGGCCCTGCTATAGCAGCTCCTCACCCTGAAGCCAAGCTAGAGAAGTTTCTAGAAAACCCCTCATTGAGAGCAGGGGCATGAAGCGGGCACTGGCAGTTCACTTCTGACTGGCTGTCTGCTTAGGCAGTAGACTTACTGATCTGCCCTTGCCCCTCCTAAGCAGGGCAAAGAGGACTGGAGACAAATGGGCTCAGCATGGAGCAGCCGAAGGGCAGCATGTAGTCCAGCCCTTGGTATACAAGGATGACTGCATTTTCTATGGATCAAGTGGACACTGAGAAGGTGGTTGGCTCTAGCCTTTCTTTCTGGCAATAAGAAGCTATGGGGAGTACAAATAAGGTAATGGTAGTTGGAAGAGATCAAGTAGCATCCAGGTCTCTCAGGTCAGTGACCCGGGTAGGGCTTCCTGAAGAACTCGCTTGTAGAAGTGAGACTATAGTGATTATATAGAGAAGACAAAAAGGCTACTCTTGATCCCTTACTCCATCTCTCCTTTGCCCTTTCGGACACCCTGGAGAAAATAGGAGAGGAGATTGTTTTCCAGAGACCTACCATTTTGCCTCTTACCACCCTACCTTTGAGATGAGGAGAGGGGGAGGGAGAGAGGAAGAGCAGAGAGATGCCCCTTTCACCACTTCAGGTCCTTCCAGTCACTGGCCAAGCCGGCAATGGGGGAGGGGAAACTTTGCTTTGGATATGAGGTTGGCATCTTTAACGGGACTTCATTGAGTTTTTTTTTTTTTTTTAAATTCCAGTTAGTTAGCATACAGTGTAATATTAGTTTCAGGTGTACAATATAGTGATTCAACACTTCCATACAACACGTGGTGCTCATCAAAATAAGGGCACTCCTTACTCCCCATCACCTATTTAACCCATCCCCCCACCCACCTCCCTTCTGGTAACCATCAGTTTGTTCTCTGTAGTTAAGAGTCTGTTTCTTGTGGACTTGACTAAGTTTTTTAATATCAGGAAGTGACCAAGGAAGTTATAGAATCTGTCCAGGGTCTCTCATTAAGGGATCACTACCCAGCAGGGAAAGGAGATTCAACACAGCACAACTGGGGGCCGGATAGGAGGAAAAATAACACCATTTCTTTTTTTTTTTTTTAATTTTTTTTATTCTTATGTTAGTCCCCATACATTACATCGTTAGTTTTAGATGTAGTGTTCCATGATTCATTGTTTGTGCATAACACCCAGTGCTCCATGCAGAATGTGCCCTCCTCAATACCCATCACCAGGCTAACCCATCCTCCCACCCCCCTCCCCTCTAGAACCCTCAGTTTGTTTTTCAGAGTCCATCGTCTCTCATGGTTCGTCTACCCCTCCGATTTCCCCCCCTTCATTCTTCCCCTCCTGCTATCTTCTTCTTCTTCTTCTTTTTTTTCTTAACATATATTGCATTATTTGTTTCAGAGGTACAGATCTGAGATTCAACAGTCTTGCACAATTCACAGCGCTTACCAGAGCACATACCCTCAGTTTGTTTCCTGCGATTAAGAATTCCTCATATCAGTGAGGTCATATGATACATGTCTTTCTCTGTTTGACTTATTTCGCTCAACATAATACCCTCCAGTTCCATCCACGTCGTTGCAAATGGCAAGATGTCATTCCTTTTGATGGCTGCATAATATTCCATTGTATATATATACCACATCTTCTTTATCCATTCATCTGTTGATGGACATCTTGGCTCTTTCCACAGTTTGGCTATTGTGGACATTGCTGCTATAAACATCAAAATAACACCATTTCTTATTTGTACCCTATGGACTTGAGACTGTTCAATAAACCAGCTATATTTGGTTAGGGACTTCATGTTCTTATGACTAAAGTTGAATAACTGTGCATTTGTGTTATGGTGTACTGTGTTTATAAAATTTTAGTTTAGGAGTTACCAGATTATTTCTGCAAATCAAAAACTTGAACTATTAAATGGGGAGAAAAGAGACACACCAGAAGGCAAATTTCCAGATAGAGGAGACACTTAAAGAGGTATCTAATAATTGCCTTTTTTTAAAAAAAATCTCCTTTTAGAAAAATTACAACCTATCACAGAATCACTAACAATTGATGCAATAGAAAAAATGGGTGTATAAAACATGTTTGTAAGTGATTTGTTATTCTTGTTCATTTGTCAACCATGTTACTCTCTTAAATTATTTAAATTTCATAATAATATTTGTCAGGCTACTCTCCTATTTAATTTTTTACTTCAGTGTGGCTGTATCTATGATTTTTACATAAGATGGTGAGATGGCTTCAGCCTCCCCCCGTGCCCTTCTCTCCCTTTCTCCCCATCACCAGAGGCTTCTTAAGTGTTTGCCATGTTCTTTTTATTTAGACAAAAATTATTTCATCTTTACATTACAATATTCTTTAAGTTGCTTTTTAAATAACTTTTAAGATACTAGCTCTAGTGACAAAGAAAAATTGTTGTCAGTGATAAACCATCAAAAGAATACAGTGACTCTTCATCCATTGGTGTCTTCACTATAGAGTTGTTTGCAGATTACAGACCACAGCTTAAATCATCTTTAGGGCCAAGCTCCAGACTTAATTTTCTTGTTTCAGTTCTGCATCATCTATTTTCTTGAATCCCAGTCTCCTAAAATGTACGCAGTACACGATGTTCTCATCCATCATAACAATGGCATGAGTACATATAAAAATACTAGCCATGATCCTGATTGCTTAATTATACTTGAGTTGAATTGTGTTGCACTTGAAATGAGTGAGATGTTGATGAGAACCTGAATTTGTAATGGGTGCGTACTCAGACTTACCACCTTACCCTTGACTCATCCCTCTCCCTCATGACTGTACCACTGCCAACATCTGGTGAGCTGCCAAATTCTACCTCCGCGTAATATCCCAGGACCTCAGCAGAAATGTCAGTGGTTCTCCTTTCCTTGATGAATAGGGTCCAAAGTCCTTTAGTCAGCCCTGAGTGCACTCTCTGCTCTTACCCCAGCCTCCTCGCCTTCTTTCCTTTCCTCTTCCTACCCCTGCTGCTCTTGCCAAACTGAACCCTAGCTGTGCTTGGCTCATCTTGATCATACTCCTCTCTTTGCCTGAAAGTATCTTCTCTCCTCCCGCCAGTCTCTGAATATTCAAAACAGAGCCACCTTTCAAAGTTTAACTCATGAAACGTTCCCAGATTTCCACATGTAGAAATACTCTCCTTTTTTCCCCCCTCTTTTTTTCTGGGCACTGGGGATATGCAGTGGACAAAAAGCATGGGATTTATGGACCTGAAATTCTAGTAAAGGGGAATGGACTCTAAACATATGTCAGATGGGGATAAGAGCCATGGTAAAAAATAAACCAGGAATGTTCTGAAAACGTCTCCCTTATAAGGTGTCACAGCTTGCTGCCTTCCTTTCTACAGGCCTTAATTAAGGTGTCATGTTCTACTTTACAGAAATTTGTTGTTTTTATATATACTCTATTAGAAAATAATAGGTAAGTTGCCTATTAATTTTATGAACCTCTTGCTTTCTAATTTGTACATAGTAGATAACTTAATACTTATTAATGCAAACAATGATTGTAATAGAACTCATTTATAAAATGAGATCCAGAAAAAAGAAAAAAATTTTGATTTAAAGTTGAGGAAGAAAACCTTCTGAATTTGAGACTTGGCATATTGTGATGCCTTCCTTGTACTTGCAGATAGCTCCCTCATGCGGGACCTTTCACATTAAAGAGGTCAAATGCTGGGCAATATGTCATAGGCCTAAATTCCCAATCCTGTTATCGAATCTTCTTCCTACTCAGCGTGTGGCTATAGAGTAGTGGGATTGATGCCCATGTGGGGCTTAGGGGAAGCCACCTCATTACTTTCTACCTCTGGTCATGTTTGTATCTGGCCTTCTGTAGTTCTCAGTTTAGGTATTTATTTCCCCATCTCTTTACTTTTTTCCTTCTAAGAAACTTAACTTTCTTAGAAACTTCTTTTGAAAAGAGGTAATCCTTTTTAACGTCTCTGGACCAGCTATATATAACGGCCCATGCATTTTAACTGGTTTTCAGGTATTTACCATGGGTGTTTTTGATCAGGATTCTGGATTTCTTGAGGCGGGCAGTTCATGGAGTAAAGTAACTCACTGGCAGATGGTGAATGCATGGATTGTTGGAGCAAATCACTCAATGTCTTGGCGACACTTTTGGCTGCTGTTCTGCCAAACCTTTGGGGCAGATTAGGAACATGTCTTGAGATGCTTTCCTTTATATTTCTTCCAAATCTCAGAGGCAGGTTGGCCATTACCCCAGTGCTTCTTTCTTCTTCCATGGTCCTCCCAAATCTCAATGGCAAGTTGGCTGCTGAGTGTGGCATTTTGTTGACTGTGGGTGCACTCATCTTAATGACAGTTTTTGGACGCCAATCTTTTAGTTCTTCAAAATTGAGACTTCTTTCCTTCTCCCCCTTAAGGTCTCCTTCAGGCTATGATTAGAAATGAATATTAAAATAAGTTATTGTTGGGCGCCTGGGTGGCTCAGTCGTTAAGCGTCTGCCTTCGGCTCAGGTCATGATCCCGGGGTTCTGGGATCGAGTCCCACATCGGGCTCCCTGCTCTGCGGGAAGCCTGCTTCTCCCTTTCCCACTCCCCCTGCTTGTGTTCCTGCTCTCGCTATGTCTCTCTCTGTCAAAAAAATAAATAAAATCTTAAAAAAAAATAAGTTATTGTTATAAGCAATAGGTTTAAACTCCAAATTAACTTAAATCCAGACTTCAGTTTGCGGAACTGGTAAAGCTATAAACAAAGTTTGTGTTTCCATTTGCAGAATTTTTAAATAAATAATTCGTATTCGGTTTCTTAAAGCAATCCAGTTTCTATGTCCCTGGACAGATTTTTTATTTTAGAGAAACCTCCCACTGCCTCTTCATGTCTCTTGTGTCTCCTCTTTTTAAACACCAAAGTGGCGGATACATGGAAACAGAGATGCTAGCTAGGCTTTGGGGTAGAGTTAGAGGAGGCTCCCTTGTATTTCTTTCTTACCTGCTCATATTCAGAGCTCCACTCTAAGAAACTGATTGTATTTTTATTAGTATACAAGTTACATTTTTAGTAAAGCACTGGTTGGTTTGTGGACTACTGCACCACTAATATACCAACTTTAAAATAACCATTTAAAATACAGCAAATATTTAATTAGATTTAGCTTACCATGAATATTTGTCCCTATGAAGATTTATAAATGGTTGTTTTTCTGATTGTAAAAGTAATACATACTCATTTCAGCAAATTTGGAAAATATATAAACATAAAGAAGAAAATAAAAATAACTTGTAATTCTACCATCTAAAGATAAATACTTTACTTAGATATAGATTTACCATAAACTTACCAGCTCATCATTACTAAGTAGAACATATAATCCTTGTATTTTTGTTTGTTTGTTTGTCTGTAGTTTGAAGACAACTCAAATGTTCAGCTGAAATGTATCAGATCTTATTTCTGCAACTATTTATTACAACTGTGTACTTCTGAGTCAATTGAGAATTATTAATTACAGAAAATTATTAATTACACCAAATCCTGTACATAACTTGTCATTAGAGAGGCCAGACTGTTTGCTGTTGTGTTAAAAAATACAAGTTACATCAACGCACTGTCATGGAAGGCTGCAGTTGGACAAACAACAAAGCACAAACGAACTTATTCCTTACTCTTTATAAAATACAAAAGCATTAGAATTAGGACAAATATATAGTTAATGCTAGTCATGCTAAAGTTAAAAAACTTACCTCAGAATATTTGTCATAATTTTCTTTGCTGTGAAGATTGGACATCATTAATTCATCTGTACAAAAGATGTTTGATGTTAACAAGCTTGAAGTGGCTAAAATCACTAAAATAAAGCATTTTGATGAAATAACTTTCATTTTGTTCAGAATCTAGAATTAAGTTTCTATGTGCAGCCTGATGTCTACGAGGAAGGGAATCATGGTCTTTTTATACTGTCTAAAAACAAAGGAAAGTTTGATTTATCAGTGAAACCAATCCCACATGTTTTATGTACTAATATTAATTAGAGTGTTTAACTAAACTATGTATTTAAGGAATGTGGGTAATTCATTCTGGAAAGACAGCAACGTTCCTGTTTGCAAATTCATTAACTTTGAAAGTAATTTTCCTCACTATAAAGGAGCTTCTAATTAGATAAGTTTGGGGCCATGGTAATTAAGATTCCCAACAAACAGAATGCTTCATTTCTTTGAGCTCGAATGAAAAATATTTCAGTGTTTGCGTCAATTCTTGAGAAGGAAGAAAAGTAGTATTCAATACATGCTAGCTATGTTAAAAATTTTTTTTTTTTTACCCACACAAAAGAGTTAGGCATAGTATTTTCAAAATGTCAAACAAAATTCAGAATGTAAAAAGAGTTCTAAGTCGCATAATACCCAAATAAAATGACATTAATTAACTTTTTGTAATGCTGTTTGGTTATTAAAAAGAGTCAGGAGTAAATGTCAGCTACGACGTGAAAGGTGGGCACAAGACCATGAGTTAGGTGTTTTGACAAACGGGCTGTCTCAGGAGAAGCTGGAGGCAGTTCTAGGCCTTTTGTATCTTCCCCGTGGGCCTTATTTGGCAAAACTGTATAAATCACTGGGATTGTATTTCTGTGATGATGCCATATCCTACCTTCCTCCTCAGAGCCCTTAAGAACCCTAGCAGAGGTTTGGTAAGTCACACACATGCTAATTTTGTTGCTCCCCTGGCCCATATTATTTAGGTAATCTCACATTGCCAGAGGCACACTGACATCATGGCATAAGAAAAGAATTTATAGAAATAAATGCTTATTTCCTGAAATGCCAAAGCGAGTCTCTTTGGAGCAGATGACTGGTATTCTTAAAGACCTGCCTTATCATGAGACTGCCTAGGTTCTAGAGAAATCCTTACTTGTTCTCATTTGCCCATTCAACGCTCTCAGGAGAGAAAGACCTTACAGTGATTGATTTCTAGCTACTTCTAGACACAGACACTTAGAGGTGAATTCACAAAAAAGCAAGTCATGAAATCGCACCTATTGTGTCAAGGACTGAACCACCTCGAGCCACTCCCACAGCCTACCATAATTTGAGGTTTGTGATGGGCGGAAGTGAAGACCCTACTCTGTATTATAGATCTCCAGAATAAATTAGAAAAACAACAATGGGTAAACTCTTGGGTACCCCAAGGTCACACTTGCCCGCAGCCTCTCTTAAGGCAGTTGACATCATTGGCCTCATTTGTTTTGGTCTGTGCTAGCCAAGAATCCCCACAGTAGGAGGCAATTAATTCAATTCATAGTCTAGGGTTAATTTTGTAACACTGTTATTGGATTATTTGGGTTTAATTTCCCCGAGGATTTAATGCATTTCTCTTTCAAATTGTTCCTTTGCAAACTGCTGATGGAACTTCCTTTTTTTGTGGTCAGTAGATCCAAACTTTTGAGAAATGGGTGAAGCAAGGAGCGAGTTATGTTGGCTGAGTTCACACCCTGCAAAGAGTGAGTGGAAGGGGTCAGCCTGGAGCTCTTTCAAAGTGTGTTTGTTATCTGGTCATTTCAGAGGGTAGCAGTGCACCAGTTTTCGATACTGCTACTTGGGGTTTTGGCACATCTAGGAGTTTTTCTGATTTCAGTCAGCATCTAGTGTAGCCGATATGACTAATTATTTCCCTGCCTCCACCAGGTTCAAACTTCCAAGTTTGGAGTGTAATTAGAGTTATTAGTACAGGGCTTGGCACTTTTCAACCATATTTTCAGTTAGCTTCGAAAACGTCGATATAAAACAACATGACCTGACATACACAGTAAGAAATCACCCTAAATCCTTTGATGAAATGTGCTCCTACATACATAGCCTATTTAGGGATTCTTGATGAGACATAGGAACATACAAAAAAATGAAAAAAAAATCTATCTCCTGGCTGTGACATTTACATACATGCTTCATTTACTAAGACTTTGGAGACTTGAAGGCCACTCATGTCTGAGACTCCCTCTCCAGCTTGGACACTTCTGAGCTTTGGACCCCTCAGATCCTTGGCTTCCTACCAGATGGTGCTGTTGGGATGTCTCACAGGCATCTCAAGTGCTCTGTGTCCAAATTGGGATTTATCTTTTTCACGCCTGTCTCTCTTCCTATGTTTCCCATTTCAATGAACAGCACTGTTTCTGTCAGGGTCCAATCAGGAGATAGAATATACATAGTAATTTGAGCAATATAAAGAATTATTAATTATAATGGGGATTAGCTATAAAATGATAAAGAATACATGAGGGCCAGGGGACAGAGTATCCAAGGAAAGGACAAGCTGATTGGAATGCAGACCATATTGGAGGAAGTATGGATGGCAGAGAAATGTGCTACTCCACGCCAGAGCCTGTCTCTAGTCACAAGTGGGAGAAACTCTTCTGGGGTGCAGATGGGTCAAGGCTGGGAAGGCAACTTCTGGGATAACTCTGAGACTCACTGGGAATCTGCCACTGAAACCCCCTTGGGGATGAGTGCTACCAGATGCCTCCTACATACACCACTGGCAGCCATGTGTAGGGGCAAAAAGGAGCAAATGGAAACCCATTTGAGCCAGAACGAGATGTCCATTCCTTGTGTAGTAGTATACCCCTGTAGTGCCCTTTACTGGCAAAGCTTAAAATTATGCCTGCTGAAAGGATAAATGCTTTCGGGGTCCATCTCTATATCTCAGAGCACGAAATCAAGAGTGGATTTGGAGCTGAGAGGCAATAAACAGATTAACCGGCACAGGCAGCCACCCCTTTGACCAAGCCCAAATCCGTGGCGAGACCCATGCCTATTTCCTCCCCATTTCTCCCTCATCCCATTCTAGAGTTAATGAAAAACTAGTTTCTGGTTTTGAGCTATTACACTCAATAATACTAGACACTATTTTTTTGAGCACTGACCCCATACCAAGAACTGTCCTGAGTACTTTGTGAATTAACTTGTTCAGCTTTCATAATAATCTCGTAAGCAGCTACAATAACAACAACAAAAACACCTGCTGCTATGACTGCTCTTATTATTCCTACTTTCCGGAAAGGAAGACTAAGGTGCAGAAGGATGAAGTAACTTTCTCTACAAATGGCAGGGCCGGGATTTGAACCCAACCATTCTGAACACGTTCTCACTCTGCCAGTCTGCCCCATCAAGCCTGGTCTCTTCTAACTTCTAATTGATCTGTTCACATCTCTCCATCCCCAGTGCCAGTACTCGGTTCACTATTTTCTCCTGCCTAGACTTTCTCCTTGGTCTCTCCAATTCTTCCTCTATAGAGCAATCAGAAACGTTTTTACAAAGTAGAACATATTAGTGATTTCTTTTTAAAAACCTTTCAGTGGTTTCCCATTTTCCTTGGAATCACCTAGGCCACTTTTCATTACTTGTAGTCTTCTTAACGTCTCCCGAGTTTTCTCTCCCACTGCTCCCTGCCACCTCTGTGCTTTATGACAAACTTCTTTCTATTCTTCCAAATGGATGCAATTTCTCTTGCCTCTGCTCATGATTTTCCTGCGCGTGGAATGTTCGCCCACTCCCCTCTCTCTTTCTTACACCTCTTCATTGTTTGAGACTCAGTTGAGGCATCACATGTTGTGAGAAGTCTCTCCTGACTTCCAGCTCTGATAAATGGCTCTTTGTTCTTGCCCAGTTGTCGCTTTTTTACTCAGACTTGTCCTGTACTGTACCTTGCCTCCCCTCCCCCTGTACTGCTCGGGGAAACCATGTGAGGGCAGAGCCTTGCTTGTGTAGATCACAGTGACATTTCCATTGCCTAACTCACAGATGTTAAGGATACTTTATTTCTATTTTTTTAAAAGATTTTATTTATTCATTTGAGAGAAACAGAGAGAGCACAAGCAGGGCGAGTGGCAGGCAGAGGGAGAGGGAGAAGCAGGCTCCCCCTGAGCCTTATGTGGGGCTCAATCCCAGGACCCGGAGATCACGACCTGAGCCGAAGGCAGACGCCTAACCATCTGAGCCACCCAGGTGCCCCAGGACACTTTATTTCTAAATGAGTGAATACATTTTTCATTGGTATTAGGAATAAGGGTTAAAACTGAAGGTGCTTGTTCACTGTTTTTCCCCAGTTTTGGCTGTTGACCAGAGTTTCCTCTTTACTGTGACTTAAACATTATTAGAGCTTAAGTTTGTTGGCTTATCCTGAAATCTTAACATCTTAACATTTTCCCACTGAGGATTCGCATCTAAGGCTTTCCCAGACTGAGACCTATATGAGGACAGTCAGGTATAAGTAGGTTGAATGTGAGTGTAGGTTTATCCTGTTATAGTGCAACATGCAGCTTGGTAAGTTCAGTATGTTCTGATGGATCTTGCTGTGTTAATGGGTCCAAACACCAGGAAGGGTGTGAAAAGGGACGACACAGCCCTAAGGAGGGCTTCCTGACGATGCTTAAGGGTTGTCCAGTAGGCGGACTTCATAGGCTCCCCTGGCTGAAGGCAGAAAAGGGTTCTCTGATTGCTCGTTATTTTTCCACGCCCACCAGATGCCCCCAGCCTCTGGCAGGCAGTTAGAATAGGGGACAAATTCTTCCTACCAATCAGGAACTGAGCTGACTTGAGTTGGATTTAGGACTTTGTAAGGTTCTGGTTTATCCTCACCTCTAGGACAATATTTAAAATAAGTGGTTGTTTTGTGCCATGGGCTGCAAATTTTTATTTAAATTTTTATGCAGCAGAGCTAGCTTCCTCCACACATTGATCCATGCCCCCTAAGGCCCTGGTGAGGTCTACGGAAGAGGTGGTGAATGTTAATATGCAGAAGAACTTTGTTATAGAACCCTATTCCTTGCCCTCAGCCCAGCAGTTGACTCCTAGGCCATTTGCCTCTTGATAGTTTCTTTCTCCCTCTCCATCCAAGCAGAGTCCAATTGCTGCACTCTGCAGAAGAATTTGTGGGCATCGTATTTTGCATCTTCTTATTTTGCATTGGCATGTTTGCAAAGTATTTTGTAACCATTTGTTAACTAATTTCAGGCCCCCTTTAGAGGTGGGCGGTGGCATTACTGTATAAATATATTTCAGTATATTGTGTGCAGAGACAAAGAAATACCTGCCTTGGTTCCAAATAAAATCATCCCATGCAAATTGTATAACACTACTATTTTAAAAATGCGTGGTGGTGCCTTTGTTTCAAGATTTATGAGTGGCTTGTTATAATGAGCTTGTCATATTTTGATAGCCAGCTTGTATTTACTTCTCTGCTTTTTGTTATGACAGAGTACAATGCAAGGGCCTTGGAGGTGCTGATGTGAACGTGAGACAAGATGATTCCTACGTGTAGTAAAAGCAGTTGAAATTCAATTCTAGTTGGAGTCGCTTGAAGAATCGGTTTGTACAGGAATATATATTAAATAATTATAAAATTAATTCATAAGATTTATTCTTGAAGGTTGATTAAATGGCAAGGTCCCTCTGTCTAAAGGACATATTTTAGAATAATATACTGAACAAACTTTTCAGTATTAAATCTTTCAAGCGATATGGAGTGGTAATGTTTTAAAGAATTTTTACAGCAATTGTGTAAGGCTGATTAGGAAGCCGCCTCTCTATAGCACAGCTTTCTAATTCAAGCTTTTATGCTTTTTAATGTTTCATTTTTATTGACATTTTTTCCTTGCAGGAAAAATGTGTGATTTTTACTGGCCTGGCAGGGGGTTGTGGTACCTTTTGCCAAAGTGTCAAGAAAACTCAGAATTCTCTACATGAGGGACAAAGACCAGATGTTTAGTTAAAACCACACAGAGCTTTTATACAAATACAGGTAATGGAAACCAAGACCTTTCCTGGGATTTTTTTTTCCTCTTTTTTTAGCCAGTTTTGCCTTTGATATTTTTAAAATAAGCAAGCAGCCATCTTGTTATTCTAACCTGAGCAGAAGAATTTAGTTCTTTACAAAGTGTGTGCCTTTTCAATATCTTGTTTTTGTTTTATCTTTGTTTTGAAGGATCCCGCTCTAAAGTGTGGAATGTGCTCTTCAAATAATAATTTGCTTTTTAAAAAAGATTTTATTTATTTATTTATTTGACAGAGAGAGAGAGAGCAGGAGAACACAAGCAGAGGGAGAAGCAGGCTCCCCACTGAGCAGGGATCCCAGGACCCTGAGACCATGACCTGAGCTGAAGGCAGATGCCTAACCGACTGAGCCACCCAGGCGCCCCAATTTGCTTTAATAAAAAGAAAATTTGAGACTTTTAGTAGTTTAGGAAGGACCTAGCCTAATTCACTAGCCTGATTTTTCCACTAGCCTGAACACATCTTCACTGGGGAGGAAATTTGTTGCTTAAGCCTACACTGATGCGGTTCCTGGAGGATGTTTTAAGTACAACTGTTTTCCCATTTCAAATAGGAGTAAGGGCAGATGGCTAACTAATAAAAATGAGTGTCATCACAAATGTGGACTTTTCTAGATGCTTTTTCATCTCTGATGGAAAGAGATGATAAGGGGGCTACTTGAGATGTACACGTGAATGGGTTGTGGTTTGTTTTTTTCTTTTGGTTAGGGGTCATGTGTCTTCTGTGCTCCTGAGTACTACTGGTTAGAGTTTCTTGAAGGCCCACAGCAGCCAGGCAGTTGCTGTTCTGAGCAGAAGCTGGCCCTTGTGTTAACACACTGGGCTTGGACTTTATTCTTCTCTGTTACCAGTCCTTTGGCTTTGGCCATACTGCCTGCCTCTCTGTTCTAGGTCTGAGCTCATGTGGGTACCTCATACCAATGGGTGCCTGTATCCCTTAGATCACAGTGGCTGGATTCCATTACTGAGGAGGGGTTTACACTTTTCTTCAACACCGGTTTTATTGGACCCTCAAAAGGATGTGTCCATGACATAGCCAGGAATGACATCATTGCAGTTCTGCTGGTTAAACTCAACCAATTCCAAGCAAACAAACAGAAAAACTCTCAGTCAAATGGTTGTCTTTGGAGGAGCACTCAAAAGCATACTTTTAAATCTATAGTGACTTGGAGTATAAATTTAATTAAAGGAGAAGATTTTCTGGCAATCTTCTGATTCTAAAAGGTGAGATCTAGACAGAAAATTCTGTACTTACTTGAGGTTAAATGAGCTAAATAAATGTTAATACCTAAAGGATTTAATTTTATACTGGGTTTTATACCAGATGAGTTTAAGAAATCAGGTATTTACCCTTTGAGAAACAATAATAAAGAAAACAGACAAAGCTGGTAAGGGTTTTAGAACATACTTAGATGTACAAGCAGCCGTACCATCTCTAGGGACAATAACCTGTTGTAAACACAGGCTTGAATGACCCAGAGCAGTTTATGATGGTGGGCTTTGGCTGATGAGCCCTGTTGGAGTCCTCTCTGATTCATCGATAAGAGTAGCTGATGATCCATGATCTAGAAGCATCCAGCTAGGAAACTGATGTGGATCTTTCAGTGGATGCTACCTCTGTCCCTGCCCCATTCCCCAATATCTAGGTCAAGAGCAGGGGAACTGCCCTTCCTATGCTCCCATATTCTTTGGGTTGATTTGTTTGTTTAAATTTACCACTTCAAAACTTCCCTTAATGATTATCTTAACCTGACCTAACTTGGATAAAAATAACCGAGGAGGAGGAGCCCAGAATCCTGGCCATGGTGAGAGATGAAATAGGGAGAAATCACTGTGGGCTTACCTTGGACCTCCCTGCCCCTTGAGCAGTTTCCTGGTCTTGTAAATGTTTTGTGGTTGAGGCTTTTCATATTGGCACAGCTGCAAAACTAGCTCTCCTTTACCTGATACATTACTCAGAGCTTCTTGGTTGCATGTAGCTGAAATCTCTAATGTGTTTAAGCAAAATGTAGAATTTATTATGAGGATATGGGGATATCTTATGAATGGGGTTGGGGCCTATAGAACATCTGGAGCCTAGGACTCAAATCACCATTGGGACTTTCTCCTTGATTTTCATTTCTTCTCTCAATGCATCAGTTTCATTATTCCTTCCTACTGCTGTCTTGATTTTTCTACCTCTCAGCCCATTTGTTAATACCTTCTGAGTTTACATATCTTCAATTTCAGTAACCTCATGAGAATCTGCTTTATCTCAGTTCTGGATTCAAAATAACCAGGGGAGGATTCTGATTGGCCCAGTCTAGATAAGGAGCCCCATCCTGAAGCAATCATATATGGCCAGAGGTGGGTCACATTGCACTAACATTGAAAATCCTATTGCAAACCTGTGAAAGCATTGGGGTAAGTGTTGCTACTGGGAAGACAATGCAAACGTGTCTAATACAGCTGGATAGATAGAGCATGAGGAAGAATCTGGACTCTTCTCTTCCTGAATCCAATTCCCCAGGCGGAGGAAAACTGCTTCCTACGCGGGTGAAAAACTGAAGTTCTAAGTTGCAGTTAGAGGACCACTTGGCCATTCTATTGTGGGCATGTCTCTGTTTTTCTTTAAAGATGCTGAGGAGATCTCCGTCCTAGCTCAGTGATACTAGTAGACAGTGTTTTCATCTGTGCCATCTGGGTCTTTGTTTTTGCAAGCAGGTGTTCTTGTGAGATATTTTTGTGGCTCATGTGGGGCTTTGATGGTAAAAACAAAACAAAACAAAACAAATTCGAGATCTTCCTCCCCAGGGGCAGCCGAGGGCACAATTCCCAGCTATTTCTCCATATATCCATCAAAAGCAGTGCCAACTTTGAGAGCCTGTAAGATTCCCTTTCTCCCCTGGCAGGTAAGAGGCCTGGCTTAGGTGTTTCTCTTTGGCATTTGGAGGCGCTCCTGTTTCCACCATTATGCTCAGCAGCAGATATGAAGCACTGTCCTGAGAATTTCAAGACCAGGTGGTTTGGTCCCTAAATGGTCCTAAACTCTTTTTAACTTGGGCCTCTTTCCTAAGTGTTTCACACCCTTTATTTTGCTGTGGTGCTCCTGGCTTGCTTCATTTCTTCTCGCTGTGTTTACTGAGGTTGAGTGAATTCTATGACCTGGAGTAGAGTGGTTCATTGCTTTTTGAGGAAGCGAGTTTATTTTTCTATTAAGTTGGCAGACTTGCCATTCTCTGTCTGACACTTGGGTAGTCTTTGGAAACACTCCAAAATTCCCTTTCCTTAAATAATGGACTTTCCTTAACAGATTGCCTTAACAGATTGGTAAGTGTTTATTTTGGAGATAGTAAAAATAAGACTCTTGTGTATAATTCCAAATATAAGCATATATTCTTTTGATAATTAGCTTCATTGTTTCCTGTCAATTTTTTTGACAATATTTACACTAAATTAGAAACAGTAATAATGGGACATCCTAGTTCAGTCCTACAAATATATCTGTCTACAATAAAATATTTGCTTCAGTGACAGAAAGTATTTTAGAAGTGTTCATTAAAACAATTTGAAAACTGTGTATCCATTATTAATAACCCAAGACAGGAATTACATGTTACGTGACTCATGTAACCAATAAGGAAGCTGCCATTTCCATAATTATAAAGAATTCATACCACATCCATTTTACTATTCTGTATCATTTGACCCAGTTATGGCTCATTTTGAAAGAGAAAGATTAAAAAATTTATAAAGTTTTTTGAATGAAAAATCTGCCAGGTAATTTTTCCCTTCCAACTGCTTACAGTAGGTGCTCTCTATCTAAGAGCCTGGACCATTTAGGTCCCCTTAACTAACCCCTCTCCTTAACTACACAGTAAAGGAAGTTCGGGATGCTCTGGGTTATGTCGATCCTTCTCCTTCACCTCCCTCTCCCCACCAAGCCTTCTGAGGGATAAATTGTGGAAGAAGTTGGAGTCCAGGAGGATGACGTGGGTTGGCCCCATTCTGGAACAAATGGAAACTGTAGGGTGAAGGGCGGCTAGTCAGTGTCCACATGCTCTCTGTTCAGCTGCCTGCAGTTTCTGAATGGCCCGTTTGGGGAAAAAGTTGAGCAAATGCTCAGCAGGGCTGCCCCAAAAGTTCCTTCAAAATGTTGGTTACTGATCGCTGCTACCCCTCTGCTTTTATTCTTACTATCCTCTAGAGTTAACTGTGGGGTGGAAGGAAGATGAAGAGGGATGCAGGCTGGGAGGGAGGAGAGCATCACTGGAAGGCTGGTAGAAGATGAACTTCTAGCTTCAAGGTTTACTTTTGGGCACGGAAGAGAGAATCAGTCCTAGCGAGTGATTCTGGGCCTGTTATTCTTTTCCTTTACCCCCATCTCAAATCTCAAAAGTAGTTGAATTCGGAACTTATTGTAATTAGGGTCAAGGAGACCCCCAGATCTTTGTCACACCTGAGAACCTGGGGCAGCACTGTTCTTAATACATGGTAAATTAGTACCACGAGACTCCAGCTCCTCTCCCACATGGTCCGATTGCATCACCCTCTTTCCCTTTGGTCAGGTCTGTGAACAACAGTTGCTGAAGTGATTTTGATGAGATGTGACATTTGCAGACTGTGGCCACCGACCAAAGAATCTGAGCTACAGTATCCAACATTTTACAGGCTACAAAATATAAGCGGGCCAGCATTTATTGCTTGTCCTAGCAGCTCGAGCCAAGTTTCCTAAGCCTACGGAGCAGACCTCTTGCTGCTGCTAATTTTACTATCAGCAAACAAAAGGGAAGTAGGAAACAATGCGGAACAGCTGAAGGAGAGCGTTTGTGAGAGTGTTACAGACTCAGGTGATCTGAAGAGAGTGACTTTCTTTTTTCTAAAACCAAAAGGGACTCAGTTTGCACAGAAATAAATGGAAGAAAAGATGTAATGTAGAAAAAGTTGTAAGCAGAGGTTCTGCACTGGTCTCCTAGGATGGCAGTGATTTTCATATTAAGGCAGCCACCAGGGAAATGTTAAAAACTCTCTAGGAAAATTTCCAATATGATGGATAGAACTTTAATATTAATATAGGATTCATCATGATAATGTAAGTCATAGATCTAAAGCTCCCTTCGTCAATTGAATCAGTCCTTTTCCAGCCTATTATACAGGTAGTAAGTACATGCTTTAAATAGTGTCATGTCACAGGCCTGGAGTCTTTCTTTATCTGCAGTTTCTGAAGTTCTGTTCACAGAAATAGTGACCCCGTGAATCATTCATCTCTTACTATGTTATCTAGACCATCTGCATTTTCCCCATTTTTATTAATATTTAGGACTTCTTAAAATATACTTAATTATACTTTTTTTCACAAATACAAAGAGCATAATTCAACACACACATGCAGTGAGTGTGAAGGGAAGATCTGATAATCTATTTGTTGGTCATTATACAAAGAAGAAAAATGATTTCTGGGTTGCTATTTGGTTGAGTTATCTCAGACATAATTACCAATCAAATGCATATGTATTGCTCAGTCATTTTACTCTGGGTTTTCTGGTCTTCTTCGAACACCGACACCAAACAAAATGGTGGCATAGCCTCTCTCGAATTCTGTAAGACAATGACAACCTTCAGGAATGAGAATGATTGTAGTGTTGATGGCAATAATAATAATGTTAAGACTTGTCTGCTGCTTTTTCCAATAGGGATTCGAACATTCACTGGTGGAGCATACAATCACCCTTTCCTAGTCTAAAACACACGTGAAAATAAATCCACGAGTACAGACCATGAATATAGATGTAAAGTCTGTACACAGACAAGTAGACCCTCAAGTTCTATAAAGAAAAGGGGACTTTCCTTAAGCCTGGGAATCACTGCATATTCTGTCCCTCCTTTCTAGATTCCTGTAATGCTCACTGATTCCACTCCACCCCCATTTTATACCCATGGAGTAACCAGTGTTCAAACTTGGATGTATCATTTCATGTATTTTGTTGGCATAAAATTTGAGGGTGTAAAGTTTCTGAGAAGTCCTGCTGTAAAGGAAAATTTCATGTTGTAGAATCCAGCATTTCCTAAACTTTCTTTTGACCATGGAATCCTTTTTTTTTTTTCCCTCTCCCAAATACAATCTATAAACACATTGAGAAATGCTGGCCTAATGGAGGTATTCATAAACTTGGCCTCTTCTATTTTCAGGTTTTGATTTTCATTGGAAACTCTGCAATGAACTCTAACTTCTCCCTAAGTCCTGGCTCAGGTGTTACTTCCTCTGTGAAGGTTTTCCCACTTGCCCTAGAATAGATATGTAATTGTTCCCTTTTGCCCCCTACCCCCCCCCACAGCATTTTTTTGTCTGTGTGGAAAATCTATGTTGATGTTTAGATCATGAGCTAATTTATTTATTTTTTATTTTCCCCTTCCAATCTACAATATCCTCTATTTTAAGGAGTGTGTTTTTTTTCCTTTCTTTTTCCTTTTTTTTTTTTTTTTTTTTGTTCTCAGTGCCCTATGGAGTGCCTGGATCCTTGTAAGAGTTCAACAAATATCTGGTGAAGGAATGAATGAACAAGTAGAGTCAGGGAACTTAAGCAGAAACATTATCTTTCTGGTGTGTTGATATGTGATTAATGAATGAGCCCTTTTGAGTTAAGTACTTTTTCTATTATAGTGATTCATTTCCATACAGTTGATTGGATTGAGACTGACTCAGATGTGAAAGGGTTAATCATTTAGTCTGCCAAAAATACAAGATTGACTGTTATTCAGTCTGTTATCCCCCTTGTATAGACATGGGCGGTATATATAAAAAATTCTAGCACCCAGTCATAACAGAGACATTTTTCTTTTCTATTCACAATCAGTCCATAACTCAGAATTTCCCAATTTTTAACTGCTAAGGGAAAAAATGGAATTTATAGACCTTTTCACCTTTCATTAAAAACCTAGCCTTATAGATTTAAAGAATTATAGATTTGACTATATTATGCCTGTAGCCTTTTTATTTGTAATATATACTCGAAATATTTTTTTCCCTGATATACTCTAGGTTTCAGGCTTACAAATTTTATTGTGGTTTAGGCATGTTTTCCTCCCATTTTTCCTTCCTTCATTTCCCCTTCATTTTTTAAAAGATGTTAATAGGATGAAGATAGTAACCTCCCTCTCTGGCTGTACCCCACTCCAGTTCTACACCCATGGAGTGACCAATGTTAACACTTTAGTGTATCACTTCATGTATTTGGTTGGCATAAATTTTGCGGGGAGGCCAAGGATAGAGGATAGATAACCCAGGATAACCCAGGCCAGGATAGAGGTTAGCGGCTACCTTTATAACATTCTCTTCTACATTTCCTTGTTCTCTTTTGAAGATGGTTCACAAAGCTGCAAACTGGTGAGGGCATTAAGAAGAATTAATATGCCTAAGAAACTTAATTATGTTTCTGTCATAGAGACTAGGCTGGCCAATAAGCTAGGGTTAAGTCAGCTCATTCTGTGGTGTTGTCCAAATGCAAAAAAGAGGCAGCACACCTGATTGGAAGAGGAGGAGGAGAAAAGGTTATTAGACTGGGGTCAGGAATGTCCACTATCTGTCCCCACTCCCCATCCCTTAATTTTTTTTTTTTAGCAATGAAGGTTACCGCTGCAGATAATTGACACTCATGGGTTCCCCTGGCACCATGCAAAGGCCTAAAACTAAAGCAAAAGCAACGAGAGTAGTTGGGGGATAGGAGAGGGGAGGGAGGAGAGGAAGACAGAGATAGAGGAAGGGGAGAGTGAGACTCTGATGTAATGAGAAAAGCACTTGATTTGGAAAGCAGATTTCAAAAAGCACTCTATTTAGAAAACACTCAATTTAGAAAATTCTAGTTTCTGGCTTCTGCATAACCTTGGGCAGTTACCTAGCTCATAGTTTCTTCACAGGACTGGTTTGTGGATTGCCGGATGATCACTCAGGACTATTTACCTCTAAAAATCAATGTTGATGATATGAGATAAAGAATTTGAGAGAGTTGGAGAGAAGAAAGAGATATGTGTGTATGTGATTGATAAGGGTCACCCAAGTCAGGTGCCCCGGAACTTGTCTGCTCGGGAGCAATTCCTGCTTCTGTAAATCTGGGGGACAGTTGATTAAATCTTGAAGTTTCTGTTCATTAGCTGGGGTGGAGATGAGAATCTGGCTAATAGAGAAAGCTGTTGTACAGGCTGTTTTATATATAACCCCTGCCAGGAGGCCAAAAGATGGTGGGCAGTAGATAGAGTCCTCGTTAACCAGATAATTCTCACACCTGCAGGTTTATCCCAGGAAACCAAGCATGAACATGGTGGCTGGATCCTCAAACTTTCATCTTTAGATGGGTTAATTTTTGACAGAGCACAAAATTCTTGGCTAAGAACCAAAGGTTCTTGGGAACCAATCTCTGTAGCAGGTGTTCGTGTCAAGACTGTTTGAAGGCCCAAACAAAGAGAATGAGTTTCACATTTTCATGAAACTGCTCTCCTTGTCTGACTTCCAAAGGTGCTTTAGAAACAGAGCTCAGACTTGGACCCTTGACCATCAGAGTTCTCCTGTGGGCCATTTCAGGGTAAGCTGGGTGAGTGTCAGCTATGGAATGTTAGGAGCAGAGAGAATACGTTTCCAGGGCTGTAGGCTGTTAGTTGATTTCCCAGAAAGTAGTTCTGGGAAACCATTCTGACTTTTACATATGGCATATCTGAAAAAGGGGTGATTCCGCAATTGCAACATTTTTTGTTTTATGTGCCTCTGAAGGAAAGATATGTTTTGTCCTCCATCAAGTCTTAAAAAATATTTATCCTGGCATCTTCCCATTTTTCTTTCCACATGGGAACTCTGATATTTTTAAGACTAGTTGTGAAATCATTCCTAGGTATGCACATTATATGGAGATCTTAGAAAAACTTTTAAGGAAAATGAGTATAAGATGGAATTTCTTTTATGTACCAGACATTACAAACCATTCTTTTGTTGGGCTTTTCTTGATGAGCAAGGTGTAATAAAATGATGTATATTCTCACCCTGTGGCAGATACCCTTTTTCTAGTGGGACAGAATATTGAAAGCAGCATGGAAGGTTAAAAAAAAGGGGGGGGCGGCATTTGAAAAATTGTCCTCATGATAGCATCATGAAAGCAATGCTATCTTCTGGTTAAATAAAGCATGAACAATAATTTTGGGTTAGGTATGTTCTTCAATTATGCATTTGATTTTGGTAATAAAAGGCGCATGTTTTTCAATAATGTTTGGAATTTAAATACACTGTTCCTTTTTCCCAGTCTTCAGGATAGTACTTACCAATGCAAAAGCTACCTCAAACCCATTCTTGTCCATTAAAAATTAAATGCTTTTACAGTAAATTATTAAAAGAGCTAGGTTGGCTGCAAATCATCAAAGGTACCATAAACCATTATGCAAGCAAGCGAGAAGTCTGATTAAATCTAAGGGATCAGAAGGCATATACATCCCTCGATATCCATCGCAAATTCTAAACTACAAAAGCAACTATAAAATGCTCCATTAAGTGACTTTTAAAAACTCTTTCAGGATTTTCAAAATTCAACAGTAACTTGCCTTTTCAATTAAGTATGAACTAAAAACCTTTACTGCAAAGCACAGATAAACCACTATTTAGAGGTTATTTCCACTTTCTTTAAACCTGCAGTAAAATTAGCCTCATTTTTCCAACTGATATCACTCACTTAATGGAATTGAGGCATTGTAACAGAGTTTGCCAAAAAACTAGTTATTAATTAAGTCCTGTTTCCCCAACGTGTCTTTGTTATCTTTTGATTATATTGGAAAAGAAAATGATGGGTCCTGAATGTTGCAAAATCGCGCTGAAAATGTTGGAAGTACTTAAATAAGACATGTTTAAAGATAAAAAAGATAATGCGTGGTTTTAGTTTAAATGAGATAATATATAGCAAATACAGGATGCCTAGCTTAGTGCCTGGCACATAGGAGACAATAGAGGCTTTTCTTGTTGTTAGGTCTATTTTTCATTTGAAAAACTCAGGCTCCACCAAAGCTAACTTGTCCAGTGCTCCCTGGATGGTGTGAGCCCAGCACTGATTGATTTTGAAGCCCATGCTCTTTTCTCTGTCAGTGTTATGGCCTTCTTAGTCTCTGCCCATGCAGGCAACTATCTGGCTACTCGTGTATGCATAGATTGGTCTATTGAAACAACTCCTTGACAAATAAAAAGATATAGGAGAAAGAAAAACATAAACATTGAGGTAACATTTGGCCAAATTGTGATAATTGTGGAGAAGGGGAACAACAGCCAGAACAAGCATTTATAGTTGGGTTTTAGAGCAGGGTCTGTTCCAAGTCTCCCACCCATTGTTCCCATCTGCCAAGTGTGGTAAGGAGAACTAATTCTGCAGCTTCGCTGGGATTGGTTTGGGTGGCTAATAAATCTGAATGAATAGGTGAAAAGCAGACATTGAGGGCCAAATGAGAGTCAGGTGATTTCATTTGTCAGTGGTTTTCAAACTCTAGTGTAGATCTAAATCCCCTGGAAGGCTTATTAAAACACAGATGGAACAGGGCAACCCCAGCGTTTCTGCTTCTGTCAGTCTGGGGTGGGTCCCAAGATTTTGTGTTTCTAACTAGCTGGCAGGTGATGTCAATGCTGCAGATCAAAGGCCCTCACTTGAGAACCACTGATTTAGGTTATCTTAAATGAGATAACTTGTCACTGCACACTGTGATGTAGACGTTATTAGCCCCATTTTATAGATGAGAAAACAGGAGAGTGGTGAGTTTGGGAAACTTGTCAGAATAATGGTTTGAATCCTGGTTAAAGAGAAGCTGAGATATTGCCTTCAAAGAATCCTCAGATTTTCTGGATCACTATGATAGGTGACAGAAATGCAAGACTATGGCTGTTCATTCCTACTCTCCTATCACCCTCCAGAGGCAAGGACGTCATCAGAATGAGACAAAAACTGTCACGGATACATGCCCAGCACTGAATGGTCTACAGATGAGAATGAAAACTGAAGCCATTCTTTCCGAGATTCTTGAGCACTATAGATGGAGAAACTGAGGTATGGAAAGGTTTAATGATTTGTCTGATTATACATAGTGTATGAGGGGCAGCATTGGGATATCAGATGTCCTGAAACCCAATCAAGGTTTAATTATAAGAGGAAAAATATGGAGCTTCTGTTTGCCATCTTGATTGCTATCTGCCGTGTCTGCCATCCCGAAAGTGACTGAATGCAGAGGCAGCATAATGAGATGGGATAGGTACTAACACAGGACCCAGAATTCATTTATATATCCTATATTTATTGACTATCTTTCACATGCTTGGCACTTATAGGTGCCGGGGACAAAGGGGTAAACAAGATAGGTGAAATGCTTGTTTTTGCGTTCTAAAAACAGTGAGACAACCCATGAAGTAAGGAAGGAAGGAAGGAAGGAAGTAAGTAAGTAAGTAAATAAATAAATAAATAAAAGGCAGGCCCTGGAAATTTAAGGCATTTTAATATTATGAAGAAAATTAAAGCCAGATAATGTCAGAGAAAATGACTACAGACTCAGAAATTTATAAGCATGGGTTTAATAGTTTACTAAAGATGCAGAAAGAAATGTGGATGATTGACTACCAGTCAGAGGTTAGGACTATCATACCGCAGTTCTCAACATTTCAGTTTTGTGGGTTCTCTTTTATCCATGAGTATAACCCAAGATTTCCCTTCCAGACTTCTCCAGAAATTATTTTAGGATCCTCAGATGAGGGAGATTCTTGTACTCACAGGTGAACAAACTTTGAAATGTATACCTTTCAATGTATTTCAAAGACAAGGGCAACAATCATAGAAAAAATTGATTCAAGCAACAATTATCAATGAATGGTCCAGCTAGTGTGTACGCACATCTTTTTCCAACTTTGACTTGAGTGATATCACAGTGGAAGCTTGAAGTCAGCCGTGAGGTAGTATTTAAGTCAGGAAATTGGCAAATGATACAATGCAGATCTCTGAAAATTACTACTTTTCCCCCAGAGGGCTGGTTGTTATTGGGAAAAACTCCTCCATAAGTTTCTCATGCTTCTATACATCTTGTTGTGTATACCAAGAATGTAAGGCCCTGACCTCTCTTTACCCAGGCTATTTCTCAGGTTTGTATCTGCAATGAGCAGTTTTGAAGATTAAGGTAATGTTTCCCTCTGGGACAAAAGGTAGACTTGCTTACTGCTTGCTATAATATTGGTAGATTCTTGAAGATAAGTGTTTCTTTCCTACAGTGCAACACACTGCATATGTAGGTATCCATCTGGGTCATCCATGTTGTCCCCATGGGACCTGGGGACAAGGGGAACCAATGTAAGCATGCTGATGCTCGTGGTGCTTACTGTGTTGTGAGTAACCAAGTCCATGGTCTGTGATACAAGCGTCTTGTGTTTTCTATAAACATCCATGAAACAGCAACCGGATAACTTCGTAGCTTATAAAACTAGGGTAAAATCAAATTGCAATTTTGACAGTTTGGGGGACAAGGATGGGATACTAACAGAGATCTGACTTTCTGGAAGAGGAAGTTTTCATGAACCCAGTTCAGAGAGATGAGAAAACTTTCTTCAATCTGGTAGTGAGTATTCTTGCCCAGGTGTGGGGAGGAGGGGTGTGTCTGGGAGGTGGAGGTGGAGGAAGGTTTTCCTACTGTCCTGTTAATGAACACAAGTTGAATTAATGCTTACAGGCTGAGCAACAAGAAGGGGGATTAAACAAGCTACCCAAGTGGTGCTTGATTATTGTTTATTCTTTCCTCTGCGGGCAGAGGAAGGGATGTTATCATGACAACGGGCAAGCAAACTCCATGGCCCTAGCTGAAAGGCAGTATGTCTGTGGTTACTGAGCCAGGAGTCCCCAAAAACCAAACAATTGGTGTCAGCAATGAGGACCTTGTTATTTCAATAGAACTTTGGGTGAACCAAAAAGATTGTTTTGGATGAATTGAAAGCACTGGTTAAGTCATAAGCAGGAGGCCACTCAGAAAGAAAAGTGAAACCAACACCTTGCCTAACAGCACAGAGACACTGCACTCATCTATCTGCCCCTTTTCACAGCTCAGCTTGGTTGATGAGAAGATGGGGCGCCAGGCACAGGGGTCATCAAAGCCCCTCAGAACAGCTGGGTGGGACTGTCATGGCATGTATTCAGGGGCAGAAAGGAAAAGGATCCTGGGTCCTGGTGCTTGCTGGACAGCAGAAGTGTCTGAGGGAGGAAGTCGTGCTGTGCTTAGGCTCTGATCCTAGGGTGAGGGATTGAAAGGGGAGAAAAGGCCTAGCAATCAACTTCCCTTTCTGCTGCCCCTGCCATCCTACCATAGCCTAGATTCTCCACCTACCCATCTAGGAAATAGTATGATTGGGAATCTTGTGTAGGCTCTGATGTGCATCAGGTTAGACTCCTTGGTGCCTGAATTCAACTTAGGGGATTTGGGCACAGTTCAGAGTGGGGAAGGGAAGCTCAGTGGCCTACTGCGTGGGGCTTCTGGGCCACTTCACTATACTATTATTGTGGTTTCCACTGCTGAATGCATAATTGGCAATGCTGTTTTATATGCTTGTTTATATGCCATAAACATCAGGGAATTTTTCTACTCAGGGACTACCACATGGACTGTCCCCTCCTGGCTGGTTCAACAGAAACAATATATAAACCTAGATGGAAAAAGAGATATCTCAGCTTTAGTTAAGGGTGTAATGATTGCTAGAGTATTGGGAGGCCACTTTTTCATACGATAGACCACCTTTCTGACGGCCACCAATTGGTGTCTCCCCTCCACCCCCCTTTTTTAAGGTAGCTGCTAATCTGCTACTAAGATCTTGTTGAAACTGCACGCCTCATCAATGGAGGCCTCGTGACTCTCAGGCTGGGTATACCCATTTGGGGATGAGTCAAAATGGACTCAAGAAAACAAGAATGGGAAGGGTCCAATAAGTCTGTCTTGTGAAATGGAAATGGTGTATTTAGGAGTGTAGGTCGAGTGGCATCTGAGTTTTACATGAAAAAGTGGCAGTCATCTCTTTGGGAGGAACTTTATCCCAATTTTATCCCCCACTCCATTGGGGCATCTTCACCAAATAATAAAAGTTCATATTGCCAGGAACTGGACAAATGGAAATTGTGTGCTCTCTGAAAAGATGCAATGGGAGAAACACAACATATATAAGATTCTTGTCAAAAATATATAACTGAATCTAATCTTGAAGAAACATAAGATAAACCTAAATGGAGAGACATACTACAAAATAACTGGCCTGTATTCTTTCAGATGCCAAGGTCATGAAAGATAAAGACATACTGAAAAAAAAAAAGACATACTGAGGAATTTTTCTATATTAAAGAAGATTCAAGGAGACTCATGATCCTAGACTAGAGCTGAGTAGTACAGATATTTTTTTCTAGACTAGATTGAGTAGTACAAATGTTTTTCTCTTTTGCTATAAAAGACATTATTAGGATAATTGATGGCAATTAAATAAGATCTGTATATTACATAGTAGCTGTGTATCAATATTACTTTTCTAGGTTTTAATAACTGTACTGTTGTTATATAAGAACATGTCCTGTTTCTTTGATAGAAATATACTCAAGTATATATGTCTGTAACTCTCTCCCAAACAGTTCAGAGGGAACACACACACCCCCTCCCCCCACCACACACATACAGAGAATAATAAATAAATGTGTTAAAGCATTAACATTTGGTGAATCTGAATCCAGAGTATATGGGGATTATTTGTGCTATTATTGGAACTTCTCTAAAAGTTTGAAACTATTTCAAAATAAAAAAGTTAAAAAAGAAGTGAGGAATCCTAACTGATAAGGTGAAATATCCACTGAAAGATTTAGACATAATTTAAAAAGAAAGGCGGCCACAGTGTTCCTGGTCTTCTTCAGGGGAGTAGGACTTTGAAGGAATAAAACATTAAGAATATTCTTATTCTTTGTGTTTTTAACTTTTAGAGTATTTGACAAAGAGTTGTTTTGATTACGGAGGGGCCGATTTTATACTTAGTTGTGGGAAGGAGGATGTTAGAGGCTTTACCTGGGATGGTTGAACAAAGGCTCCTTGACCTGAGAAAGGATGAGCAGACAGCTTTGCATAGATGTTGGGGCAGTGACAAACTAAAAGAGCCAAGGGGCCCTTTGGGGGGGGCTCAAGACTGCAAGACAACCACTGAGACTGGAAGACCAACATGCTATTCCTGATTCTAATAGCTCGACTTTGAGCAAGTCATTTTACCAATTGTGATGTTACTTTCCGAATTTCTAGTGTAACCCAATCTGTCAGTACATTATAGTTCCTGATGAATATATTAGCTGAATGAGTGGATGAATAAATTAATCTGAAACGAAGGCAAGATATGATATCTCTAAAGACTCTAAAGCTCTAAAACTTTAGATTCATGTAATATTTATTGAATGTTTGCAGAATGCCTGCCATGGTGTCAAATATTCTAAGTTGGAGGAAGACGGCATGAAAGATGCATGGTTCCTGCTTTTGCTATGTTTATAATCCAGTGAAACAGGCATCCAGAAAAAGTGATGCAAAATTTACACAGGAGTCAACTCTCTTCTCTGTTTTTAATAGATATATTTGTCCTTTTGGCACAAGTTAGTGTGCATTCTAGATTTCAGATGTGTGTAGGAAGATTCAGAGCAAAAATACACTTCTACCTGCTTTTTAGGTGAGGAGATCAAATTCTGCATTTTTTCAATGTAGGCAGATTTTTCGCTGAACTGTTGTGGGCTTGGTGGCTCCAGGAAAGAATTGTCTCTGCAGTGAGAGAGCATTTAGTTCTTTTCTCACCAGGCCTGCAAAATACTACTACTACTAATCACCTATAGAAGGCTACTGTGTTCTAGGTGCTGGGCTTGGCATTTCTATTACAACCCTCTCAACCATGCTGCGAGACCGATATTATTAGGTAGAGATTAAAAATTCCTTTTTGGGGGCACCTGGGGGTTCAGTCGGTTAAGCCTCTGCCGTCAGCTCAGGTCATGATCCCAGGGTCCTGGGATCAGCCCTGCATGGGGCTCCTTGCTCTGCAGGGAGCACGCTCTCCCTCTCTGCCACGCTTGTACTCTCCTACTGTCTCTCCTTCTCTCTCTCTCAAATAAATAAAATCTTTTTTTTTAAAGATTTTATTTATTTTTTGAGAGAGAGACAGTGAGGGAGGGAACACAAGGAGGGGGAAAAGCAGCCTTCTCGAGCCCGATGCGGGGCTCGATCCCAGGACCCCGGGACCATGACCTGAGCCGAAGGCAGACGCCTAACGACTGAGCCATCCAGGCGCCCCAAATAAAATCTTTTAAAAAAAATTCTTTTTTCAAAGATGTTAAGATTCTTGCCCAAGTTTCAGAGGTAGTAAGAAGCAAATTCAGGATTCAAACCTAGGTTTTTCTGATGCCACTGCATGCACCTTTTCCACTGTGCAGCGCTTCTTAGGTAATTTTAAATGTTCCTTCTGGTTCAGGCTCCTTATTGCTCAACGATTCTGTGGTTCTCAGAATAAGGCTTCCATGGTCAGCCTGCAGCAGCAGAGATGCTCATGGTAGGTGCTAGGGAAGTGGGTTGACCCGTGTGCGAGACGATCTCCCATGAGTCATTGGGAGTCATTGACTCCCATTTCAGACAGCGCTTCAGGCCCACAGGTGTCTAAGGCTGTGCCGTGTTGGGATAGAGCGAAAGCAGATCCTACAATACAGCGGCTGAAGGAACAAGAACTATTCTCATTCCCAAAGTGGCCCAGCATGGGTAGGTGGGCCTATTTGCTCTGTGCAGTCATTCAGCGTTCCTTCCACCTTGTCTCTTCCTACCCGGTAGGGCACTGTCCTCTACATGATTGAAGCTCATCTGCAGGCAAGTCCATGTTCCAGTTCTTGAGAAAGTGCTAGAGCACCTGTGCAACGTTTTAAGGCTTGGCGGTGAAGGGGCACACGTACTCCCACCTCATATTCCCAGTGGGGAGAATCGAGTCGCCAGACCATGCTTAGTTGCCCAGGAGAGAGTTCAGGGGGTGGGGGGCTGGCTATTTGCTTAGCTAAAGCTCTATTAATGTGGAAGAAGAGTGGAATCGATTTTGGTGAACAGCTATAAATCTTTGCCATGAGTACCCTGTGTAAATCTCTGTCATAATATTTGTAGCATAGTTTTATTTATTTATCTTCCCCCACTAGCCTGGGAGCTCACGGACGACCAAGGTCTGTGCTTTCACTTCCGAACCCTCAGTACCTAGCTCACTGCCTCTCGCAGATGAAGCACTCATTCTATTTTTGTTGAAGAATGAATAAGGCAAGTTAAGAGTGTGGGTTTGGGGGAGTAAGACAAGGGCAAAGATGAGCGATACTTTCATTACCTAGTTCAGAAAGCAAAGCTGAGCCTACCTAGGGCACTGCACACCGAGTGTGTATAAGGCATTTGATGAAAAGCTTTGCCATGAGAAGAATGAAGTAATTCAGCTGAAAGCCAAATAACGGCAAAATTTAAATGTGACACTCTGCAGCTCAGCTCAGAAGAAACAATTGCCCGATTGTCACCAGGTGACCTCACTTTTCTCTAGTCATCAGCCTGGGAAGATATAAAACAGGTGAACCTGTTAGTTTACACAACTTTTAAACAGAGGTAGAGGATGTAAAAGTAGTTTAGGGGCGCCTGGGTGGCTCAGTCGTTAAGCGTCTGCCTTTGGCTCAGGTCATGATCCCAGTGTCCTGGGATCGAGCCCCGCATCGGGCTCCCTGCTCCGCGGGAAGCCTGCTTCTCCCTCTCCTACTGCCCCTGCTTGTGTTCCCTCTCTCGCTGTGTCTCTGTCAAATAAATAAATCTTTTTTAAAAAAAAAAGTAGTTTAAAAAAAAAGTAGTTTTGAAACATACGCGAGGAGCTGCATATACAAAACCTGATTTCCCAACCACAGGGTGAGATCTGAGCAGGGGCCAGGGACCTTCGTTCTTTTGTAGACCCTGCACTCCTTATAGAAGGAGGGTTTCCAGCTGGACTAAGTCAGCAGAACCCAGCAGGGCTACCCATCTTGGGGTCCTGGAGACAACAACAGATGGCAGATAGGCAAAGCAAATTAGTCAAGCCACCAAATGTTCTCAGATTTGGTTTTCAAATTCACGAGGCTAGTTATACATGGCCACTGTCGTTACTGTGCGTCATATTTATTTGACAGCATTGTCCAGCCTTTAGATTTCTCTCCCTGGCTCAAACTAAAGAACATGTGCATTGTATTTCAATGAGCACGTCCCCAAATTCAAGGGAAGTCTGAGGCTAAAGAACCCAGTATGCCAGCAATTCATGTGCAAAGGCTATCCGTGGGGGGCTGTTTCAGTGTTCTAACGTAGCCTAAAGAGCAAAGGCTTCAGCTCAGTCTCTTTGAAACCCAGGTTTTGGAAAAATTCCTTGACCATGTTACAAGGTGCCCTGTTGGGATTCTTGTCCATCTTTCATGACTTTTAAGATCTCTTTCCACAGTCCCTGTGAGAACCTGGCTTATTACGGAGCAGATCATGTAACAGTCTAACCTCCCATCCATCTCCCCCTCTCTGTGGTCTTACTCCTCCCCATGAAAGGCTTTGGACAGTGAGTAGGCAGCCATTTGTCAACATGGTACCAGACTCCAGAGACAGCACTAGTCTACATGGATAAGCGTAGGGTATGGGGTCTGCTCATACAGCATCTGCCTGTGTTGTGTCACTCCTACAGGATATTTTTAGGATAAAAAAAAAAAATGCCTTCTGGGAAGAGCTGTCTAGAGGGCAATTTGGTTATAGGCAGGAAGATAAGGAGCCTGGGTAAAATTAGGGGATGGGGACAGGCATGATGGGCACATCTTTAAGCACTATAAAAATGTTCCAGAGACATGTTATGGTATTTGGATATAGTGACTTCAAGGCAGTGTGGCATACTGGGCTGAGAGTTAGAAGATCCGGGTTCTGGCCCCATTTCTACTACTATCTCCTGTCACCTCTCTGGGGCAGTTTCCTTCTTGTAAGATGAGAGGGTAGGACTACTTGGTTGATCCTTAATGGGCCACATCCACATGGCGTGGCAGGTCTAAGCCAAAATTCATGAGGATGGAGAAGGACAAAAAAGATGAGCTGCAGGCAGGGTCAACTCTGGGAACCTCATTTTCACTAATCAAAGGATGTATTTGACACAGACTTGGCTGGAGAAACCTTAATCAGAATTTTTTGTTTGCTACCAGGAGAGTGAAAACCAGGAAACCAGTTGCCATGATATCTTTGAATCAGGGCTGGTCTTGAGATGAATTATAATACATTATTTTGTTTATATACCACTTTTCAGTTTATAAAGTACTTTTAAGTCTTACTCTTTGGGAGACAAATGGGGATTATTAATTCATTTTAGAGACAACGTTGTGTAGATTCTGAGACCTACTAGCAAAGGGTAGACAGGTTAGACCTAATGATGTAATTTAGAAGGCCACGGCTCTCCTTATCTGTCCCAGAAAAATGTCCTTTGACACTGACAAAGTGCAAGAAGTACCCATTCATTAACCCTTTTTAGCATGGGTTAGTGATCAGACCAAACTGGTTAGCTGTCATCCAATGAATGGCAAAATCCTGGGAAAATCAAGCAGAGATGAGATAACATTTTGTTGGAGGGAAAGGTCTCTAGATGCTCATATAGTGCTCACGTGAGTAAACTAAGTCTGGGTTGGAGCTTCAAGGGAGACCAGGGGCAGTAGGAGTGCACTGATAAACCTTCAGGGCTGTGGCATCAAGAGGGCTGCTTTGAGGAGGTAGGTATAGGGGCAGAGGTGGGTTTGTAATGCATGGATTTTGATACCTTTAGTTATTCCATGGTTTTGTCCAAGGTAGGCCCTGCCTGGAATATTGCATTTAGCACAATGAAGGAAAACAGAGTAAATACTTGGAAGGGAGGTTCTTAAATGTTAGCATGGATAAGAATGGCTGCAACTGCTCCTTATACATCTATCTTCCAAGGCTCTACCCCTGGGATTCTGACAGTATAGGTCTGGGATGCTGGCCTAGGAACCTGCATTTCAAATGATCATGCCAGATGATTCTGATTCAGTGGATTGACAGATTACACTTAGGTAAATATTCGTCTGGATTTTCATGCAAATGGACATGTGATGTAATATCTGAGTGGTATTTAGGTCTTCCCTTATCTGTGGGTATTTTGTACACCATGTGTTTTTGTTCCTGGGAGGGAGCAGTGCCGGCCAAATCTAGAGGCAATGGGCGGATGCTCTATGGCATTTTTACAGCTGCTATGAAAGAGGGGTTTTCCCACTACAATCTCATGCCCCGTCCTTGGATTGGGGGGTGCTATGGGGAGATCCTTCTGCATTTCCTCAACAAAGATACAGCTTAACTAACTTGCCACACTTTCTGCCTCTGAGGCAGATCATGAAGTGGTTAGGGAGCTTCTTGGTGTGACTGGAAGGGAGTGGAAGCTAGAGAGTAAACAGGGAAAGTGAGCAGGAACACAAGCCTCCGATACATCCATTAGAAAATGGAAAGAGCTGGCCAACTTTGAGTTATGGGGCCATAATTCCATCTCAGGATTCTGGCAATAGCGTGAGCTGTGTGAATTCTTTATTGTTAGTTTATGAACACTTCCCCCTCCCCAGCCCACCCCACCTCCTGCCTTGGAAGATTAATGGCTCTGTAAATTACATTGTATTAAAATATATGCATTATATCTCAACATGAGGCTTTCATATGGGTCTGAAAATGCCCTCAACTTACATCTCCTTGGGTGACATGTCTTGCTCTGTGCAGTACTGCAGTTTCAGTTTTGTTAAATAAAAAGGGACTTCCAGACTGACATCAGCTCCACAAAAGACTGTAGGCCTTGAGTCAGACCATTCTGGGCTGGGAAACAGCAAATGCAAAAGCATGAAGGCAAGAAGCAGATGGACATTGAAGGACACCCAGGAAGAGAAAAGTGGCTAGAAGTAGAGACCTTGAGTAGGTTGGGACTATTCGTGTGTGTGTGTGTGTGTGTGTGTGAGAAAGAGAGAGAGAGAGAGAGAGAGAGAGATCCTGAATGTACAAGGTGTTTAGACTTTGAAGGCAATATACCTTTGAAGAGTCATACCTTTGAGGATCTATTTGAAGAAATACAGCTTTGAAGGTTTCTGTGTAGGGAGGTGGTATGATGAAAATGATATCCAGGATGGATTGGTTGCTCAGGATGGTCCTAGGGATGACAGGCTGGTTGGAATAGGGCCCTGATGGGAATGAGGAGCTTCATCTTGTGGTCACATTTGCATAATGACATTGTTTTTGATTACTTCTGTTGTGTGTGCTTGGGTGGCTTGCTGATTTGCTGGTGGACATGATGGGTAAGTTGCCCTTCTGCTTTTCTTTGAAGAAGGCAGAGGAACCCACTTTAGTGTCTTCCTGCCTCCATTTCTCTATGAAGCTGCACTTATGTCCAGATTTCTTAGTTTTCGTACAAACATATTACATTCATATCCTAATCCAGGGACAGGGTCAAGGCCAGTGAAACCTGTGCTTCCTGATTGCTCATTCAGTATATGCCGAGCTCTCTAGATGTCATGGTATTACCTCTTAAGGTGATTATTATTTAATTATTTATTGAAACCATATTGTCTAAATTTCTTAAATCAGAATCCAAATTCTCTCCTCAGACAGAAGGTCTGCATCAGTTTCAGCCCTCATGGATGGGCTGCTAAATAATAATACTGTGGAAGGCTCTGGAAGGCAAGGAGGAAGGAAGAAGTAGATGGGAAGAAAAAGAAAGACAAAAAGAAAGAGAACAAGAGTGAAAGGGGGAAGGAGGACAGATGGGAGAGAGGCAGTAAAAAGCAGCTCAAAGGTAGGATGGTGGTCAAAAGGCATGGGTTGCTACAGATACCCTTCCGCTGACCTAGAGCAAGAGGCTCCAGGGAAATTAAGAGCAACCCCTTGCTTTCACCACGTGGGGGCAGACTCTGCTTATAGGAAAGAGACTCCGAAGGGAGAACAACTTTCCAAGGCTGCCAGGTGAAAGCTATCCTCCTGGTTCGGAGAGGATTCAGTATTGACCTAATCAGTCACTCCCTGTGGCCCTTGGGGTCCCTCTATAGCTACAGCCCTATCTCTGGGCATAGTACCTGGGTAATTAAAGAGAAAAAAAGCTAACTTTGCTCAAACTCAGATTTTCACATAATGTGGAATATAGAATTACAGTTAAACAGGTACTACAAATAACAAAACGCTTTGACATCTCCCCTTACTATTTGAAATGTACAATTACCCAAGCTTTTATGCAACACTCTCTTTTCTCTATGTCTTTCTCTTTACTGCAGGGTTATTGCATATACAATATATGTGCATTACTATTCTGGGCATTTCAAAAGGTTGGAAAGGCTCTTCATTCCTTTCAGCTTCTTCTCAATCTTTGCTTCTGTTACATTTTCAATGCAGGGTGATGGAGTGCAGGGGAATGTGTATGTCAGTTTCCAATAATAATAATAATAATAATAAACAATTTACAAACTCGGAGCCTTTGTGTTAAAACATACTTAGCACAAATATTTTTGTTTGGAGAAAGGTTGAAACCAACCAAATTACTGCAGCGAGTTCTGCGGTACTTAAAAAGCAATTGTCGCATGCATCTGATTGCCTCTGAACGTAATGCGACTAGCATAGTGATAGCAGAGGGAAGTGTGGACTGAGGCATTAAAGGGGAAGTACTTCATCCACCTAAGTTGTTAAGTATTATTATCCAGATAACTGCATTCCAATGTCCATGCTGTGTTCCTTCTGGTAGGATTTGCCCTTTCTTGAACCATATAGATCAAGGTGATTCCAGTGAGTTTGTACAGTTTTCTAGAACAGACGAAGTAACCAATTAAAGAAAGAATCTCTTAAAAATAAAAATCTTCCCTTTGAAATCGTGATTGGGCCTCTGAGATAAAGAATCCCATTTACAAGCTTAAAAAGAGTAGTACTAACTTTCTACTATCTCCTGGTTGAGTAAGGGCTGAGGAAAATGCAACTTTGCTCTTCTAAAAAAAAATTAAAAAAATAAAGGGATAGCAAATTGATCAAACAGTTGTGGGGAGTTTGGCTCCATTAGTCTCGTGCTTTTCAGTATGGCCCCAACTAGCAATAAGATCCAGTTTATATGAGTATGTGAGGCGACGGTTTTATTCAAATTGTCTGCTAAATTTGGTGGCATAAGAAGAAATGAAGCAAAGCCACTGTTCTGTAGCAAAATCTTGTGTCTCACAATCTCCTCATCCCCAAGTATAATGAGAAGAGCGTTACCTCCCTTTAAGATTTACATAACCTTTTATGAAACACCACCACACTAATTTAGTCAATGGCCCCTTTAACATAATCCATTATAAGTGGCTGGGAGATGATTTCTGGATGTGGTTTCCGTTCTTTCCTTCTATTTTGTGAGCTGCATGCTGATGTCAGGAAGCCCTTGCTAGAAAAAAAAAAAGGTCTTCTAAAATGATTTCTTGTTCTTAAAAAAGAGGAGAACTGACTATAAAAAATGATTTACTATTGGTCTCTGTCTTTACAGCAGTGGGAAATTGGGAGAGGATCAAACATCCTCTCCAATTTGGCCACCACCTGCTTGGTTTATTAGTGTTTTAACCCTGACACATCTTCCTCAGGGCTATTTGTACCTTGCAGAAATGTGATTCAAAATTTTCTGGAATACAGATCACAGAGAGGGTTTTATAATGAAGAAACATAGGGACATCTGGAATTTTCTCAGAAAGCTGATGTGCTCTCTTATCTGAAAATCAAAGGCTTTGACTCAAACTTTCAGATTCCCTCTCCAGGTTAATTTGGGTAGGTAAAGAAAGTCTGATGGATACAGAAGGGCTGACAAAACTTGTGAGGTCTGTTTTTTTGCAACTAAGAGAAGTGCCAAGACTTCGGCTTTCGGCTTTCTCTTATTTGGATCTATCCCCTGAGAGCCTTGTTTGTTTTTAGTACCTAATTTTATTGTTCATTCTTACTAACCTTCAAATCTCAGTGCATTTTTAGAAAAAAGTAAACCAAAAGTAATTACTTGGGGAACACAAGGGCCATATCTCTATATGAGATCAAACATTTCCAACCTTGCCTTGCTATTTACCTCTAAATAACTACTCTTTTTTCTAGTGCTTTCTACTTGTTTTCGGGACAAACAAACAGCAGGGAATGTCTTCAGGCTAATCATGCAGGACCATTTGGGGATCCCGCAGGGAGTAGGATGAGGTAGAGCTCCATCTCTGCTTTAGTTTTAGAGGGAAACTAAACCCCAAGGGCGGTCAGGCCTATGCTGACTTCTCAGATGACAGGTAATTGTGATATAGGCGTCCTTCCCCTCCACTAAGCAGGACGACCCTGAGTATCCAGAGAATGACTGCTGGCCATCCTATGGTGGCTTAAAGTGGTCTAGTATAGTCATATAACCAGCCCCTTCCCTCCCCTCGTCCAGAACGTTGAGTGTGGGTGTGAAAAGGATGAGAAACAAAAAGGAGCAGAAAAGATAACAGCAGTGACCAAAAAATAAAGACTTCCCTTCTCTTTTGAAAGACAAATCTCAACATAAAATCTGGCAGTCACATTGAGAATTGTGAGAATTTCTCAGAAGATCCAGTGTTCTGCCCACACTGCAAACGTAGCCTCAGGCAGCTGCCAAGCCCTGCATGCTCTTAGGAGCTGTGCACACTGGCCTTTAAGAGAAAAGGACTCCTTCTGAAACAAATAATGCAATATATGTTAAGAAAAAAAAAAAAGAAGAAGAAGAAGAAGGTAGCAGGAGGGGAAGAATGAAGCGGGGGAAATCGGAGGGGTGGACGAGCCATGAGAGACGATGGACTCTGAAAAACAAACAGGGTTCTAGAGGGGAGGGGGGTGGGAGGATGGGTTAGCCTGGTGGTGGGTATTGAGGAGGGCACGTTCTGCATGGAGCACTGGGTGTTATGCACAAACAATGAATCATGGAACACGACATCTAAAACTAATGATGTAATGTATGGGGATTAACATAAGAATAAAAAAAAAAAAGAGAAAAGGACTCTTTTGGCTGCAGACACCCAATTCTAACTTCTTTTAAAAGGAATTTCAGAGGTAGCCTCTTGCTTCAGGGATCAAATGATGTTACTGAGTCTCTGACCCTCTCTGCATCTGTCACTTGTACTTGTTTCTGCCTATTCATTCTGTAGCTAGGTAAGCAGTAGGGCTGCCACTTGCCCGAGACCTATAATAAGCTACCTTAGGGGGCCCGAAGCCCAGAGAAGGAACGTGAAGTCAGGTCTGGGTCATGTGCCCACCCTGGAGCCAGGGGTGGATGAGGCTAGCTCCACTCAAACCACAAGGAATGGGCTTTCTGCTGGAAAGATAGGTTTTACTATCGGAAGCATATGGGGAAGTAGTTCTGGGCACACAAAACCCAAAAATGTCCAGTATGCAGTCCTTATCTATATACACAAAGAATGCCACTGATCCAGGATCAACACTATATTGCCATTGTCTTATAGTGTGAGTTTTGTCTCTTAGGGAAACTGTGTCACTGCTTTGTCTTCTTTTTGTGCTCCCTTGTGTCCAGTCTGAACCTGTACCTTGACTTCTGCCCATGGCCTTTGGTCTCTGCCTCTGCCCTCACATGGGACTTCTATCACAGGACATTATGCCCGTCTCATCAATGTTTCTTAACACTTGTGGATTCCTTAAGTGGTGACTTGATACCTCCTTTGGCTTCATCATGGGTACTCCCAGAATCCAGTATCTGTCCTCTAGAGTGGACATGGCTCTCCATCCTTGCCCTCGTGGTGACCCTGGCCTACATGGAGCATTGTTCCTCATGTCTGTCCAGATTGGCTGGGTCCCTTTTGGCCCCTTCAGCCTGCCCTGTCTCACAGCCAGACCTGACCAGGTACTGACAGGGAGATGACTCGTTACACTGCAAAGAACCTGCCAACTTTGTGCATTGACTGATCCCTGGCCAACATACTGATTTACTAGCTTGCAAATTAGGTCCTGGAGAAATATAAGGGCATGAGCTTCTAGATGACAACACTGAACATGTGTGATGGGTGGACTTTTCCCTTTCATATGCATGGAAAATATTAGGAGGGGAAATATTCCCCTTAGGGCATATTTTACATCGGCAGTCATGTTTTCCTGGAAATTGATTTAACTTTTAACACTTCAGAAAGGATCTGATGTAAAACACTTAATAGCCAGTGAGAAGGACTGTATTTCCCATCTTTCAACACCACCATGGCTGTAAAATGCCTTTCTCCACTGACTAGTGTGTATTGTTCCATACATTATTATCTCACCACACTTCATTCAATCATTCCCTCATTGATTCACAAGCATTTGAACACCAGGCTCTTGGAACGGTATCTAGGGATGCAAAATGAATAAGACCATGTCCTTGCCCTCAAGGGGCTCTGCTCTCAGCAGTCAAAGTCCCACTGAATAAACACAGAATTCAAACAGATGTTCTTAGGTGCATCTAAGACATCAAACATGGACTCAGAGGAGATAAAGTTGGGGGGTGGGCGGGGGGGGGGGTGGGGGAGCCACGGGGCTGGCAAGGCCTGCTATAGAATGAGCAGGAATTCACTAGGTAGAAACATGGAGTAAGTGTATCCCAGGAAAAGGAATGTTCCAGGAAGTGTATTCCAAGGAGGATCATGTTGGATGACATAGGGCTTGAACCAGGATGGCGGGTTTGAGAAAGAGTAATAGGTACAGCAGAGCACAGGGTATAGGGCAGGGAAGAGAGGGAAACAGCAGGATATAAGCTTGGGGTTATAGGCACAAGCCAGGTCATGAAGGGTTTTTCAAATTATAGTGAGCAGTTTATATTTTATCCAGGGGTAAGGGGAAAAATTAAAAGATTTTAAGTAAAAGTCCATCATGATTAGATTTACATTTTAGAGGCTCACTGTGGCATTAGTGATAGTGTTGCCTAGAGAGGGGGAGAATGAGGCGGGATGACCAGCTAAGAGGCTACAGTACTAGCTACAGTACTAGCTCAGGCCTGGAATGGTGAGGGCTTGAATTCGGGCAGTAAAGGTGGGCTTGCCCAAGGAGGCAAGGGAGCAGATTAAAAATACATTAAAAAAAAAAAAAAGACATTGAAAGGTATCAGAAAGTGGCAAAGATTTAGGGTAAAGGCCTGGCGTTTGTGTTGGGTGCTGAAGTATGTGGTAAAGCCACTAAACCAGTCTGTAGACATAGACTTCGTTTTGAAAACCAATTCAGTTTTAGATCTAACAGATTAGAATTGAAAGAGGGACATCCAGATACAGATGTCCTGTAGGTGGCTGATACATGAACCTGGAGCTCAAGAGAGAAGTCTGAGCTAAAGATATAAATTTGAGAGTTGTTTGTAATAGAAAGAGTGGCTAAACTGTTGGGAGCATAAAGTCATTTAGGGAGGACACCCAATGCCAAGGGAAGAGGGCCAAGGACAAAGCCCCAGAAAACAGCAACTTCCAATGAGAAGCAGGAGGAACTATCAGTGGACAGAGAGTTCCAAGGCAAATGAGGAAGGTCGGGAGGTCACAGAAATTTGGGGTAGAGTATATTTTAATGAGAACAGAATAGGAAACTGTGCTGTGAGGAAGAAAGGCACGATGAAGACTGATAGATCATCATTGGATTGGTCAATGAAAATTTCCCTAGTGACTTTGCCTGAATAAAAGATCAGCAGGTTTGGGGGCGCCTGGGTGGCTCAGTTGGTTAAGCGACTGCCTTCAGCTCAGGTCATGATCCTGGAGTCCCGGGATCGAGTCCCGCATCGGGCTCCCTGCTCGGCAGGGAGTCTGCTTCTCCCTCTGACCCTCCTCCCTCTCATGCTCTCTGTCTCCCATTCTCTCTCTCAGATAAATAAATAAAAAATCTTTAAAAAAAAAAAAAAGATCAGCAGGTTTGAAAGGCAGGAGCTCGACTGCACAGAGCTGAAAAGCCAATGGAAGGTGGAAAAGTAGGAATAGCGACATAGGGTATTTGTATTGCTGATTTAATTCTCAGTTCTCTCTCCTTGGTTGTAAGCTCAGAGGGAGCAGGGGCAATGCCAATCTTGGTTAACATTATAACCCTAGTACTGAGTACGGTGCCCCATCTATGGTAGGCATTTAATAAATATTTGGTGAACGACAAGAGAGAGATACAGTGGTAGATAAGGGGCATAAAGGGAGGCTTTTTATTTCCTTCCACTAAATTTGAGGAAAAAAATAGATGAGCTTAAAAATACACGTGAAGCAAGGTTTCAGAGAAAGTATAAAGAGATTTCTGCTGTATTACAACATAAATTTGGAATTTTCTCTAGCTTTTTCTAGAAATCATCCTAAAATAAAAATGAGCATGAGAAACAAAAACACAAACTCCCAAACTCCAGTTTTGGTGAAACTAAGGAACTGTAAATTCCCAAAACAATGGTAATGGAGGAGAGTGGAATTTATGAGAATGGGGAGAGAGGATGTAGAGATTGCAGATCTCAAAGAGCCAGCAAAGGTGAAATGGGTACCCCGTGAGGTGCAAAACCCCAAACCCTCATTACAACAGGATGCATAGATAGGGGCCAGGGCTGCTCCTGGACTCTGCTTGCTCATAATTCTCAGAGGAGACAGAGCCAAATACATCAAGCAGGAAGTCTGTATAGAGGAAATGGATCATCTCCATAGCATCAGGGGAGAAGAGAATGGGGCTATTGTGAGAAAGAGCCACGGCTGCCAATCATCACCACTCACAAAACCTTGTAATGAGAAAATTTCAGCCAGATTGGAATGTGCCTCCAGCCCTTTCCCAACATATACCTGCAAATAGTTGGTCCAGAAAAAGGTATGTCTTTCAGTAATGAGGGATCATGAAGTGAGAATATATATATAGTTCATATATATGTGAACTACAGAGAAAAGGAAAAAGGAATGGGAAAAAATGTTAAACAAAGGATACTTATGGAAAAAAAATGTTGCCTTAGAGTAGATGAATGTTGTAACCAAATATATTGCATGAATTTTAAAAATAATCAGTGAAACAATTGCTTTTATGAAACAAGAGCTTCAAACAGAAGTGTGAGAGCCCAGGGAAGAGATGATGAAAGGTAGGAGAAGATAAAAGGTAAATGGGAAAAGCTCATGGAAGGAATGTAAGAAAGTAGTAAAATCATCACAGAAATGATGGCAAAACTGGAAAGAAAGAAAACAGTGGGAATAGATACTCTAAAACACAGTAAAGGACATAGAGGATTAACTAAGAAAAGAAGAAAAATAAAAAGTAAAGAAAATGTTAAAAAAGAATGAAAGAGGGCACCTGGGTGGCTCATTCGGTTAAGCATCTGCCTTCAGCTCAGGTCATGGTCCCAGGGTCCTGGGATCGAGTCCTGCATTGGGTTCCCTGCTCAATGGGAGCCCTTCAACCCTCATTGGGTTCCTTGCTTCTCCCTCTGCCTCTGACTGCCGCTTCCTCTGCTTGTGCTCTCTCTCTTGATCTCTCTCTGTCAAATAAATAAATATTAAAAAGAATGGAAGAAAGTGACATGGAAAAAACAGGCAAAGAGGATTCAATGTACGCAACAATATTTGAAAGACAACTTCCCTCATATTAAGAGAAAGGCAAATCAAACACACTGAGATTAAGACTTCTATTTCTAGCAGTATCCCTAAGACACAAGTAGCTTCTACTCAGGGACAACATGAACATTGCTTAATGGTTTGAAGAGAAAGAACATCTTTTTCTATGAGACTAGAGGGAAGGAAATAGAATTGGTTCAGGTACAAGAACGTCAACTTTCTGCCTTCACAAACATATTATCTCTGTATAGAGACAGTCAAGCACATCTGCTAGGGGAGAGGGGCAGGCGGAAAGGAAGGAAGAAGCATCAGAAGAGTACTGGAGATCTGGAAAAACATCTGTGTGGGATGCAAGAGTGCTATTTGGAAGATGTAAAAGAATTAGGAGCAGAGTGTCTCTGAGTTGCAGTCTCTACATTATCGTCTCCTCCAGCACAGCTTAGCTGCCTGTTCGGGCAGTGAGAACGTCAGCACTTGGGGGTTCCAGAGTAGATCAGGTGAAGAGACAAGGGGACAGAAGTGCTGGCAAAGATGGTTGAAGTAAAAATGGAGGGGCTTCAGGAGGGTGGTGATTTATTGGATTTTAAGATTTTAGAAGCTGAGTATTCCAAGTCATGGGCCTTTAGGGGAAGGGAGATGCCCTTACGTCCTATGTTTCCTCCTTTCCCCAAAGTAGAAAACATGCTAATATCCTTGGTCAGATTCCCGGATATTACTTAGGCCATATTTACTGATGGTGAAGTTAATTTTTTTTTTTAAGATTTTGTTCATTTATTTGAGAGAGAGAGAGTGAGAGAGCACAAGAAGGTGGAGGGAGAGGGAGAAGCAGACTCCCCGCCGAGCAGGGAGCCCGATGCGGGACTCGATCCCGGGACTCCAGGATCATGACCTGAGCCGAAGGCAGTCGCTTAACCGACTGAGCCACCCAGGCGCCCCCCTTCGTACATTTCTTTTTTTTTTTTTTTTAAAGATTTTATTTATTTATTTGAGACAGAGAGAATGAGAGAGAGAGAGCACATGAGAGGGGGGAGGGTCCGAGGGAGAAGCAGGCTCCCTGCCGAGCAGGGAGCCCGATGCGGGACTCGATCCCGACACTCCTGGATCATGACCTGAGCCGAAGGCAGCCGCTTAACCGACTGAGCCACCCAGGGGCCCTAATTTTTGAAAAGACATCAGTTCATGGATGTGACTTCCTCTTTGCTGTCTTTCACCCATGTGGCCACAGTGGATTTCTGACCAGGGCTTATTCCAGGGACCACTGTCCATGTTTTCTTTGTCTGCCTTCCTTGTCCACACGGCTTAAAGAGGTATGCACGGTGGACTCATACCTTTGTCCTTTTCCTGCTTGCAGAAAGGAATATGGAGGGATCCAAGATGTAGGTTTGGGCCTCATATCCTGATTTAATCTTAGGCTTTGTAGATTATGGGAAAAGGGTGCTCCTTATGCTCCGGGCCAACCCACTGTGTTTGCTTTCCAGGGTTAGCGAGTCCTTTGGGGAGGGGTGGCTAAGACCAGTGACTCTTAGCAAATATCTTCTTGATGGCAGGGACGACTCCCTCCAATCTCTAGCAATAGGAGGAAAGAGTGTAGGGTGTGTTGGTGGGCATGGGGTCTGCAGTGAAGAGGGACTGAAGGCTACTGAAGTAGGAGAACAAATAAAGCTCCATGTCTTGTTTTAGCCTTAGAAATGTCAGAAGTACTTTTGAATCAGGCTTGTAGTAAAATGCTTTAGCAGGGAGATGACAGTTTTAAAACAGCCATCTCAAAAACCGGAAGATATGCTGTGGTCTTTATAGTAGTGAAAAGAAAAGGGGTTTAGGACTAGGTGGGCAATTACTACTGCTACTACAATAATAATAACTTAATAATAAACCAGGAAGTGCAGTAACACATGAAATGGGTACTACGTAGCAATTCCTAAGCTATCACTATTTACAGCAATAGACACAAATCTTGATTTGAATGTTCATGTAAATACAGAGGTTTATATTTCAGATGAGTAAAGATAAGTTCTGTAGTAAAATGGTTTGTCATAAGGGGAATCCAAATCTCTTTATGGGGAGATGCAACAGAGAAAATCTGCCACGTATGATAGAACAGAGTGTTCGTTAGTCTTACTTGGGACCTTAGCCTTAGTCTTTGTTTGAGATTCCTAAGTCATAACTGTGGCTTCTTTATTAACATTGATGGATTTATAGCACAGTGTTTGAATAAGCAAAATACTTAATTTTAGATCCAAATGACGTTTTTCTCAAACAAGCATTTCCCTGGGGACAGAGATGGGGTTATCTTAAATCTCCCAGACTGGAATGGGATTGAGAAGTTGCCAGCTCCTCAGTGAATGGGTCCTAAAGACTCCATAGTTGGTAAGTGGGGTGAAACTTTTGTATAGAGAGTATGAATAAAGGTAGGTAATAGAAGTTAGACAATTTTTGTGCAGTGTCTATCTCTTAAATAAGTAGTCAATATATACACACACATACATATATATATATATATATATATTTTTTTTTTTTGAGAGAGAGTGGGGGTGAGGAACAGAGGGAGAAGGAGAGAGAGAATCCCAAGCAGGCTCTATGCCCAGTGAGGTCATGACCTGACCTGAAACCAAGAGTCGGACACAACCCACTGAGTCACCCAGGTGCCCCATATACATATTTTTAATAAAAGAATCGACTTTAGTGAAGGCACCAGGAGATGAGTTGTAGAAGAAGTTTTAAACAAGTTTTTTTTCATTGATTGGGTGATCTTGAGGTGGAAGAAGAGAAAGGCACCAGGACTTGGGAGTGGCTTAGCCGTCCTCCCTAAGCCAATTCTGAGACCCAACCAGCTCTGGAAACTGGCCTTCAGTAGCTCTTACCTGGGTCTGTCTGTCTAATATCTATCATCTGTCTATCAATCAATCATTTTTATACTAGCTATACTGAGATATAATTCACACGTCCTATAATTCACCCATCTAAAGTGTACAAGCCAATGGTTTTTAGTATTTTCCAGAGTTGTGCAGTCATCACCACAATCAATTTTAGGACATTTTCACTCCAAAAAGAAATCTGTACCTTAAGCAGTCACCCTGTTTTCCCCAAGTTACCTTTCCCTCAACTCTAGGCAACCACTAATCTACTTTCTGTTTCTATAGATTAGTTTATCCTGGACATTTTCTTTCCTTCTTTTTTTTTGGTAAATAAGACAGATATTTATTTCCCATTTACATAAACATATGGATTTGGCTAGTAGAATGGCTCTACATTTCTCTGGGTTCCAGTTGGCTTCCAGCTTCATCTCATTTTTTTTTATTAACATATAATATATTATTTGTTTCAGGGGTAGAGGTCTGTGATTCATCAGTCTTATACAATTCACAGTGGTCACCGTAACACATACCCTCCCCAGTGTCCATCACCCAGCCACACCATCCCTCCCACCCCCCTCCACTCCAGCAACCCTCAGTTTGTTTCCTGAGATTAAGAGTCTCTTATGGTTTGTCTCCCTCTCTGGTTTCGTCTTGTTTCATTTTTCCCTCCCTTTCCCTATGATCCTCGGTCTTGTTTCTCAAATTACCCCGGACATTTTCTATAAATGGAATCTTATGTGGTTTTTGTGACTGGCTTCCTTCACTTAGCATAATGTTTCTAAGGTTCATCCATGTTGTAACATGTATCAGTACTTCATTCCTTTATTATGGCCAAATAATATTCCATTGTATGACTACATATTTTATTTATCCATTCATCACTTGATAGACATTTAGGTTGCTTATATTTTTTGTCTCTTGTTGTTATGAACAGCATATAAATTTTTGTGTAGACATATGTTTTCATTTCTCTTGGGTATATACCTAGGGGTGGAATTGCTGGGTCATATGGTAACTATGTTTAAACTTTTGAGGAACTGTCAAGCTATTTTCCAAAGTGGCTGTACCATTTTACATTCCAACAAGCAGTGAAGGCAGGCTCCAATTTCTCCACATCCGTGCCAACACGTTATTTTCTATGTTTTGATTATAACCATCCTGGTGGGTATAAAGTGGTATCTCATTGTGGTTTTGATTTGTATTTCCCTGATGGTCAGTGATACTGTGCATCTTTTCATGTCCTTATTGGCCATTCATATATCTTCTCTGGAGAAATGTCTATTCAGATCCTTTGCCCAGTTAAAAATTGGGTTATATGTCTTTGTATTATTGAGTTGTAAGTGTTCTTATACATCCTAGATACAAGTTTTTTATAGGATATATAATTTGTAAATATTTTCTCCTTCTGGATTAATTTTAGTTGACAGGTTTAGCCACTGTTAAAAGCCTTCTGAAAAGAATGAAAAAAAATTGCTGGGATACTATCTACATTTACAATCACTGTGTAGTTCTACCCAGGGGCTTTTTATATGTGGCTTTAGGTTTAGGGAGAATGAAAAAAATTCCCTTGCTGTGTGAAAAGTCAGCCACAAATTTCCTTTCTCTTTTCCATTTGGTGGTAATACAAGAGGGAGAGGAAATTTGTACCATATATAAGCTCCTAGTATTCTACATTATTAGCCTTAGTGTTTTCCTTCATATTTAAAGTGTAGGATCTGATTTAAAGTCACTCTGATGGAATAGCTAGACTTTGTGCTCTAGAATTGAAAGGCATTTGAAAGAATTTCAGTGTAGAATGTAAGATCTGACCTTTCCAAAGTTCACCTTTAATTTACTTCTTTTTAAAAGTCTTGTTTACTCTGGTTTTTCAACATATTCTTTTAGAGAAAATTTATTTGTTTCCAGTCATTTAAAATTGAGTTCTCAAAACAAACAACCTCTTTATTTGTTGCTTTTTAAACAGCATCACAACATAAGTTTTCGCAGTGCAACGACAATAGCTCTGCACCTCTAAGTCTATGGGCCATAGCAATTTTTTTTTTTTTAAAGATTTTATTTATTTGACAGAGAGAGATACAGCGAGAGAGGGAACACAAGCAGGGGGAGTGGGAGAGGGAGAAGCAGGCTCCCTGCTGAGCAGGGAGCCCGATGCGGGGCTCGATCCCAGCACCCTGGGACCATGACCTGAGCCGAAGGCAGACGCTTAGCGACTGAGCCACCCAGGCGCCCCGGCCATAGCAATTTTAATTCCTTATTTCAGTTGCCATGGAGATTTATATATCAAAGATGTTGCCTGGTGCATATAGTTATTCAGCTGCTTTTTAGGATAACTTTATGAGTACTAAGAACCATGGAATGTGGGAACTCAACCTCAGAGATGGTTTCTTACAACTCCTCTTATGGGTTATAGTAATACCAGAGTAAGCACATGTAAATATGTCGTCTTTTCTTCTATTCTTCTGTATTTTCCAAATATTCTAGAATTAACATATTTTATAATTCAATAAACAATTATTTTAAAATTTGATCTTTTATTATTATACAAGTATTATTTGCTATTGTAGAAAATGTAGAATTACATATAAACAAAAAAGAGCAAAACAAATATCACTCCTCTTTCTACTCCACAGAGATGACCACTATTAACATTTTGGTGTGGTTCCTTCCAGAAAAATTTAGATGATAAGGCGATACTGGTTTGTTATGTACTTTTTCTGGTAATAGTATAATGTGACATCTTTATATATAATAAACACATTACATGTTTAGAGAAAATAACCTTGAAATCCATGTCCATGTTTGACAATTAAATAAACCTATAAAGTAGTCAGGGAGAGTATTATTTCTTCACTTTATGCATCAAGAGTAGAGGTGAAGAGAACTTAATTAACTTGTTCAAGTGCTCAAACCAAAAAATCACAGAAATGGGACTAACATTTGAGTTTTGACTCAAAATCCAATGTTCTTTTCACTTCTATGCCGATAATAGGCTGGTGACACTATAGACACTGAATTGTCAAGGCAGGAAATTACAGCAAATCTTAATTAAGGGCATTCTTGAGTCTGAGTAAACAAAAAAATATTGGATTGAATTATGTTGAAAGGAATTATATGACTTTTTGTGCCTCATTAGCAGCTAATTAATTGCTACCATGTAAATACTTTAATTATGCAAACATCTTATGAATAAAGGAGAAAATAATTTATAAACAAAGGAAAGAACAGATGTGACTCCACACATTAGCTAATAAGATGATTATCTGAAAAGTACTCAACTAGTTGGAGAGGTGAGCTGAATCTATCAAAATGTATGTAACATAGATGAAGGCCAAGTTCTCCACTTGGGACCTCCAAATCCACTGCGTTATCTGTAGACACCGTCCGTCATGAGGCACGTCGACTTCCTTCCATGTAAGCTCAGTTATGGTGGCACTTGGGCAGATACGTGGTGGGCTGATAGCTGCTGTAGCCGTGCAGGAACTGGTAACAAGGATCCATTCTTCATTGTTCCAGCATGCTCCTCTTTGCTGCATGTACCAAGAGGGAGGTTGGCTAAACTCTGTTCTGGTGTCTCTGTCCTTCTTTGCACTCAGAAAGGCACTCAGATTAATGTTCTGTTGTTTAAGACATAGCTCAATGGGAAGTATGACAAAAGACACAACAGTGTGGTGCAGCCATTGAAAAAATCTAGTGGGAAGCTTTCTTTAGCAGGAGACTATCATCTAAACCAGAGGTCAGCAAATTATGACCTATTGGTCAAATACAGACTGCCATCTGTTTTTGAAAAATAAAAAGATTTTATTGGTGCATGGCCATGTCCTTTCTGTGACATACTGACTATAGGTGCTTTTGTGCTACAACAGCAGAGTTGAGTAATTGCATGGAGGCTGGATGGCTGGTAAAGCTGAAAGTATTTACTATCTGGTCCTTCACAGAAAATGTTTGCCCATCCACGATCTAGAACAACGATGTGGGCTAGGGAGAGAAGTATAGCTCCAATCTCAACCCCAGGCATTGCAATTTAAAGAGATAAAGGTCAGTAGAAGCATACTGTAGGAGGAAACTCATCACCATGGTGCAGGAACTCAAAATTAAGTCTCATATGGGAGGATACAGAGATTGAGATATTTTAAACCTGGAAAAGAGAAGCTTTGAAGATGGTAGGGAGATGGAGGGGAATGGAAGCTCCTTGTCTGAATTAAAATACTGAAATCAGGCTGAGTGGAAGGACTTTGTAGCCCCAACTAGGACCATGGGTGACAGTTACAGGGAGACCATTTGGTGGACTTTCTAACAATGAGGAATTAAAAAACATAGCAGGCTGGCCTGGAAGGTAGGGTTTTCTTGTCAGAACTTGAAGTTCTCCTGGCTGGACTGAATAATTACATATTGGGGATATTAGAGAGGAGATTCAGGAATAAGTATAGTTATCATTTTGGGGGTGCCTACTGTCTACCATCACCTCTTTATACACATCACTTCTAATCCCTGTAAATACTCTTCTATTATTATAAACTCACTTTGTGGATGAGGAAACAATTCAGAGAGAGTAAAACATTTGCCTAAGTTCACAATAGTAGTAAATGTCAGATCTAGAGACAAATATGTTGTCGGATAAGAGTTCTTTAAAAAAATTTTTTTGGAGGTATTTTCTTTCTTTTTTTTTTTAAAGATTTTATTTATTTTTTTGACAGAGAGAGACACAGTGAGAGAGGGAACACAAGCAGGGGGAGTGGGAGAGAGAGAAGCAGGCTTCCCGCTGAGCAGGGAGCCCGATGCGGGACTCGATCCCGGGACCCTGGGATCATGACCTGAGCCGAAGGCAGACGCTTAACCGACTGAGCCACTCAGGCGCCCTGGAGTATTTTCAAAAACAGGAAAGGGCAGAGACATCTGGGTAGTGCAGTCGGTTAAACGTCTGACTTTTGGTTTCAGCTCAGGTTATGATCTCAGTGTCTCTTTAAAATCAATCAATCAATCAATCTTTTAAAAAAACCAAAAGGGCAAAGAATAACATAACTAACCTAGATATTTCTACCACCTAGAATTTACAGTTATTAACAGTTGTCAATTTTGCATTGTGAAAATATCTACAATAACTTATTTTTAAGTTGGTTATAGTAATTATATAGTCCTAATTACATAATTTTAAATATCCTTCAAAAATGATATAATTAACATACACCCTGAAACGTCATACTTTTAATAATATTTATAGATAGTATTTTCTTTTAAGACCACCAAAATCTCCTTGTGCCTGTTGTCGCTAATATTCTTCAGTTCTCTGTGGTACTATCTGATCACAAACTGGTTTGGGGGGCCTAAATTATATACAAATTGTTTCTTTTCATTGACAAGTTAGTTATCCAATCCATTGCTTCCCTTTGCATTTTCCTGACACCCCTTTGCTTGGGCCTGCTCTAACAAACTCCGTAAAAGAACAAGGTCTTGCATTATTAAACAATTAAACATACATTTTATTTAGGGTGCATAGAAAATTGGAAAGGACTGATTGAACATTTTTGCATCATAATCTTGTTTCATGGTTTTTTTTTTCTTTCTTTCCTCACTTTACATTTTTCATCTTGAAATAGTTGTGTAAGCAGTACTTGGCTGGTAGTCAACATAGCTGACTGAAGTTGTTAATGTCTTCTGAACCTATTTCCTTTCACACTCTGTGTAATTCTGCCAAACTGCTGTGTTCTTCAGGCACAAAATGATTCTGGTTAACAGTTCTACCTTAATGATATGGAAAGTGAGAGCATGCTGCTTTTCTAAGATGAACAGAGCAATCCCAGTAGAGAACTCAAAGTTATGGGTCATTTTCTTAATGAAAATGTTAATCAGTTTAAACTGGTTATTTCAGTGACGTTTGCTCTTCTTGTTCATGGGGGAGTTGTACCTCCTGCTAAGTAATGGCCCCCAGTGTGCTCATGGGGGTCATATGGGGTAGGGGCTCTCACATGCATTCCTACACAAATGGCAGCCTCAGCTTTTCCTTTTTCAGTCTACTCTGATGTCCTCCTTCTGGGATTCTTCTGGGTTCCCCAAGCATCCCATTGTGCCAGCCAGTTCTGTGGTTTCCTTTGGTTATGACCCGGAGCACCACTGCAGATGAAAGGAGAGGTGCCGGAGCTTAATCTGGTTTGTGGCACAGCTGGGGGGACACTGACTCTTCTTTGTGTCCTCTTTATTGGAGTGACACCAATGCTACTAGGGCCCAGCACCCCTCAGAGATTTTGGTAAAGCTGGCTGTGTTAGTTTGCTGGGGCTGATGTGACAAGTACCACACACTGGGTAGCTTAAACAACAGAAACTTAATGTCTCACATTTCTGGAGGCTGGAAATCTGAAATCAAGGTATTGGCAGGATTGGTCTGGTCTGGTCTGAGGGCTGTGAGGGACAATCTGTTCTATGCCTTTCTCCTAACTTCTGGTAGTTCGCTGGTAATGTTTGGTGTTTCTTGGCATATAGAAGCATCCATCACCCTGATCCTTAACTTCATGTTCACATTGTCTGTGTCCAAGTCCCTCCTTTTCATAAGGACACCCGTCATATTGGATTAAGGCTCACCGTATTCCAGGATGACCTCAACTTAACTAGTTACATCTGCAGTGACCTTATTTCCAAATAAGATCATCTTCTGAGACACTGGTGGTTAGGACTTGAACATATGAATTTTAGGAGGACCCAATTCAATCTATAACACTGCTCCTTTAGGGTTTTTTTGAGTTTTGTCTTTGTAAGAATTAAAAGAGACACTTTGGTTCTAGGATTGTGACCAAAGGGGGATAAATAGGCCAACACAAATGAGTCACTTTGTAAATGGAAAAGCCCATTTCAGATGGTAGCTATTATTGAGGAATAATGCTTTTATGTTTGCATGGAGGATCCCATCAAGAAGTTCTGTGTGGAGAACACCAAAGAAAACTCTCCAAACCTCTCTTTCTCTATTTGTAGAAATATGGGGGTGGTTGCTTTATTTTTCCCCGTAGGAAGTTGTTGGTGCAATAAGGAAGCTGGTGTTGAACAAAGCAAGAGACACTTCTAGCACTCATCTCCTTTCCAGTCAGAGATCGCTTACTATCTTTCCCCAAAGAAAATGAGCTACAACAGCCCTTAATTCTAAATTTTTTTTAAAGATTTTATTTATTTATTTGAGAGAGAGAATGAGATAGAGCATGAGAGGGGGCAGGGTCAGAGGGAGAAACAGACCCCCCGCTGAGCAGGGAGCCCGATGCGGGACTCGATCCCGGGACTCCAGGATCATGACCTGAGCCGAAGGCAGTCGCCCAACCAACTGAGCCACCCAGGCGCCCCAACAGCCCTTAATTCAATGTTTCTGTTGCTGGCATAGAATAAGAGCACAATAAATGTTTTTGGCATACCTGAATGAAGGTGAGGAAGGTACCATATATATGGTACGAGAGACTGTGGAGAGAGAAAAGGGGATTGCTTCTCTGCCCCTTCTGAATTCCCAGGGTGATGATGATAAAATCAGATTATTCACTAAAAGCACTTTGAAAGCTGCTACACCTTTGGCCAGTTCTGTTAATGTCTATTCCTTAGTCCTGAGGCTTGTCACGAAAGAAGGTTCAGGGACTGATAGATGTGGGAGCAGAGGAGACAAACCTAGTTTCCCTGCCTCTATTCTGAGGCAAAGATAGTCAGAACTCTCCACTTCCTGTCTTTCTGGTATCTTCCCCTGGCACAGGCCTTCAAATTCAGTCTATCCCTTTTAAGAGGAGAATTGACTTCTCATATATTTTTCTAATCTAACAAAATCAACCATAAATGAACAAAACCATAAGCCAAGGAAAATAAATCTTTAGTTAGTTGAAAAAAATTAACCCATTTGCTTAAATGCCAATTAAATAAGAAATGATATTCATGCAATCATGTGTTCCATAAAGGTTTCCATGAAAGCTCCTGATTAATTTCAAGGAAAAATAGAAATATGGTCTGTTTCAAATTATTAAATATAGCTATCTATTGATATCTGTTGATTACTGTAACTTGTTATGCTGTTGTGTTAAGAATTCATTTATGACACATGCCTCTTTAAAAACAAAATGTTTTCTTGAGTCTGTGTTGATTCCAGATCTCTCATACCTGTTTTCCAAATCACTTGAAAATTGGAGTGGTTGAAAACAGATTAGCTCCAAAGGAAGGAATGTGGAATCAGTGGGCAAACTACTAATTGGATTGTGGTGAAAGAAGCCATAGACACCAGTGGTTAGTGCTTCTTGAGAGTGAATTGGGAATAGAGCTTTGGGTAGAAAAAGAGAAGTTAATGGTGGAAAAAAAGTATTAAAGATTCAAGAGAAAGAACAATATCTTGATGGAAGCCAGGAAGGGTATACTTGGATCTCAAAGGGAAAGGAGAGCTATAGAATGAAGAAGGGGCTTCTTTTCTTCTGGGTCAGGAAGGAGTGAAGGTGGGCAAGGAGGGGATGGTTACAATTTTACCTTGTAAACGTTTAGAGACCTCATCTTCATTTCATTTTACGGAGGAGGAAACTGAAGTCCAGAGAGGTGAAGTGACCTAGGATTGCCTTATACAAGGTAAGTCCCAAGTCTCTTCACAGGTTACAGTTCTCCTTCACTATCCATCCTATCCCCTCTCATTTCTACTTCCTTACAATCTCACTTTTGTTTCCCTAGCGTATCAAACAATTGTTTACTGGATATGGTTGATGGCTGTGGAAAAGAAAAAGGGTAAGAAAAAAATAATAAAGGCAAATTCAGTTTAGAGGAGAAACAATTTAAATGCTTAATTGGTTAAAAAAAAACAAGAACAGGTGGCGCTCTAGTTGGCCTGGGATCTTCAAATGAGAGTTTGCATCTTATTTTGTATTCAAAATGAAAAATGGAGGAGATGTAGAAGTCTTTGAGTATAAAGGCACATTGTAGCATGCAAGGTATGGAGATTAAATGAAGAAATCCAATTTGGACTGGAGAGAACATCCACTTTTTAAGAAGTGGGGGCGGGTTTCAGCCACACAGCTGATATTTACGTAGATTCATACAGATTGGTATCAGTGGCAATAGTCAAGTTTCCATGAAGTCACAAAATGGTAGCCTGGAAGAATATGGCCACACAACCACTTTTCTAACTGTGCCACACCATTATTTGTACCCCATTCTGCCAAAGGTAAAACATCCATGGTCCCACATTTCTCACTTTCATTCCAAATCTATCTATACTTCCTGTCAATGCTCTATAGTCAAATACCATCAGGAACACACATGTATTTGAACAAGTGCTTATTACTCATCCCGGTGAAGGAGAATGTACACTATGGGGAACCATGGCATGTCTCAGTAAGAGGTCATTAGAAAGGACTTACTATTGGACTTGAGTTTGGTTGAGTAACTTGGGGAGGATCCAAGGAAGCAGGAATTCGTTTTGGATTGGGTGCTATCTGAAATCAAGGACAATTCTATGGCTCTCTCAGTAACTCTTACCGATTGGGAAGGAAGCTATAATTGGGAAAGAAGCAGCACTCACTCATATTAGCTGGGATTTTTGGTATTTTGTGGTTTAGACAATGTTTATGCTTTGTCTCTGTTCAGATAAGATTACTGAGTGGCTGTGTTTTTGATTTGTTCCACTGTGGTCACAGAGTGGCCCTTGTCTGATGTTGATTTTCTGTGAAATTGTATATGTACAATAGGACAATGTCAAGGCCCAGCTAATCATACTAGGTCAGCTCCTTGCATGTCAGGGGCTGCTTTTCTCTTTCTCAGTATGAATTTATTTAGAGAAAAAAGAGCAAAATTTCAGGATGTAATTTCCAAAATTGAGTGTGTGCATGTGTGTAATTGCCACATCATTACAATGCAACTGAGTGCTGTGTTTTTGCTGTAAGTTTACTAAGAGTAGTAGAGCCCTTGTAGTAACCACACTCACTTTCTCACATAGACTCCCCTCCTTTTTGTTTCAGTTACAGGACTGCTCTGTGACTTTTGGGTTAAAGCAGCTGTAGAACGAGAATAAACATATTAGCACCTAAAGACTGGACTTACCACATTAGCATGTTGCCTAAACCAACTACCCTCCCCAGCTCCAGCCTATACTGCCATCTCAGGATTCTCAGGTCTTTGTGATTTTTAAATAGTTCAGAAGGTTTAAATGTTGAGAAGGTGAATAAATAATTCTAAAGTATAATTTCATGGTTTCATATTGCTGTGGTAGTACCTGAAGCTTCTATTTATAATTTGTAGCACTCTTCAAGCCACTTGCTAATAGTGACTTTAAAATGGTGGACACGAGTAGGTATCGAAAACAAAGTCATTTTTCTTGTTCCCTGCCTCATGAACTGTATCCCACAGTCCTGGAGGCACCCTTAAAAATTTGGGGGAGAAAACATGGATTTGTGGCCTATGCATAGAAGCAATTGCATGTGGGGTTGCCAATGATCACTGCAAACCAAAGGCCTTGTAAAGCTCTCATCAAAGAGCTTGTGTCAAGGAAGAAGATTTGAATTTATCCAATTTGGACCTCAGAAAGTGAAAGCTCCTTCAAGTCTGTAAAATATCATGTTTGGTCTCATCCAGCAGAAAAACGACTCAGAAGGGAGAATATAGTAGATGCCAGGAAGCCTAGGTCTCAGCCCTGGTTCTGCCCCTAAGTAGGGGACTATGTATAAGTTACATGATTTCTCTGGATTTTTGTTTTTTTTTTGTCTAAAATGGCCATGCTGATGCTTGCTTTTCCTACCTCAGAGTTACTAGGCCAAGTGAGATCATGTTTGTTAATGAAAAAAAATGCTGTTTTAAATTCCATATGCCTCTAAAGAATTGAAGCCCCTTAAAGAAAATATGGCAATCTGCTAATGGTTCTTTCAGACAGGAGAGCACTTTGATGAGTTTTGGGAATACGAAAGTGAGTCTGGCAATAGTTTGGGAATAGAGAATGGGAGAGCCAAATTGCTCTCGATAAGCTGGGTGTGAACATAAAATTGGACTGTTGAGGGGCAGGGAGGGAGAGAAGTGGTATATAGAGAGAAATGGGAAGGAAGGGGAAAAGGCATAATCAGCAAGAGGGCGAGAGGTCCAGAGATATACTGGAGAGTGCCTGATGGAACTTTCAGGAATAGTGATGGGTAATATGTACTGCAGATTTATTTGCAGTGCAGCAATATCATCCTCCACTTATGACTTTCTGTAAAGGCTTTTCAAAACACGAGATCTTTATATATGCACCTTGCTTAAAATGAAGGTGGGAAGGAGCTAGTTTGGGGACAATCTAGGAAGAAAACGCCAATACCTAAAAAGTGCAAAAGGGAACAAGAAGTCAGTAGAGGCAGGGGCGCCTGGGTGGCTCAGTCAGTTAAGCAGCTGACTCTTGGTTTTGGCTCAGGTCATGATCTTGGGGTCATGGGATTGACCCTGTTTCAGGCTCTGCACTCAGCACGGAGTCTGCTTGTCCCTCTCCCTCTGCTCCTCCCCCTGCTCTCTCTCTCTCTCATAAATAAATAAAATCTTAAAAAAATTCAGTAGAAGCAGAAAACTCAAACTAGAAATGACCATAGAATATAAGTTCCCTCAGGAACACCAAAAGGTCTTGGGCAGGCCTTCCAGAGAGTACAGAACAGAAGGTTGAGCCAATTTTATAGACCTTGAAGGACAGGGTGACTGAAGGTGATATGTGGGTAAGGAATACCGAAGAGTTGGGGGAAAAAAATAAAGCAACAACAGTATAAGTTGTTACCATGATTTGAGTACTTAGAGCAAATATCTAGATAATTCAAACTAAAATAAATTACAAAATTCAAATCCCTGTGCTTCTAATATGTGGCTGGTTTAGAAAAAAGTTTGATCCTTAACTTTCTGTCTTAATGTTCCCAGTCAAGAAACAATTTTACAGGACCTATACAAGGAAGCATACATGTACCTCCCTCTTTTGGTGTCAAAAAAGACAACTAATTTGAAGTGCTTCTATGATATTCATACTACAAGGACAGATGCAACATTTTTAAACTCAGTTTTCAGTGTTTTCTATTTGCCTAAAAACTGAACTGATATTTTAAACCTGAGGTCACATTTGGAGCTTCGGTTGCGTATTCAAGTTGGAGAATTTTGAGGTTCCCAAGGCTTTTCTTGAGGCTTGATGGGCATGTATTCTCTAGTGCTTGAATGAGGCGGGGAGAAAGAGAGAGAGAGAGAGAGATGAAAAGATAGCAGACTCGGGATCTTTGTTTTGTTTTTCTTCCTTTGAACACTGCCTGAAACAGGTAAAGCTCTATCCATAGTAACCTCTATCCTTGCTACTCAAAGTATGGTCTGAGATCTGGCAGCACCAACATTACCTGGGAGCTTGTTAAAATGCAGAATCTCAGAGACCCACTGAATTGGAATCTGCACTGTAACAAGATCCCTGGGTGAGATTTGCAGGCACATTAATGTTTCAGAAGCCCTATCTAGGAAGCTTTACACAAATCTGTTTCTTAGGTGACAGGAGGACCCACCTATGGAAAAGGGCAAGAATGTCACTGCTGCCACTAGACATTTCATTAGGGGTTTGGCTGTGAATTCAATGTGAATTTTGCAGCTTAGGGACAGAGAAGGGACTTGGCCACACCAGGGGCCCTGTAAGAGCTTACAAAAAGGCTTCATTGAGGGGCACCTGGGTGGCTCATCAGTTGGGCATCTGACTTTCAGTTTCGGCTCAGGTCATGATTTCAGGGTCATGGGATCCGGCCCCGCATCGGGCTCCATGCTCAGCGGCAGAGTCTGCTTGAGATTCTCTCCCTCCCTCTCCCTCTGCCCCCTTCTAAAATATAAATAAATAAATCTTAAAAAAAAAAGTAAAAGGCCTCCTTGGAATGGTCTACCAGGAAACCAGGTATAGCTGATATTCCCATTATTTTGAACAGGATTTTAAAGCCGACAGATTTTGAGAAGTAATCTAGCTGTTATGTTCTGAGGGAAGGGCGGAGAAAAAAAGTAGCATTAGCTTCTGAGGTCAAAAAGGGTGTCTTCTATTTCCTTTGTATCATCTTAAAACTCCTGGTAGAGTGGGACCCTTACAGAATGAGCACTCGATAAATGTCATTAACAGTGATTTGCACCACAGTGGTAATATTTTTAATGCAGCTCATTCCAACAAATGTTCCGCTTCCCATGTTAACTTTTATATACCCAGCAACCAAAAATGTACACTGCTGAGTGTACAGAATATTGGGCTCCAGCTAAGTGTGATTAGATATTGATTTCTGAGCCCCGTAAACATTTAGCGATGCAGAAGCTCTTGAGCATTGGATCATTATGGACTGTGGGGCTGACGTTGGCAGAATTCCAACAGTAACAATTTGTGGAAAAATTCTAGAGTTGCTGCAAGGCCCCGACTATGGATTTGACCCTGGTGTTGGCCCTGATCTGTGCCCTGGTCCACTGATTATCCTTCTCACCCTGTCTTTGCACCTGTCTTTGCAAACGTATGCTTTTGGTCACCAAAGGTACTAGGCAGAGAGAAGAGATGTAAAGTACAAACTCATCATGACTGCTGGGAAAAAGAAAAATAACTCAGATTTACAGGTGATAAGCTTGCAGTGAAGCATAGCACAGTATTCCTCTTTTATATTTGTATTGTACATAGTATTGCCTTTCTTTATTTGCTGTGGGAGGTGCTATCAAAGAACTGTGAAAAAACATCTATTTAAAGTTCAAACATATGGTGTTGAGAATAAGAAGGACTAATCTTTTCATAAGTTGTGGAAGATTAAGGTTGACATTCCTGTCTTGAGACATGGGGTCTGTGTCCCCTCTCCTCAAAAAGTCACAGACTCTGTGACTGCTTTGATCAACAGAATATGGTAAAAGTGATATTTGCCAGTTTCTGGACCCAGACTTTGAGAAACTGGCAGTTTCTACTTTCTGTCTCTTAGAACCCAGTCATCATACTTTGAGACACACAAGTCACATAAAGAGGCTCATGTAGGCATTCCAGTCAAAAGTCCTAGCTCAGCTCCGAGCTAATAGCCAGTATTAAACAGCGATGTGAGTGCTCCATATTGGCTGTCCAGTCCAGTTGCACCTTCATACGACTCCAGCCACTATCTGACCACAGCTGCATGAGAGAACCAAGGAAAATCCAGACAGCTGAGTCAGGCAACCCATAAAACTATGAGAGAAAAAAAAATGTGTTTTTTTAAAAAGATTTATTATTTATGTGAAAGAGAGAGAGTGGAGAGAAAGAGAGAGAGCACGAGCCAGAGGGGCAGAGGGAGAGGGAGAGTATATCAAGCAGACTCCACGCTGAGGGTAGAGCCTGACACATGGCTCAATCTCACAACCCTGAGATCATGACCTGAGCCGAAATCAAGAGTCAGACGCTTAACTGACTGTGTCACCCAGGCACCCTGAGAACAATAAATTGTTTTGAGCCATCGCATTTTTTTTTTTTTAGTGGCTTGTTATATGGCAATAGATAAGTTACTCTATTTATCTATAGTAGGAGGCTACTCTTAAGCTATGTGAATCCATTTTTTTTATTCTTATGTTAATCCCCATACATTACATCATTAGTTTTAGATGAAGTGTTCCATGATTCATTGTTTGTGCATAACACCCAGTGCTCCATGCAGAACGTGCCCTCCTCAATACCCACCACCAGGCTAACCCATCCTCCCACCCCCCTCCCCTCTAGAACCCTCAGTTTGTTTTTCAGAGTCCATCGTCTCTCATGGTTCGTCTACCCCTCCGATTTCCCCCGCTTCATTCTTCCCCTCCCGCTACCTTTTTTTTTTCTTTTTTTTTTTTTCTTAACATATATTGCATTATTTGTTTCAGAGGTACAGATCTGAGATTCAACAGTCTTGCACAATTCACAGCGCTTACCAGAGCACATACCCTCCCCAGTGTCTATCACCCAGTCACCCCATCCTTCCCACCCCACCCCCCACTCCAGCAACCCTCAGTTTGTTTCCTGAGATTAAGAATTCCTCATATCAGTGAGATCATATGATACATGTCTTTCTCTGTTTGACTTATTTCACTCAACATAATACCCTCCAGTTCCATCCACGTCGTTGCAAATGGCAAGATCTCATTCCTTTTGATGGCTGCATAATATTCCATTGTATATATATACCACATCTTCTTTATCCATATGTGAATCCATTTTTACTTTTTCAGACAATCCTAAGCCTCACCCTTATAAGACTCCATGCCGCCCAACCGCAAGCACTTGGCTCACCTAAGTTTGCAACATCGTATCTTCTAAAATGCAAACTTTGAAAGGTGCCTTCTCATTGAGAAAAGCCTGTGCTTGCTTTATTAAATTATCACAGAGACTATCACAATGTTGAAACCTTCAGGTGTTCCTGGTTCTGTTCTCAAACCCATATCCAAAAGCAGCATTCTGCACACTCTGTGAGCTTACATGTTTATGATTCCATGTGGCGAGTTCCTCACCCATTTCCTCCAAGTGTGAGCTGTTCTGGCAGAGAGTCCCCCCGAGCACTACATAGTGTCCATAAAGTTCCTATGCCATTGCCTCTTCATCTGAAAAATGGAAGCTCCCAAGGGACTGTGACTATGTTGATGTCAACATTTTATTTTGATCTCTCCTTCTATCTTATCGTGGGGGAATTGTGTCAATCCATGAGTCATGGCACACTGGGGGCTGGGATTCTTATAAAGTTTTGGTACAAACTTCCAAAGGCACATTCCAGTCTCCATGTCTGCTCTGTTCTAGCTCAGGATTCTCAATCCTAGCTGTACATTAGAATCATCTAGGGAGTGCTCAAAAAAGCAAGACTACTTGTGTCTGGGTCTCACCTTAGAGTCATTAAATCAAAATATCTGGGGTGGGGCACCAGCATTTATTTAAAAAATTCTCCCCAGGTGATTCGTAGATGCAGGGAAGGTTGAGAAGCACATCTAGCCCAATGATTCACTTGGCCTCTTGTTTGTGGTAGAGAGAAGAATACTGTACTTCCCAATAGTGTATCTGTATGTCCAAATCTTACCTATTCTTTAAGGCTTAGCTCAAATATTGTTTTCTTCATGAAGCTACATAGTCCCACAATTGGCATATTTTCTTCTTCTTTTGAATTAGGGGTATTTTATTTTACCTGTGTTTTCTACATTTGTATATTTTATCATCTCTTTTCTTCCTCTTTATACTCATGATATGTCTCTGACATATATGTATACACAGTGAGAGCTCAATAAATATTTATTAAATGAAGACATGGATGATGTCAGGAAAGCCATCCTCCTTTGTTATTGCTTTCCCGTGGACACCAAGAATGCTTCTGTATGGATGGAGGTGGAGATGACTATATATGGCCTCCGTCTATGCTCCTCGATTAGAATTGCCCCATAGCTATCCTGCACCCCCCACACTATGGCAGGGCTGAGCCACTGTTGCTCTTGAATCTTTGTCTCTGGTTGCTTCCTGTCCCCATTTCTCCTCTTCTTACTATTCAGTTAAGTTTTTGCTTTCTCATTTAAATGATTCTTCTTTACAAAGGTCTAAATATCTACTTTCTGCTCTCGTAGGTATGGATGACCATCAGAGGGACAATAGATGCTCCACAGTGTGCTGTGGAATGAAAGTACCAAGACTGATAAGGCTGCCAAGACTTTTGAAAGTACCAAGACTGATAAGGCTGCCTGCTTATCTCCCCACTGGCAAAGGACTAGCTATTTACTGAGCTGAAGTGATAAATATTCCAAGAGCAAGTTTTGAAGTCACCAAGCCCCATAGTACTCTTTACAGAGTCTCCGTGGTATCTATACCGATGAGGCCACTAGATGTAAATCTTAGCTGGATAGAGCCAGTGGATAATTGTTTTGGGTTTTAGGGCCTCTGCTGAAATGTTACTGATTTTCAAGTTTCCCACAATCTTAGAACTGGCTTCAAAGAGATGTGTCAGCGTGTTCCTTTTTCACTTTCTGTGTGTAGCATTTCTTTTGCATCCTGCTGTGTACTCATTCATTATTTCTTTTGCTCTGAAACACAAAAGCCATCTCATTTTTTTCTTTAAAATTCAGAATTTTGGGGCGCCTGGGTGGCTCAGATGGTTAAGCGTCTGCCTTCGGCTCAGGTCATGATCCTAGGGTCCTGGATCGAGTCCCGCATCGGGCTCCCTGCTAGGTGGGGAGCCTGCTTCTCCCTCTGCCTCTGCCTCTCTCTGACTCTCATGAATAAATAAATAAAACATTTTAAAAAATAAAAATAAAAAAAATAATAAAATAAAATAAAATTCAGAATTTTAAGAGGTTACTAGAAAAGTCCTCAAATTTGCCTGTAACCAGAGAGTTCCCCTTTGAAGTTCAGATCTTTCTTAGCTCCAATTCGAGAGGGAGTTATGATTCTGTGATGGACTCATGACATTTCTTACTGGGGATATAAAAGGTCAGGTTTTAATGCCTTCTTGTGATATATGCATCTGGTCCAAGATCAGGCAGTTTTGAATGATGGAATTTAATCGTAATTTAGTGAAGGGGTAAGAGATGAGAAGTTATGGCATTGCTGCAATGCCTGAGCTGTCCACCACTTCCTTAGCACCCCTGTGTAAGGATTTGTAGGTTAGAGCCGCTATTTAAAATAGCCTTTCAGGAACACCATGAAGATGCTCTGGGAGTAAAAGCAAAAGCTCATCTTGGCTCATGTTCCAGTGATTACCTGACATCCTGCCTTGGAAAAATAAAGAAAACTGCCAAGGTATAGATCCTTGTCTTCTGAACATTCAGATGGATATTTACCTGTCACCTCCCATTGTGTCCAGCTGCCTCAAAATTCTTACATTGTCACCTCCTTTTGTCCCCCAAAAGAATTTTTTAAAAAAATATTTTATTTATTTATTTGACAGAGAGAGACACAGCGAGAGAGGGAACACAAGCAGGGGGGGGGTGGGAGAGGGAGAAGCAGGCTTCCTGCCGAGCAGGGAGACTGATGTGGGGCTCAATCCCAGGACCTGAGCCAAAGGCAGATGCGTAAGGACTGAACCACCCAGGCGCCCCCCCCAAAAAGAATTTTTGAGTACACAAAGATCCCTACCTACTTCCTTTTTTTTGCATTAAAAAAAATGCTTAAGAGCAAATGAATTGAATCAGAGTTCTACCTTCCCAATCTAAGAAAATCACTTCTTTCTCTTCTGTTTTACATGAATCAAAGAAATGATCCAACTCGCCTGCATTTATTGAGAACAGAAATACTGTGATGCGGTAGAGAAAACCCTGGCACTGGATTGAAGCTCTCAGTCTTTATTAGCCTGAGCCTCTCTGAACTTCAGTTTCCTACCTGTAAATCATCATTAGCCTCAGTTTTCTTATCTAGTAAATTGCCTTCAGGTTTAAATAAAACTGTAGTCTCTTTGGAATGGTTCTATTATCTTATTTTCTGAGGCATGCTAATCTATTGCTCCAGGTACCTGATAATGTCCCCTTGTAGTGAATTCTGTTCTCATATGGTGTTAGTTTTTGCTTGTGGGCTCATTCTCAGCTGGGATTATTTTTGGTCTGTGTGAGTTTTCTGTGCTGTGTTTGGTGGGAGTATCTTTACAGAGAAGTTTTATATTTACCATGGCTGGGTGTCCCGAGGTTTTCACTTGTCCAAGATGAATTTTCATAGTAATTGGTCAGTTTGAGATCCCAACACCATGTGCATAGTATTCATTTGGACTCCATATCTGCATGTGGCACAGACAAGGGCTTGGGGGCCCATCACACACTTGATGCTTCTTTGCTTTTTCTCCAGCCCCGTTGGGAAGTCTCCCATTTCCCTTATACAAAGGGGGCAGGGTTTATAGAGGAGTCTATGTTCTAGCATCACATTTCCTAGGGGTCCAAGGCCTCATCTCTTTTTTTTATGGGGATTTTATGACTCTAGTACCTTGCTGTTAGCACTTGCAGCCAAGTCTGCTATCCCTCGGGATTCTGGTACATTCGCTCATGTGCGATGAGTTCCTTTGTGGGTTTTTTTTGGTAACTAGAGATTTCCCTTTCTGTCTTTGAGTTTGGCTTTTTTTTTTTTTCTGTTAAATTATTGTAGTTTATCCAGCATCTGTTTTAAAGAGGATATTAGCTCAATTTGCAACATTGCTGGATAATTAAAAATCAAATGTATATTCTTTATGAGTATTTTTCCCTGCTTACCCACTTTATTTTATTTCATAAAGACACCTCTGTTCACTGGCAGCAGCTTTGCTTCTCAGATGCTGATGTGCATAGGAATCCCCTGAGGGACTTGTTAAAATGCAGATTCTGATTTCTGTAGGTCTGGGGTCTAGATGACATTCTGCATTTCTAACAAGCTCCCTGTTGATGCTGATGTCCTGGCCATACTCAGAGTAGTGGGGGTTTGAAAGAGACCAGTAGTAACCACTTCCCAATTGCTAATTTATCACTTGCTGGAATTCATCTGGCGTGATTGCTTGATAAAATCTCCACTCATCTGGCTGCTCTTGCAAGTGAGACTATGTGGCAAAAGCAGTCTGAAAATTGTAAAGAGCTACAAGATATTTCATTTGGAAAAAGAAATTCGTAAATTCAAAATGGAATTAAATGTAATTGATCTTTAATGCCCTTGAAAATACCCAGAAGATCCCATCAACTTTTCTAAAAGCTCCCTTCTACCTCTCCATGTTCCTTTTATTAAGCCTTTTTTTTTTTCTCAAATTGGAATTCTGGGCAAATTAATAAAAGAATTAACTCTCTAATTCAATTTAAGTTTTCTTTGTTTACTTATATTGTTAATATTAATATTGATTTCTTTTTTGTTGTCATTGTATTATTTTGTAGGCTATAGCCTGGAAAGGGACTCTTTATGGTTAATATCAGTCCTAGAGAATGGAGAATTTGAGTTCCAAACAATTGGTGTATTGGGTGAATCTTTAGAATATAAGAGATTATTTATGTGATCCAAGTTTCAAGTGAAGTTATAAGATTCTATTGCCCTTAAGTAAGATGGGAAGCATTTTCCAAACTTTCTCTTTGTACTCTCTTTTTTTTATAAAAAAGCAAATCAAAGGTTGATTGGCATTATGGCTGATCTGACTTTGGCTTATTTACATCTTAATTTTATGGACTAAAATTGGTCTGACTTTTAGAATTAACCAGGGGCATGCAGTAAGGTGTGAGACATCTCAGCTTCCTTTCTCTGGGCTTGTAGAATGCTGAGGGTGACCTCACAACTGTGAGGCTTGGTGGAAGAGTGACACAGTGGGAGGGGACAGCAATGAGAGGCAGGGCCTGGGCCAGGTGCCTGACTCTATGATGGCTCTGCCATCATGTTACCTGCACTACCTCAGCAAGGTACATCACTTCCCGGATCTCTGTTACCTCATCAAGGACATGAAGGGTTGAGCAAGGCCATCTTCTGTTTCTTTCATCTGAAACCCTACTGTACACTTCCCATCATTTATGCCCACGTTCCATCTGCAAACCAGTGAGCCACAGGACAGGAAGATAATAGGTGTTATCATAGCTTTGAGGAGTCTGACCAGAGAGCCTCTAACAGGAAGAGTGAAGACATTTGTGGAAAAAAAATGGACCCATGTTTTATTTCACAGAGGAAGAAAAAGTTTGAGACTTGCATGACTTAAACTGACTCTTTTAGTTGGCGAGAGGGTGCAATGGTCTCAATGGTGGTCTCCCCATAGGATATGTCCACAAGGACTCTGTGGATATGACCTTATTTAGAAAAAGTGTCTTTGCAGATGTAATTAAGTTAAGGGTCTTGAGATAAGGTGGTATTGGATTAGGATGGGCCCTCAATCCATTGACAAATGTCCTTATAAGAGATGACAAGGAGAGAAGACACAGAAGGGAGAAGGTCACCTGGAAACCTGGGCACAGATGGGAGAGATCGAGCTGTAAGTTAAGGAACATCAAGACTTGCCAGCAGCTATCAGAAGGTAGAAGAAAGGCATGGAATGGATTTTCCCTCCTGAGACTGCAGGAGGCACCAACCCAGCTGACATCTTGATTTTGAACTTCTGGCTTCCAGATCTGTTAAGAGAATAAATTTCTGTTGCTTTAAGTCACCTCCTCTGTGGTCATTTGTTACAGCCAGATACAGGAAATTAATACCGAGGACATAGCACCACCAACTTGCTGAATGTTTTAAGTAAGTTTTACATTCATTATTTTATTTCTTGTGATCATTTTATAAAATAGGTGCTATCATTATTGCCATTTTATAGATTAGGAAATTCAGGCTCAGAGAGGTTAAGTAGATGGCAAGAGGTCATACAACTAATAAGTAGTGAACAACCCCCCCCCCCCTTTTCTTAACCTCTAAGGACTGCCTCCCCCCCTCAGTAACACGCTGGTTATGGAACGCTCTGTGTGGTCTTTTCTTCAGTGGCCAGTATGCCCGTCACCTTGGTTCCCATCATAGCTGGCCATGCCACTGTTTGAAGGCTGCAGTGACAGAGCCTCTTGAAAATCCAATGCGGTAGAGCCTATAGCACAAAGTAAATAATTTTACCTAAAGGCAATTTAAATCAGGAAGCCGTACTGTTCCAAGCTGCAGAGATGTAGGAGATGTGAAAAGCATTCTCCTTTTGAGAACACAATTTGGTGCCTAGGGTATCTTTGAGCAGAAGAACTGCTTCATTCAGTTGGGCATTTTCCCAGGAAGTCAGTACTGAGAGAAGAAAAAGGAAAATGTGAAAATGAAATTCAGTTCTTGAAGGGACAGGGGATTATTTTCTAAAATAAATACTGGGAAAACCCTTAAAACCCTAACTATAGAAAAGACAACCATTAAAATAGTTTCAAAAAACAAACTGTATGTTTCTGCCAGAATACTCCATTCTGGAAGGAAGCAGCCTGGAGAGATGAAAGGGGGCCTGGAGCCCCTTTAAGATGCCCTTCTTGCCTGAGGGGGCCTGGTAGAAGGGGGCAGGTTTCCAGGGGTCTCTTCAGTCTGTGAAAGTTTCCTGAGGACAAGGTTCAATTGAATGGTGGCAGCCCCTTCGCTTTCATGGAAACATCTAGGTGGGTGGGGGTAGGGATGTCAAAACCCAGGCACATTAATTAATTAATTAATTAATTTAGCCATCACCCAGTTACCCCATCCCCCACCCCTCTCCCCTCCAGCTACTCTCAGTTTGTTTCATATGATTAAGAGTCTCTTATGGGGCTCTCTGCTCCTCCCCATTCGACAGACAGCCTCATCTTCTGGTGCAGTGCCAGCCGCGTCCCCGAGACACGATGGTGAAGGTCGGAGTGAACGGATTTGGCCGTATCGGGCGCCTGGTCACTAGGGCTGCTTTTAACTCTGGCAAAGTGGATATTGTCGCCATCAGTGACCCCTTCATTGACCTCAACTACATGGTCTACATGTTCTCCAGTATGATCCCACCCATGACAAATTCCATGGCACAGTCAAGGCTGAGAACGGGAAGCTTGTCATCAATGGAAAGGCCATCTCCACCTTCCAGGAGTGAGATCCCACCAACATCAAATGGGGTGATGCTGGTGCTGAGTATGTTGTGGAGTCCATTGAGGTCTTCACCACCATGGAGAAGGCTGGGGCTCACTTGAAGGGCGGGGCCAAGAGGGTCATCATCTCTGCTCCCTCTGCCGATGCCCCCATGTTCGTGATGGGTGTGAACCATGAGAAGTATGACAACTCTCTCAAGATTGTCAGCAATGCCTCCTGCACCACAAACTGCTTGGCTCCTCTGGCCAAGGTCATCCATGACAACTTCGGCATCATGGAGGGACTCATGACCACCGTCCATGCCATCACTGCCACCCAGAAGACTGTGGATGGCGCCTCTGGGAAGCTGTGGTGTGATGGCCGAGGGGCTGCCCAGAACATCATCCCTGCTTCCACTGGTGCTGCCAAGGCTGTGGGGAAGGTCATCCCTGAGCTGAACAGGAAGCTCACTGGCATGGCCTTCCGTGTCCCCACCCCCAACGTGTCTGTCGTGGATCTGACCTGCCGCCTGGAGAAAGCTGCCAAATACAACGACATCAAGAAGGTGGTGAAGCAGGCATCAGAGGGCCCCCTCAAGGGCATCCTGGGGTACGCTGAGGACCAGGTTGTCTCTTGTGACTTTAACAGTGACAGCCACTCCTCCACCTTCAATGCCGGGGCTGGCATTGCTCTTCACGACCACTTTGTCAAGCTCATTTCCTGGTATGACAATGAATTCGGCTACAGCAACCGGGTGGTGGACCTTATGGTCCACATGGCCTCCAAGGAGTAAGAGCCCCCTGGACCACCAGCCCCAGCGAGAGCAAGAGGAAGAGAGAGGCCCTCAGCTGCTGGGGACTCCCTGCCCCAACTTATCCTCCAGAACACTGAGAATCTCCCGACCTCCACCATTTCCATCCCAGATCCCCTGGAGAAGGGGAGGGGCTTGGGGAGCCCTACCTTGTCATGTACCATCAATAAAGTATACTGTACCCAGCCAAAAAAAAAAAGAGTCTCTTATGGTTTGTCTCCCTCTCTGATTTAGTCTTGTTTTATTTTTTCTTCTCTTCCCCTATGATCCTCTGTTTTGTTTCTTAAATTCCACGTATGAGTGAGATCATAATTGTCTTTCTCTGATTGACTTATTTCATTTAGCATAATACCCTCTAGTTCTATCCTTGTCACCTATTGTATAAATATATACCATATCTTCTCTATCCTTTCATCTGTTGATGGACATCTGGGCTCTTTCCATAGTTTGGCTATTGTGGACATTGCTGCTATAAACACTGGGGTGCAGGCCAGACACATTATTTTAACTACATCACTGCCTTATTAGGATGGGGAAGGAGAAATCAAATTTCTAACCTGTCTGTTGACATTCACTTAGTTTAGAACCTTTTGTCAAATTTTATGAAAGAAAAAACTGGTTTCTGAAAGATGGTACTTGGGTGCCTTGCTTTGTGTTTGAGGGTACAGGGTTCACTGCTAGGGGGCATCTATACTTGGTCAGGACTCAGTTATGGCTTGGGGACTTTATAGTTGAGTGTTCTTGGAAGGAATGGAACCATCATCATCATAATAAAGAATATTTATAAATCACTTTAGAGTTTGATAATTGCATTTGTCTCCATTATCTCATTTAATTTGCACGGCAACCCTGTGATTTAACTATTATCTCAGTGTAACAGATCTGAAAACCGAAAGCTTAGAAAGAGAAAATGATCTGACCTTTTTGCTTACACTGGAAATGTTATTAAATGAGATTATATGTGTAAAGCACTAAGAATGTTGCCTGGCTTATAAGTATGCAGTAAATGAAGCCACCTGTCATCAGCCTCACCCTCATTATTATTGTTGTTTGTTCATTACTACCTGATAGAATTGGCACTGCAGCCTAGATTGCTACCCCACACTGCCAACATTTTCTCAAACAGGAGGATGCCAATTCCTATGTGACTATATTTCTTTAGGTTTTTTTCTATTTCCCTTTTTAAGTAAGAGAGTCAGCTAACAAGTAGAACCAATGGATTATGAGAGCAATATGGATGCACCATGTCATTCCATGGATTGCCAGGTTGATTCGGGTGATCTGGCTGGCAGCACTTATATGTGGGTCAGAAAGATGGAAGACTGAGGTCAAGTAGATTCAAGAGTGGAAGCCTTCTAAGTAGGTAGTAAGACTACCAAGAAACATGGGGCATTTGAGAAGCTTGCAGAGGAGCGATTTTCCTGGATGTGCAGTAGGCACATAGGCAAATCCTTCATCTCTCCAGAGGCCCTAAAATTTATAGAAACCAGCTCTGGTTGGTGGGCTGTTATGGAAGTAGGGGAGGTCTATAGTACCTAGGATTTGGGCTTGAGCATGTGCAGAGGCTTCTTGATTCTTGCCCATGATAAAGAGAGAAGTTGGCATGGAGGATGCCTTCTTTATCTGGATGTTTCCACACAAACAGTTCTTGTTTTTATAGCTGTTAATGAAGAAGACAAGAATCCCCATTCCCCTGGGCTGTTGAGCAGAAGGATAAGTCTATCCTACAGATATTTGTGGAGAATGGGTGGGGTGTGGAGGTTGTAAAGGGGACAGCTGGTCTGACCGACACACTTAGGATGACAAGCCTGGTGATCATGGACTGGGTATTTTCACTGCCCATAGAGTAGGTGCCATTTTTCAGAATCTTCAGAAAGTACAAAAACAGAAAAGGAGGAAGTCAAAATTCAGCCCACCTGGGAGAAGAAGCCAAAGCTAGTCTCTGAGGGGGTGTTGGGTCAGATCTCCTATCCATCCCAGATGGAAGGAGTCTTCACTTTGATTTAGCTGACCCAAACAGCATACAAAAAGTAAAATGGTTATTAACCTACCAGGGGTGTAGGGCAAACTAAAGTGACTGAATTTCCAGTCTTCATTAATTAGCCAGTAGATGTTTGACGGTCTATGTACAGAGCATTGAACTCTAGAAATGGGTTCCATGTTGTAGAGATTGAGTTTCATGAACAAAACCCTGCCAGCATGGAGGAGGCAGCCTGGAGTAGTGGCGACAGCTGGGCTTGAGGTCAGGGGCAACTTGGGCAAATAACATCAGTTCTCTGAGTCTTTGAGTCCCAAATATATAAAATAAGAGAATGGTCTTAAAAGTTCTCTAATCTCTTTGATCCCAATTCCACTCACCAAGCACCTTATTAAATTCTCCCACAACATGTGAACTTTTAAATATGTGTTGAAAGAGTGAGGGCCACCATGGCCCTACTGTTGGTGATGGCTCATAGCCTCCTGATTTGGGAAAAGGTGTATTAATTTCTACAATGGGCCATATGGCAATACATTTGCTTCTTTATAACCACAAAATAAGCCCTGTGGCTCTATCATCTGGGCTGATTAGCTTACTTTATTCACTGGACACCTATCTAATTGAGTTCATACTATGTGCAACATGCTATAGTCATTTGGTTCAAGCAGTGTGAGGTGAGCCACAGATCAGCTCTGTAGGGATTGGCTAGCTTCCTGAAGACTAAAGTTTGTTTCAGTAGCCAGGGGCTGCTCTCTTCCTCACCAGCTACTCAGCAAGTGTGTGCCGGGGTCACCAAGGAGACTTTGTTTGTGTATAGATGAAGTCAGCTGACATGGAGCAAAGAGGAGAGGAAGAATGGGGGTGGGCATCAGGAGACTGTGGTGGCTTGTCTACAAGGTGTGTGACCTTGAGGAGGTCACTTATGCTCTTCACTGCTCAGATTCCTTAGCTATAAATGAGGAATTTGGTTGAGATGGTCTACAAAGTTCTTTCAGCTCTAAACATTGTATAAATATAAATCCATCACCACGCCTGGAAAAGACCTCAGAATACATATTCCAGGGATGGTGGGTCACTAGTGTTGGCCTCGTACAGGAGAAATGGCATGAGTACTTGCACTTGGAGATTCTTGGAGAGAGAAGAACCAAGGAAGGCCCAGAGTCCACACAAGTGATTCTCATAAGGTAACACAGGGAGAGTAGCAGGCAACTCTTAACAGCTCCTAAATTTGTAGTCTGCATCTTCAACTCTCAGATACACAAACCCAGATCAGCAGAAACAGAAATACTCTTAAGAAATGAGGGATTTCCATCTCTATTAGGTCACTGGTTGACAGTATACACATGTGTCTCAATGATAGCTACTTACCTAGAAACAGCTAAGGTTTCATTCAGGTTTACTGTGGAAAACAGTGCCAATTCCTAATCTACACAACCTGCTGGAAAGAAAAAGTAGCCATTGTTAATAGCAATACACATATGGAAAACGATAGTTTCTTAGAAGAGACAGTATATTTTAAGGTATAATGGTAGAAATGGTTGTGGGGAGGAGGGTGGGGTTGGTGTTTTTGCGGAGAAAACAGAAGAATCCAGTTCTTTATGTTTCTGATGTTTTTCACAGATGTGACCTATTGGTTTCAACATCAGATGTTCATATGTCGGTTTGATTTATAGAGTGGCTAATTCTGAGGATGGGGAAATCAGGACGGAAATTTTGGAATATCAATCACAGTCTTCATCTGCTTCCTTGTCTGGTATGGCTATAATTTGTGGGCTCTACATGTAAATTAGACATTTTCTTCTTCAACAAGGAAACTAGAAAAAGTGTGTGTGTGTGTGCGTGTGTGCTTGTGTGTGTGTAAATAGCACACACACCTGATTTTAAGGGAGAAATGATAGTTTTAATTTTTTCTCTTATAAATGGGGGCGATCTTTGTCTTTAGTTATTCATCCCTCACTCCCAACAGATTTTTTTTTTAAGATTTTATTTATTTTTATTTGAGAGAGAGAATGAGAGAGAGAGAGAGCATGAGAGGGGGGGAGCATCAGAGGGAGAAGCAGACTCCCCGCTGAGCAGGGAGCCTGATGTGGGACTCGATCCTGGGACTCCAGGATCATGACCTGAGCCGAAGGCAGTCGCTTAACCAACTGAGCCACCCAGGCGCCCCACTCCCAACAGATTTTGACTAGACGTTTGCCTCCATGTTTGAAAGAATAATCAAATCTAGCTGACAAAACTTAGACCTTGCTTTGATATTTTGCATTCTTTGCCTGTGTTTGGGAGTTAGGGGAGTTATGAGGGCAGGTAGACAAAGAGCAATCGTTGTGCAATGATGAGAAAAGATGCATGAGACACTGGGCCGGGATGCTTCCTTCCTCTTCCTGTGACCCCCACATCAAGAATTGGCTTGGATGTGATGTGGCCAAAGGCAGCCAAGGCTCCCTGAGGAGATTCTTCTGGATGGAAATGGTTGAGAGCAGATCCTCTAAGTTCTGGGCCTCTCAAGCTAAATTTTTTTTTTTTTTTTTTTTTTTTAAAGATTTTATTTATTTATTTGAGAAAGAGAATGAGACAGAGAGAGCACATGAGAGGGGGGAGGGTCAGAGGGAGAAGCAGACTCCCTGCCGAGCAGGGAGCCCGATGCGGGACTCGATCCCGGGACTCCAGGATCATGACCTGAGCCGAAGGCAGTCGCTTAACCAACTGAGCCACCCAGGCGCCCTCTCAAGCTAAATTTTACCACAGATTTCCACCTCCTTTATTTTTATAAATAGTATGTCTGAAATTCACCAAATGTGGGAGATCATTTAAAACTTGGTTATTCTGGCGGTCTTTCCCAGTATCCTCAGTTGAACCAAAAAAAATCCGTGTTCATGTAATGCTGTTGGACTTTTGATGTGGCTTGCTTTTTCAAACTAGCACTCTGTGAGTCACTTTGGAAGGTTAGAAGACAGCCTGGTTGAGGGGAAAGAGGCCCTGAGGCTGACTCAGAAGATTAGGGATTGAGTCTTTCCTTATTATGTGGTCTTAACAACTCACCGAGTCTCAGGGACCCCTCTTCATCTGTGAAATGAGTATAAAATCATACTTGCCTACTTTGTGGAGAATGTTGTGAGTTAAGAATGTGCCATGCAAACAACAGATGTCAGAAAACATCACATCTTGGTTCTCGTTTATGTTGGAATTTTATTTTTCATTCCTTCTCAGTGGGCTGTGAAATGGTGGAGGATGAGTTGTGAAGTCCAGGGTGCAAGTCTTTCTGCAGGTGGGCCATAACAGGGCTGATTCCTTCCCTCTTTGCCTGTGATTTAAACTCATCTACCGTGTCTCTTCTTGCCGCCCTAATCCAGGATCATTTCCCAGTGACAGCTGTGAGCATCTAATGTCCTGGGCATCAGCTGGCTGGAGAATTCAGGCTGTCGGTCTTATTCTCCAGCGTGGGGATGGTGAGTTTGCAGTAGCACACTCCCAATTACATAGATCAAAATGGGACCTCCGTGGGATACCTAGCCATAAGGAATGATCCCTCTCTAGTTCTGTAAGTTTAAGGAGTACAGATCACTTTTTCAAGAAAACGCTCATATTTTTATGGCTTCGTGTTTTCTTAGTATCCATAAATTACATGCATAGAACATCAGGTTTTGATCCAGAAGCCTACTTTCAAATTCTGTTTCCTTTACTTAAAGCTGAGTTACCTTTGGTAGCTCACATACCTCTCTGAGCTTGAGTTTCCTCACCTGCAAAATGAAGATATGACAGTACTTACCACATAGGATAGAAAATGAGATAATTTGTATAAATGAATGGTATATGGCATTTGGTAAGATCTCACTACTGCTAGATAATATTATTCAATCTGGCTGAAATTAGCATTTGCTGCAGTGTGAGCTGATTTTTGACAGACTGTGTGAGCTGATCCACTAGATCAGGAGTTGGCGAATTGTGGCTAGAGGGCTGAATCCAGCCCAGTTCCTGTTTTTGTAAATAACATTTTATTGGTACACAGCCATACACATTTGTTTCTGTGTTGCCTGCTGGCTTTTGCAGGACGGTGTAAGAATTGGGTGGCTGTGACTGTGGCAGTGTGGCCTGCCTAAAATATTGACTATTTGGCCCTTTACAGAAACAGTTTGCTAATTCCTACACAGGACCATTGCCTTAGTTGAGTTCTAATTCCTCTTCTGTGCCTGACTTGCCTGATCTTTGATACGTTAGTTAATTGCTTTGTTTTCCTCACATTTAAGAGGAAGAGCCAAAGAAATTTGGTTGGACATTTGGCACATGTTAGCGCCTGAAGGTAAAGTGATCCGTGTTATCATCGTTGCTAACTGAAGAGGCAAGCCAAATATCTAGTCTATAATCATGCCTATGGGAAGATGACCCCAAGTGACTGAACGTGTTATAGGATGCCTTTCACGAGGGTCAAAGCAGTCTTCACTACAAATTTCCTGCCTATTATGGCTTTAACTTGCAATTTTATCTTTGTAATGTGCTTTGTAATTATTTTTTTAAAAGGGGAAAAACTGCAGAAAAGATGAATGGAGCACAACAGCCATATCAAACTAAGGCTTATTTTATACTGATACTCTCGAGATCTGTGGTAAGACTCCAAGAATTGCAGACACAGATATCTTCTATACTTGACATTTTAAGACCATAGCTGAATATAAAAAAATGTGAGAATGCAGATTATCCTAAAAATGACATTTTTATGATAAAAGTAATCTATTAAAAAGTCACATGAATGGCTATAGTCATTTGACGTTGTTAACAATATAATGATATGTTAAAATGCTAGAGGAAGGCTTATGTCAATGTTTGATGTTTTTATAAGTTGCTGCTATATAAAAATGTCAAATAATAATCTTATACTTGGCATTTTTCACTTGGTTTTCACTCTCAAAATAGCTCTGTGAGTTCTGGTTACCTTTTCACTCACACTTTTGATTTTTCCTTCCCTAAATAATTTTCTGTGCCCACCCATGTCCCTACTTTATTTCCTGCTTATTAAATTTTTTCTTCCTTTTAAGAGCTTTTGGTATTCTCTTATATTCCCTTACAATCCTCTTCAATTACCTGTTAATATAAAAAATGACTTCCTCAATTTTGGGGGGTCAGAATCCTGAAAAAGGATCCCCCATGTCCTTCTGGCCATGTTCACACAGTCTCTTTTCTTTACATAATCAGACAAGTAGGAGCACCAATTCTTCCATTTCAGGAAATAAACTTGTTCCTCCCCTCCTTTTTTAACCTTGTTTTCCAAATTCTTTAAAAATTTCTGGCCTTCCATGATTCATTTTATCTAAAAGGATCATTGCTGGACCCGTGCCGATTGCTGTGGTTATGCAGACACGCACCCCCAGCTTCTGCTTCTGTACTTACATGCCTTCTGGACAGTGCGGTGGGTGCTCAGCTCCTTTCTGCTTGAGATGGGCGGGAGTCTTATGGAAAGAGCCTCTGAAGAGGAAAGGGGAAATTGGGAAAAAGTCATAGGTGGGTACTGTGAACAATATAATAAACACTGACACCTAATTTTGGAATGGGCTTGCATTTCTGCTGTGCGTGTGTATGTCTGTGTGCACATGTGTGACACACTGCATGCACACATGTTTAGATAGTTTGGGATCTTTTATAGTATTTGGTTCCCTCACGTTATAACATACGCACAGATGCTCTGTACACTCACAAAGAAATGATAATGTGTTTTTATAATGAGTTTAGATACTTAAAAAAAGTCAGAAGCTGAGTTTGCATCTTGGTTTTATTGAAGGTCTTTGGGCCTCAGTTCCACCAACTTCTTTCCTTATACCCTGCAGATTTTCTCTTCATCTTTACCGACCCTGTCCTTTCTTTTTGCCCAAATGCTTTACCCCTTGCCTAAACTAGTTCCTTCACCCATGGCCCTGAGCCCACTTCCTTGATACCCTGCCTGAAATTCCTCCTATCTGGACTAACTTCTGTCTCCTACATCTTTGGTTTTGCTCTCTTCACTGACTCATACCTCCCCAGCTCTTTTCTATCCTAAGAGACTCTTCCTTGATCCCTCTGCACTCAAGCTAGCGAATCCCCCACCCCTTTGGAAGATCGTCTGTGTCTGCAGTTTGCCCATCATTACCATCTACTCACTCCTCACATCCTTGCAGCCTGGCTTCTGCTTCCCACCAGGTCTGAGCTGGTCTCCTGCAGGGTACAGTGAGCTCTGACTCCCAAGTCCAGCCATCTGTTCTTGCTCCTGCCTTGCCTGAGTTGTCTTCGTACTTGGGACTCCTGTCCTTGCAGCTCTGTCTCTTCTGCAGCCTACGTGCTGGCCTCAGGTTCTTTGTCACTCCGTGGACAGTTGGCTGAGCCACCTCTTCCTCAGACCGGGCCCCCTGTAGCTGATCCTGACAGTTCTGTCTTTAGTGGTCTTCTCCGTCTTCACCTTTGTAACCTATCTCCTCTCATCTCCAGAGAGAGTTGCTTCTCTGCCTCCAGGACTCAAGTTTGCCAGGCTCACACTGCTCTCCTTTTCTCAGTGGGATATATTGATCATCTCTTGGATGACCCTTAATGTGTGCAGAGAAGAGTCCATCAATTAAATGCTTTATTTGGGACATACTATTTCCATGACCTTACATAAATCAAATGTTGTTGTGTTTTTTCTTTTTTTAATTTGCTGAGATTTTTTTCCCCTTGCTGTTTATTATAAACAGGATATCCTGAGAATTCTCCTCTCAGCAGGCTCCAAACACAAACTTGCATTACTATTCTTACAATATAATAAACAGCTTTGGGCTATAAAACCTTTCAAATTGTTTTTTCACAGAAGGGATTTGCATGCTGACTCATTCCTACGATATTTATAACCTATCGCCAAACCACTGCAAAGGCAAGATTTCTAATAAAGCTATGGAAATTACATGCATTGCAATGGGGCTGAATACATTTACGTTTGTAGTATTTTAACATTTCCAAATTTATTGCAGATTACCTTGTTTGTGCATGTCTGTGCTTTAATGGTTTTTTATAGCAGAAAATAGTGGTTTATGATTGTATTCCCAGTAGAAATTTATTATGAATCCACCATATGGAGTGTTACATAAAACTAGACTTCTAACACGGGTAGTTTTATTATTGCTAAGCAAGATCTATTGTACATTATTGAAAATTAGTGATAATAGAAATGTCAAAGAAGGGAAGTTGGTTTATGAGGGCAGTCTTCATTTTATGCTTCAATTGTCACAAAGATTTTGGAGTTTGTTTCAAGATGAAAGGTCTGTCCTTTGACAGTTGGGATAGCAAATGATATAACCGTGTAGTTCCTTTTCCCTCTCCTGCTTCCAGATTTCCTCATGCTGATATTTGCTAAAGCAGGAGAGGGACAAAGAGAGAGTACTGATACTAACCTCACACATAAGTCCATCTTCTCATAAGAATCAATAAGAATTTCTAGCCATCCCTCACAACCATAAGCCATTAGAACTTTCCATGAGCAGTGGTCATGGCAGCTATTGCTAGAGCACATGGAATCTTTTTCTTTTTTCTTTTTTCTTTCTTACTTAGCATTTATTGGACATCCTACTTGAAGGATTTAAGACACCTATTTCTGCTGGCATTTGCAGTTCAGAGGAAGTATAAGGGTGAAGATGAAAGAAGATTCATATTTATGTCAGTCAGCATTTTGCATGGGAGTCCCCCAGGGACTTTTTTTTGGCTAGTTCCTAAACCCTTGTATGATGGGTGGAGCAAAAAATGCACCTAAAGGTATTTTTTTTAATTGCATGAGATTAAAAAAAAATACTTACCTTGTATTTTTCTTGAAGATCCTATAATTCTTTTATGGCCAGGAGAGACTCCAATAAACATAATTGACAACGTTAGAAAGTAAAAACATCGTGCATGACACCTTCCTTTACTATCCTTTATGGGTAAGAAAATTTATATGGGAGCTTTTTTACTATTTTCACTAGCCATTGTGTCCTCAGGAAGGCCTGGCAGCACAGACACAACCACCTTGGAGAATCAAGAGAGAGTTGCAGGAGAGGTTTTCAGTCGCCCAGGATTTTACAGAGTGTGCCCTTGTGCCATGTGGCCAAGGAAGACACAACCGTGTGTAATAATTTGTCTATTTGAGTCATGGCCCTGAGTATCTCTCCATGCTACAAGTTTATTATACAGATGAGTTAATGTTCTGCATATGAAAACTTAGCAACAGGCTTTGCAAATGTAAACATTGTAGAAAAATCTTAAAAATCAATCCATTATTTGTCTTCTGACTGGTTTTTAGAGGTAGTCCTGTTCTAGGAGAGACATTTTGGTGATAGGATTATCTGAGCCCTGAGCATATTTGTATTTATAACTCCAGTCCCATCCATTTTTCTTGTCTGAAGTTCCGGCAAAACTTTAGCACTTTTGCTACAGGCAGCAAACAGTTCATTAAAAAAATTCAAAGTGCATGTGTGAAGCACATTTTATACTCCCCATAAACTGCTATTGAATCTTTGAGAAGCTCTTAATGTTTTGAAAATTCATGGACATGAAGAGGTTGTTTTGAGTGCCTGAAATGTCTTTGAAGTATGACATTCTGTACTTAATGATTGTCTTTGTTATCTATCTGACTCTACTTCAGAATACAAAATTATAGCTTTCATGTTCTACAAGGTTGACAGTTTGGTTGACAGTTTTTAGCCAGGAGGCAATTGAGACACACCAATAACTGAAAATTATTACTACAAACCTTGTTAAAATAGTTTTTATAACAATAGGGAGAATAGCATACTGAAAACTTACATAAATCAAGAGCTTCAAGAAGTGACTGGTTGGGAGTTAATTATGGCTAGAAATGCATCTCTTCGACCAGCTATTTTGATAATTCTATAGAGAGATACTGCCACTTTCATTCTTCTTAAGCCAGTGGTCAAAGCTGTTATTAAAATGTTGAGCAATAGATCTTTTCATTAGGGCCCCAGGTTAATATAAGCAGAATAGTCTTCAGTGCAATAATCTTCTGAAGTAGATCCATTTTTCTCCTTGTGAAGTCTTCCCTCTTGCTTATCTACTAAAGAGAAAGCATGAACTCAAAAGGGAGCGCAGAGAAGGGAGGCCAGAGGGAAAGCATGTAGGGACCTGAATGGGACTGACTTTGCCTCAGTCTTAGCCATGCACCTACCTGGACTGGACCACAGCTATTCTTTAGTTAAATGATTTTCTAAAAAAATAGAGATATAAACCGATTTCCAGTAAAACCTACACACTAACTAGTATCTCTTCCCAGCCTTTGTAGTTCTCAGCATCATTTGTTTCTCAGGCTGTATAGTTTCTTATTACATTTCATTGAAATCCATTATTAGAAAAAGCCGACAGTTCAAAGTGAGTGGCATCATTTCCCAAACCAGGCATATAGGCACCCAAGAAGAAATTAATCAAGGCAGAAATGAGCAGACAGCTGTGAGACAACGAAGTGATAGCGAGGAGGGGGACATAATAAAGCAAATCAAAGCATTGCTGACAGATTGCACATCCAAACTAAAAGGTTTATGCATGAAAATTGCTAGTAGACCCTAATACTTTAAAACAATATTGAAATAGTTGATGTAAATGGAATTCAAAACTTCTCTGCTGCCTGTGGCCTTAACATCCTCCTAAAACTGTTCCTGGTATCCTAGGGACCATAAACTTGGGGATAGGATCAGAAAACCATACAGCAGATCCATGTGTAGTGAGAAACATGCTATAAATTATACTTTCAGCTTGCTCATGGATTTCTTCAAATGACCTTTTTTTTTTTTGGTCAAACACATGTTTTGCAGATGCCTCTGGCTAAAAATCATGAAATACTTGTTTTGAGTTTCTTTCTGCTGAGAGAGTGATAGAGTGTTCAGTTGACTAAGTCAATTATCATCATTTTAATTGCATCTCTCCAGCCTTTCCTGGAATAAGAGTCTGTTACAATAGCAGCAAATACATTGATTCTTTGGAAAAATATGAAACATAGTTGTGACATGTATCATCAATTTTTTTTTTTAAGATTTATTTATTTATTTATTTGAGAGAGAGAGAATGAGAGAGAGCAAGCACATGAGAGGGGGGAGGGTCAGAGGGAGAAGCAGACTCCCTGCCGAGCAGGGAGCCCGATGCGGGACTCGATCCAGGGACTCCAGGATCATGACCTGAGCCGAAGGCAGTCGCTTAACCAACTGAGCCACCCAGGCGCCCTGTATCATCAATTTTTAGCAGAGGGGCTCAGCAATGGGAAGAGGGAATGTATCCGAATCACTTGTGTATGTGTTTCCCTGATAATCTACACACTCCCATTCCCAGAGAGAACCACCTAATATGTAGATAGGTAGTTAGAATCTCTGATGGGCGGGTGTGTGTGTGTGTGTGTGTGTGTGTGTGTGTGTGTGTGTAGTCTGACAAAACCCTGTATATGTGATCTTTCCCCTCTTGATCTTGTAAGGATTAATTTCTTGCTTTTATGATTGAGATGCTTCTGAAACCAGGGGTTATCAGGGGTTAATCCCCTATGTTGAGGATGATCAATTTTTGTGTTTGAGTTTCCAAGTTCAATAACCAAGAGGCTATTTCCTCCTGTGTGGGCTCCATAATTTGGGCTAACTGCCAAATTATCCAAATAGGCAGGCTTAGTCACTAAGAATTAACATAGTTAACTAAGAAACAAGCATTCTCAAAGATTTCCTAAAATAATAGAAGAATACAAAAATTTGTTCTGTATTAAAATATTTTATAGCATTTAGGTGTACCTGTATACACAAAATAGAGGAACTTTTAAGAAGTATCATTTAAATTATCAGTGACTAATAGGCTCATAGTCTATTAGTCATTTGGTTACTTTATTCTCAATCTTTATCCCTTCATCCATTCTTATAACTGCTGTAGATACTTATAGCTTTTTTTTTTTTGAAGTATCTAGACTGAATTTAGAGTTAAAACATGCCAGAGTGGGGAGGACTGTAAACATTCTTTGGAACTTCATACCAGCTTGGTGTCAAAAGCTTTTGAAGATGACATCAAAATATCTTTGATCTTTGTCACAACCACAATGGGACTTTATTTTATTTAGACTTTTAGCGAATGAACATAGATTTATTTATTCTTTCTAGAATTCCTGATCATCCCTGCTTTCTAGCTGAAAGCCTGGTTCTGCATTTTTTTGGAGGGGGGTGGACATCTTTTATAACTATCACAGAAATAAAAGAGGAACACATTTATATAATAATGTGAATATACAGTTTTGCAGACTCTCATGATTATAGCTTTTATTTCAACAGCTTTTATGTTCTAATATCTTACTACTGGCAGGCATTTTATTTAACTTGCATTGTAAATATAATACACAAGAACAGGTTTTTAATATCTGTGGTATTTCCAATTATAAATTTAAACTATACTAGGATTTAATTTTTATTTTATGTTTTAAACAGATTATAATGGGGTTTTAAACAAAGAGAGAAATAGTTTCTGGGTGAAACTAGATTTGATACTTTATTCTGGCTTTTCTCCCATTGGTAGATTAAATAACTTCATATTGCTATATAAAGTGTCACTAAAAAGAAGTTGTATCTACTGAGCACATAGTGTGTACCTGGGACTACACTAGATGCTCTTCATATATTCACATTTATCTCACTACTGACCCTACAAAGTCTTACATACCTAATTTTTAAATGAGCGAACTGAGAATCAGAGAGGTTAAGGTACTTACTCAAGATCCCATAGCTTTTACAATGGCTGATCTAGATTCATTGTCATCATTAATGATGATGATAATTTTTATGGCCACCATTTACTGAGTACTTTCTAGATGTCAAAGATATTAAATTTTTTGCATGCAAACATATTTCACTCAGACATCAAAGGAATTAATATCCACATTTTACCAGTGAAGACATGGAAGATCAGGGAGGTTAAGTAAATTTTTTAAGGTCACACAGTTAATTAGTGACAGAGTAGGGTTTGAACTTCCCAGCATTGTGTTAACCACCTTTTTGTGTGCTTCACAAACTATCCCTATGTTTTGATGAATGGTAGTATTAGTATAAGTGGCCAGTTCCCATGGCAATCTTGAAGGCAACGTTTTTCATTCTTATGATAAACTATGGCATGCCTATTATTGTCTTTTAGTTTCATTGCTTTGTAGTTGTATCATCCACATGCTTCTGTTGCAAACTATATTGATTGGTGATCTGGCAGAAGTGGGTCATTTTCATGTTGATCAAACCCAAGTATGTATAAGTACAAATTAAGGGTTAGTTGTATTCATCTGCTTTCCTTCCAGTCTAAACATTGAGCTGAAATTGAGATTGGAAATGATGGTTTATTGAAGCCTGACGTTTCTGTCCAAGACTTGTTTGGCCAACACTTGAATGCTTTACTGAATTTAAACTATCCCACAAGCATCAGTCAAAACCCATGAGGATCATGGGAAAGGATGGTGCTTTTCCTGCACAGCTGCTCTGCAGAAAGGGGATTGCATGGGCAGGAGTGTTATCTTGGCAGAATGTTGTTAGGAGCAAGGGCTTTTCCTTCCTCAGGAGAGAAATCTCCAACTCTCCTCACAGCCCTAAGTGATGTAGGAATGTCACATTGCTTGCATTCTTTTGACTCTTTTTCATGACTTCTATTTTGCTTTGGCACTTGTCTAAAAAGAGAACTGTCAGCACCTTAATATTTTGTTCATCTTGTTTCTCAGCCAAGGATGAGTAGTGATAGGTTTAAATTCCCATGTGCCTGCATTTGGCTGTGAATTAGCGTTGGTCAATCGTTCAGTTCAAGAGGCTTCCCCCACCCATCATTGTAGAGTTCTAATGGAAATCTTATCTGGATCCTTCCCCCAGAGTTTCCTGGCTCCTAGTGGTTTCTGTGTAAAGGCCAGAGACGAAGGTCCCACCCAGGCTGTTTTCTGAATTGGAGAATTGATTGATTCTTCATCACCCTCAACTGTCAGCTCTGTGGCATTTCTAAGCTTTTCCCCTCTTGATCTTGTAAGGATTAATTTCTTGCTTTTGTGATTGAGATGCTTCTGAGACGTAGAGTAATATCAGGTTGCCTAACTCCCTAGGAGTGGAAAACATTCAGAACACTTTCATATGTATTAGAGAAAAGGAAGAACTTGGTGCTCTGGACAGAGTTGGTACTTAACAAGCTCATGAAACAGAGTTTTTTTATTCTTAGATCTCTGATGAGAGATACTCATAGGATCTTTATGTTTCTTTGAAAATGGGGCCCGTCGGTGACTTGGTAAAGAAAATCTCTTAGTTGCTGAAGAATTAAGTAATGCATTCATAGTATTTCAATTAACAGGCTTTGGATTTTTTTAAGCAATTTATCTGACATCCCCTCAGCCCATTCATTCAGCAAAGATTTCTTAAGCACCTGTTAGGGAAGCAGGTAGAGTATTGTGGTTTAAAAACACAAACTCTAGAATCAGATAACCTGGTTTCAAACCTGGTTCCTCCATTTAGAGCTCTGTGACCTTGGGCAAGGTTTTAACCTCTCCTGCCCATTTTAAAAAAAGATTTATTTATTTATTTATTTATTTGAGAGAAAGAGAGCAAGCATAAGTGGGGAGAGGGGCAGAGGGAGAAGCAGACTCCCTGCTGAGCACAGAGCCCCCATGGGAGCTCGATCCCAGGACCTTCATGACCTGAGCCAAATTCAGACGCTTAACTGACTGAGCCACCCAGGTGCCCATCTCCTGCCCATTTAAAAAATGGAAACAATAAAATATGCCTCATAGGATTGTTTTGAGTTTTAGATATGATACATAGGAAGCTCTTGGCATGTAGAAATCCCTTAACAACTATGGTTGTTATTAATTAAGGCACTATGTATATTCCTGCTGTAATTATAACTATCTAAAACAAGGTCCTCCCCTGAAATTGTTGATAATGTTCTTACATAGTGAAAATGCAGACACAGAGAAACATAAACAAAATACAGAGCTGAGTAGCAGAATGAAGTCTGTCACTTGATTAAGTACTAGTGATATCTTTTGTCCCTTTCAACTTTAAGGTTTGGATAATGCAGGCTGGAGGTTTCAAAGGAGGATGTATTTCTGAGCCTGTGTAGTTAAGGAAAGCCTCAGGGAGGAGGAGGTGGAGGAGGAGGACAGGGAGAATTCTCACAACCCAATCCCAACTAACTTTATCCCTTTTCCATCACATTCTGATTGCCTCTTCCTGCTATCTACCTCCAACCATCGACCTCATCTAATTGAGCTTCTCAATGACCTATAGGCCTTTTTGCAATTCCATGCCTTTGCACACACATGCATTTCTTCCTTCTCTGCATTTTATTTTTTTCCCTAGTTATCACAGAATCATGAAGTTTTTTGAATGGTGGATCATTTGCCCCTAAAATAAGTCAGAACTCATGACCCTTGCTTCCCCAGCATACTTCTCTTTACCAGCCTCTGCTGTCCCCCCTGATGCTCCTGGCTTTGACTTAACTTAGTCTCTCACCCTAAATCTGCCCCCTCACTTTTTTCTTGACTCCTAAATATGAAAGGAAGCTTTAGTGGTACCCAGAATCTAAGAGTTTGCATTATGAAGTTCTCGGTCTATTACAAGTGGATTTGAAATCCATCATGTTTCATGATTTTTTTATGTATGTATGCATCTAGCCAATCAAGTTGCAAATAAATAATCAGAATGAATGCTGATAAATGCCAAGCATACATGGAAGTACTGGTAGTTGTAATTTCTGGAGAACAGGGTAAATGCCATCCACTTTTAGGATGAAATGCATATTATCTATCAGCCTGAAAACTCTTATTTTCAAAAGGTGGAATTAAAAGTAAGTTCTTTAGGGTCTTGGAAGAGTTGTTTCTGATTATACAAGCCTGCGTAAGAGGTGCTTTTCTTCACTGCCTACCAGGTAGAGGCATGGGGACTCCTGACATGTGTCTGTGTCCCCGTGATGCACACAGCTGCTGCGTGGGCCACATGGCACCCCTAGGAGACAAGATGAGAAGGAGGATCTCAGACTTTACTTGGCAGCCCATATAACCCTCTGGAAAACCATAGGATCTTGAGTCGTATCATTGGTATTTGCTTCAGCCACCCCAAGGCTTCACTTAAGCCAATTGTGAATTTCTGAGAAGGCCAGACACTGAGCTTTTCTAGAAATCAGCTATGCCTGGGTTGTCCCGTTTCCTATCCCACAGCTTCTCATGCAGTGTGGGATCCAGGGAGTCCACTAATTAACTGGGTGACCTTGGGAAAGTCACAGTCATTGAGCTGAATAATAACCAGGACTCCTTTCAACTGTATGCTGCCTGGATCTCCAGCCTCACACATTATCTCCCTGTTTCCCATGACTCTTTCCTCATTGGCTCCTAGTGGGAAATTCTGCATATTGTGCTTAACAGGCTGTTAAATTATCTTAATTAAAGTGTCAAGGGATAAAAATGAAGATTACTCAAAGCTGCCACCCAACCCTTCCCCAGCCAACTAGAGAACGTTTTTGCCAAGAAGATTCTGATATGCAATACTTAGTAAGCACTCTATGGGTTAACACTGAGCCACTATATTCCATGGTCTTTAGACATGGATGAAATTGAGATGTATAGTCCCTTTTTGACAGACTTGCCATAAACCAGAAAATGATGCTTCCATCAAATTCAAGACTTTATTTCATGTAGAAAAATGCTCTGACAAAGACTTAAGGGGAAAAAATGGAGAACAACAAAAAATTTTAACCTTGTTCTGACCCCTCCTCCACCTGGGCAAAGGTAGCTCTGTTTAAAAGTTGGAGTTTGGTCCTGATGTTGGACCTCTGAGAGAAACTGACACAATTTGCTTCTTCTGGGATGGTTCTAAGTTTGAAGAACTATGTCTTGGAAGCACAAAAGTTGGATCACAATTTTTTTCAAAGCAAAGAAAATCCTCCCAAAATAATTAGTTCCACTGGATTTTTGTCTGGATGAGTCAAATACTCAGGGAAGTAGCAGGAAGAGGACAAGCTTATGAGACAAGGTTGATAGTACACATTATCCAAGAGGGAATAACACACCAAAGTAGAAAATGCATAACCCAAACTGACCCAATATGGAGATGGAATTTGGCATTTATCTATAAGATGTGAATGGCTCTCAGACAGCTCCTTCCCCAGATCTTCCCAGCCCAGGAGCTCCATGTTGGAAAGCCCACTCGTTCTGAGAGGATGTTTAGCATAATAGTTAAGAACACACACTTTAGGGGCGCCTGGGTGGCTCAGTTGGTTAAGCGACTGCCTTCGGCTCAGGTCGTGATCCTGGAGTCCCGGGATCGAGTCCCGCATCGGGCTCCCTGCTCGGCGGGGAGTCTGCTTCTCCCTCTGACCCTCCTCCCTCTCATGCTCTCTCTATCTCATTCTCTCTCTCAAATAAATAAATAAAATCTTTAAAAAAAAAAAAAATAAAAAAAAAAAAAAAAAAAAAAAAAAAAAAGAACACACACTTTAGAGCCAGACAGCTTGGGTGCAAAGCCACAACCTGGGGAGGACTTCTCAATATCTCTGTGCCTCAGTTTCCTCACCTGTGAAATGGTATAAACTAGTGCTTATTTCATAGTATTGTTATGAGTGTTGAATGAGGCTTGAAACAGGAATGGGTGGGCAAGGAGTGCTGTATGAGTCTTCAGTTAAACATAGATGTCTTAGGAACTTTGTTTAAAATCCAAATAATGCAAGGAAATGTAATAACACAAGATTATACGGTGTAATAACACAGTCATTTAGATCTTAGCATGAATTAATTCCTTTGTCTGCTCTGAGGGGGCTCTGGGAATCATGGGGACCTTGGGGGGCCAGATATAAGAGGAGTTAGAAGAACTGATGTAGTAAGAGAGAAGAGGGAAAGCAAATGTCTGCCTGACTCAGGGTTTTGCTTTTGAGCCAGTTCTGCCTATTTTTGTGTCCATTTTAGTTTCCTTTAACATTCTGATTATAGATTAATTCATTATTTCCTCATTAGTCAATCAGCCCTGGCTTCTATGATGATGGTTCTTAGAGACCCTCTCCCTTGTCTAGGTAGGAATTAAGAGCTGCTTTTAGCACCTTGTCTCTTGTATCTTTTGTCCTAACATTCAGGCAGACAATCGGTGGACACTGTTGCTTTATTAATCTTGCTCCTGTTATAATTAGGGGTTAATGCTGGCTCCTCTAAACATATGAGTTAATGATAAACAACTTTGCTGTATTTTTTGCTTTAAAGACATCCTCGATAGTCATAGTTCTCAATCTTGAGCATGCATCAGACTCACCTGGAGGCTTGTTAAAACTCAGACTGTTCAGCCCCATACCAGTTTCTGATTAAGTAATTATGGGATGGGTCCTAAGAATCTGCATTTCCAGGTGCTGCTGATGCTGCTGGTCCAGGGACCACACTTTGAGAACCACTGCCTTATAGGAAGCTTTGTACCATTCATTGCACATTGGAATGACCTGAGGAACTTAAAAAAAAACCCTGATGCCTGGATCCCACCCCAGAGATTTGCACTTACTTGGTTTGGGATGTGACCTGGGCATTGGAATTTATAAAACCAACACAATACTTTCAGGTGTAGAGGGTTATGACTAAAACTGCTGTGATTTAGGGGGAAAGTAATTTGCTTGTGGGTACCCAAGGCTTCATCTAAAGGGCAGATATCATGTGGATAAAAATAGGCTCTTTTTCTTAGCCCCCTCTCCGATCAATCAATCAATCAATCAATAAAAATTACCCAAAAAGCTGTTTTCTGATGAGGATGACTACATTGGTCTAATAAACAAAAGCATTTTTTCCTGGCCATCTTTTGGGATCCATCCACAAGAAAAGAAATAGCTGCTATGGAAACGGGAGTGCTTGTGCATAGTTAGTCGTGGGGGGCAGGGTGATGAATAAATACCGCCTTCGGCTTTATAACCCCCAGGGCCTTTTCTCAGCCATTCAGTGTGAGGTGGGGCACCCCTACTCTGTCGCTATGGAAACAGGGGCTCATGCTCACTGCTGACCATGGTAACCATCAGAAAGAATTGGGGTTTTTTTTCCACCCAGAGCAAGAGACTCCGGATCAGCTAGATAGAAGTTGGGCTGTAAAAGGCGTTAATACACTATGGAAAAGGCTGATAATCGTGCCTCCTGTCAGACTCTTGCATAGAGGCCGTGTGAAACAAGAAGTTTAACTAGCTGTGGCCTTTACTTTATTTGATAAAGTGTAGTTTACTTTCTACTTGAGCTTTTTATTGACCATAATAATTCTAATTGAAATAAACATTTTGATTCCAGCTCTGTTCTGCAACTGCTTAATAGGGAACTAAAATAACTTTCAATAATCATTTTGTCCAAATGGGATTCATTTAGCGTGACAGTTATTCCAGGCATTTATTGGCATGCAGCAGGCTGGGAGTGTTTCTGAGCATAATTACGGGAACATTTTACACCGGGGTTAACCTTACCAAAATGACAGACTGAAAAGTGGTGTAAAGGAGCAAATAAAACCCATAATCTGCCATAGAAACTCATAAATGAATCCCCTTTCTCTACTGTTTCTGATGCCCAGGGCTCTAGTTAAAATTAAAAGGAGTTTTCTTTTGAAACTGACAGTCTGGCTGCGGGAGCACACTTTAATGAGGGTACACTGCAAACCTGGTGCTTCTGGGCAAAAGGGAATTTTATAGCCACTCGGAATTCTTTGGGTTCAGCTGGGGGGACCTGGGCCATAAGGTGGCCTGGGAGGAGATACACTTTCTGTCCAGCAAAGGTTTCTGGCTCCATCCCTCAGCCAAAAGGAGGAAGAATATTCCCTGTCTTCTCTTCTTGGGGGTTAAGGAGATTGAGAAGCCAGACTTCTTGGGGGCATCAGCTCTTTTCCTCAATGTCCTTTTGAAGTAGAGCTACCTGGTGTGAGTTCTAACTTCTTTCCTGGGAACCTTTTCTGCTCAGCCTCTAGTCCCAACCACCTAAGACCTTTGATGTGTGAAATCAGAAACCAGCATCCTTTTAGATGGAATACAGAAGAGGCCGTTGTGGTCTCTTAGGTGGACATTATCCCTGTCACAGCTGAGATGAATCTGATTATGCACTGTTGTCAGCAGGGCTGTGTTCGGTCCGCTGGGCAGTTAAGATGGGCACAGCAATGATCTGGGAACTTGTGAAGGGCTCAAGGCTCATCTGGATGAATGGGGATTGGGTGAAATCCTTTGAGGGGTCCAGGGGCAGCCTTAAGTACAACATAGTTTAAGCAATTCATTCTTATCGTGGTGGGTACTACTTCCTTATGTCAAATTCTATCTTTGAAGTTTTTTGAAAACTGGAAACCTATGTTGCTGGAAATAAATGCTCTTGAGTGATATAATGATTCAACTAGGTTTGGTAAGGCAACAGAAGCTTGCTGCAGTTGCTTTGTGTTGGTTCATTGGAACCAGTTGCTACTTTAAGGAAATGCTCTGCTGCTCCAGCTAAAAAGGAAGAGGAGGAACTTTGGCAAGTGTCTGGACAACAGTTGCCATCTCCAAACTGCCGCCATGATCACACAGTGTAGGGGGATGCTTCTGTCCTAAGGGTGCTCAGGTTCATCTGGAGTGCTCTCGTTCAGTAGACATCCACATCCACAGCCACTCTACGTCTCTCCACATGTCACTTACCCAGACCGATGCACCTTTTGTGTTTGAACAAGTTTGATTGGGTTTTCAGTTACTTACAACTAAAAGTAACCCAACTAATAAATGCACATATGGTGTTATTATACTGAAGCCAGGAAAGGTAATAAGGTAAATATATATGCCTGGATTGGGAAGGTGGAAAGAACACTGTGGAATTCCTCGAAGGCACAGCCTGATATATTAGAACTCTAAATAAATTTTCTTTTTTTTTAATTTTTTTTTTAAAGATTTTATTTATTTATTTTGACAGAGAGAGACACAGCGAGAGAGGGAACACAAGCAGGGGGAGTGGGAGAGGGAGAAGCAGGCTTCCCGCAGAGCAGGGAGCCCGATGCGGGGCTCGATCCCAGGACCCTGGGATCATGACCTGAGCCGAAGGCAGACGCTTAACGACTGAGCCACCCAGGCGCCCCATCTAAATAAATTTTCTTATTTGCTTCAACCCCCATGTAAATAAAAATAGGAACTATTAGATGTTGACAGAAGTGGTTAAGCCACTTAAAGGAAACATTGCCACAGAGCAGACACTAAATCCTTTATGGGAGTTACCTGGATGATTTTGCTTGTGATGTGACATAAAAGACCACCGTCGTGATTTACTCTTAGCACTGGCTCCAAGCATTCTTGTTTTTGTGAGCTTGAATGCAAAACCACCTTTTGTTTACATAACAGCCTTTCCTTGTTGTATTAGAAGTTGTCAGGGAATATATATATTTTTAAAAACTCCCAACTTTAATTTTTTTTTATAAGCCTTTGGAGGCTATCCCTTCCCATAATCCCTGTGCACTTCCCCCACCCCCAGAGCAAAACATCAGGCCTTCATATTATAGAGGAGAAAATTAAAACAGCACCTTCTCTCTAGTGGAATGGGTAGATAGATCCTGAGTTGAAGACATTGCTTTCCACCTGCAAAACCAAGGCTATGTTTTGTTTATGCTGTTCTAATTAGAAATTGTGTCTTTCTTGGATAATTTCCTTGTCTACCTCCTTTTGTGAACACAGATTTGACAGAACTGGGACAGACAGAAAACAGGAGTTTATTTTAACCAATATTTATAGGAACACATCTTTTACAGGAAAGATCATGTCCATATGTTTATAGAGACCCAAAGGTGTAGAGAAATCTATTGGGGGAAGAGGAGTCTTGTTTTAAGCCATGTAGAAAATGAAATGGATGAAAATTGCAAAAGGAAATTTCAATTCTATAGTTTTGGGACTGAAGTGCCTTTTGTGATTAAAAAAAAAATGTGTAGCAATCCTGTGCCTTTGTGGAAATTGGGACTATCTGTGAGTATAACAACTTTCGACTTCCACAATTGCAGCTGTGGTGGATAAAGACTGCTTTAGTTTGCGTTCTTATTTGTGCTTGTTCTGAAGTCCCAAACTCCCCCACTGACTTGATTCCCATCTTGGGCAGGTGCTGGATGAGGTGCTATGATTGGCTCTACCGCAGTGCCATATTTTGTGTGGTTCTTGGTTCCAAGTATACTCTTTGGTTGTGCTTTCTTTTGTCCTTAGAGGGGAATATAGATTGACCACAGATCTCTTTTTGGAATATTTCAGTGTTTTCTTTCTTATGGTCCTTTGATTTTTAAGAAGAGGAAGATGAACACCATTCCATTTTCAGCAGAAATGCAATTATGAGATAAATGGCTATATTGTTTGGGAAGAGCCAGTGCTCACTGGCATCTCAGGGCCCACTAAAAGTGGCCAGGTGGAATTCAGTTCCAAGTAATGCTCTTTTCTGAGTGAGTTCTTGTCTTTGATTCCCCTGCTTACTGGATACCTTTCACTCCCATCTTGCCTAGGGCCCATCTCAGTGGTTTTCATTATCTGGATCCTCCTTTATTCCCTCCTCTCTTTGTTTCGATTATGAATTGAACTGTGTCCCTCCAAAATTCATATGTTGAAGTCCTCCCCCCACTGCCTCAAAAGGTGACCATTTTTGATGATAGGATTTTTGCAGGTGTAATTAGTTAAGATGAAATCATACTGGAGTAGGTGGTCCCCTAATCCAGTAGGACTAATGGCCTTATCAAAAGGGGAAATTTGGACACAGAGGCAGAGAGACACCATGTGTAGATTGAAGTTATGCTGCGACAAACCAAAGAACTCCCATAAATGAGGAGAGAGGCATGGAACAGATTCTTCCCTAGAGCCTTCCAAGGGAGCATGGCCCTGGACCTTGGACTTCCAGCCTCCAGAATTGTGACACAATAAATTTCTGCTGTTTGAGCCACCCAGTGTGTGGCACTTTGTTAGGGAAGCTCTAGCAAAATGATACAGTCTCTCATCATCACCACTCCTCCAAACACTCACATACACTCCCACCCCCCAAACTTTAGCTTTCCTTTGTTCCATTCTATCAGGACCTTAATGGTGACTGCTTAGTTAAACCACACATCTCCAAGGGGTAACTAGACTACTGTAAGTGAATAATCCATGCTACGTTCTTTCCAAATCCATATCTGAAGAATGTAAACCCAATGCACCCCCACTTACTGGAAGCAGATATCCTCATTGCAAGCTAATCCTGCCTTGAGGGAAGCCAACAACTTCTACAAGGCAGACCTGGGAAAGCCTTGTGTTTCTCTTCCCAGAACATGTTGCATTTTAGCAGGTCTTTCAGGGTTTCAAAGTAAAGAAGTCAATAATGGAGACATTTGGCAATCTTTTCCCACATGTCTAGCAAGTCACCTTGTGCAACTGGTAGCTCGAGGCTGTCCCTCTGCTGAAACCCTATTCTGTCCACATGGCTGGCCTCAAATCCCAGCCTGCTCGTGGAAAGTTCTGCAGCAGGTACAGCTTCCTACAGCTTCTTTCCCTTTCACCCCAGAAGCATTTCCTCAAAATCTCTGCTTCACTGACTAGAAAAAAAAAAAAAAACTCAACCCATGTATTATTGTTCTCAAAGACATTGTTCAAACTCAAGAGAACTCACAGGCCCCTCTGGAAACCATGCTGTTAAGGGTGGAAGGGAATCAAGAGGGATCGCATTTTGCTCACAACAGCACTCTGAGTGGCTCATGCCCAGAGAGTGACATTTATCCCTGGGAGTAAACTCTAAATTACATCACAAATGAACATTTTAAAATTAAAGCTGGCATTTCTGACCTGCCTGCTAGCAGCCATGATCATGCTGAAAAGTGACATCATTTATGACACTGGCCGTTAAGAAGCCCAGGGTTTGAGGTCGTAAAACAGTTTTCCAGGCCTGATTTAATATTGATTTTGCTGTCAGGCTAACTTTACTTTAATATTTAAACAAATGTTTAATGTTTAAACAGTTTGATTTTTCCCTTTTCATTTTTCTGTAGCTTTAACCCAGTGTTATCTATGTTGTAACAATTTCCCCTTGGGCCAGCTTCCATTTGATGCTGCCCTATCTTTAGCAATATTCTGATTTATCATCCCAACATCTATCATGAATCTAAACCTTTCTTTTCCTTTGAGATGAAATGACTGTCCTGTTACTGTAGGTGTAGAATTCCTGTGGTATGGATGTCATGATGTTGTATTCTTACAGTTTTGGTATGTTGTTAGACCCATGGGGACAAGTCCTTCCTGGAAAGAGGATAATCTCTCACCTGAAGAATTAGATTGTTCATTGTGTCTAGCCACCAGCTTTGGAATAGTCACCTTTGACCTAGAAGAAGAAACAGAGAGGGCATGCTCAAAGGGGTCTCTAGTTTTGGACTAATGCAGTCCCTTACTAGTTCAAAAATTTGTAGTAAGGGAGGGACAGCTTTTATTTGGTTTCAATTGTGCTGAAGTCATCGACAAGGAGTTTTTGTCTGTACTTAGTTCATATAATTATAATGGAAGCTGCTTATATCTGGGACAAGATGGTGATAACTGGGAATCACAACATGTGAATTTCAAGAGGAAAGTGAAATTCATGAAATAACACTGTGGGGAGGCACTTTCCAGTTATCTTTCCTTCCAGTGCTAAATCCAGACTAACTAATAAATCACCTAGCAAAACCCAGCTCGGATGGAATAAAAGAGCTAAGTTATGATATGTGCAGGGCAAAGGGGGCAGTATTTTGTTTTAATAGGGAGTCCTTTTCCCCTTGCATTCTTAACTTAGACATCCTGTCTATTTCTTCTGGGGTTTTCAGAATTTCCCCATTTCTCCCACTGCAGAGATAAAAGGGCAGCCAATTTATGAACTGTGTACCATGGGGATTATAAATCTCTCATTTGTCTGCCCTCATTTCTATCTGATGTATTTTTTCAAAACAATAGCCTGAATTCTGATTTTTAAAATACCATCTGACCAGAGACTCAGCTCGCGATTCCAAGGACCAAATGGGCTTTCTGTTGTTTAAGATACTCCTAATTAGTCTTTCTCACCTGGTTTTCAGCTCACATGCATTATAAATATATAAGAAAATTATGTGGCTTTTGAATAACCCCCCAAATTACAATTATTCATCTTTCTGAGTGCTCTATATAGAACTACCAAATCCCAAACCACCAAATTCAAGGATGTTTTATTTATCAGAAAAAGAGGAGAATTGGTTTTAGGAAGCTAGTCTTGACCTCTAATTCAGTTTCTCATGTGCCAGCCTCTGGGGATCTCTGTGCCTCATCATTGATGTTGGGGAGTTATTTCTGCCTCTTTGTGGAAGTAAAGGTAATGTTTATAGCCTATTATGTCAGTCTGCCAAAAAGACTCTGGATTTTATAAGGCGGAAACAAAGATACAACCTTGACCTTCTGTCACATGGACCAAATTGTGTGTGTGTGTGAGAGAGACAGAGAGAGAGAGAGAGAGAAGGAAAGGGATGGGAGGAGGAGACCATTCACATTAGACCACACTACAGTATCTTCCTCTTTTCTGTGGCTTTCAAAAGGCCATTTCACGAAGAGTAGTCTGGAACTACCCACAAAATCACTTGGTGGGAGAGAGGTTCTTATTAAAGATGCAGATCCTTAGACCCTCCTCACACACCTGATAAGTCAGAATTCCTGGGTGTACAGCCTATGTGGTACTTATAAAACTGGGGTCTGAGATCCCCTGCAATCAATCATATCACACCTACCCAGGGTGAGGGAAAAGAAAGCAATGACTCCTCTGCTGAAGATGACAAATACAAGGAAACATGGAGAAAAGGGAAACAAAACAACTTATGACCAACATGAGCATCAAACACAATCACAGATTAGTGAGAAATAGACCAATACTGAGTAGTGTTCTCTAGACTGCAATTCATGGCCAACCTTGTCCACCACACTGTGTTGTCTTTCATTTTCATTGTGATCAGGGATTCCCACAGTATTTGTAAATCAGAGGAATATGATTCCCCCTTTAACAGACCTCAGTCCTTCACCGTTTTTCTTACTGGGCTTCCACCTTAAGAAATGTCAACTGCTGCCTCCTCTTCCTGGAGAGCTGTTCTATGTGAGTCCCTTTGCCAGAAAGGTGGCGACAGGCAACGCCATCATCGTGGTCCAATGGGCAGTGTTGGGAATGCCCACTGTGTTTACCCAGTGGCATCCCAGAGGAGAATGGGCCAGAGGAAGCTGAGTGTGCAGGGAAGATGAAAAGGAACAGTTGGTGAGGACAAGTTGGAGAGGAGGAAGAACAAGGTGGGAGAAGACACAAAGTTGAAAGCAGTTTCCTGCTTTGCAATATATTATCTACTAATTTGCATGTCTACCCAACCTTTGAGAATTTACTTGCTTGGGAGAGAGATGGCCGAGGGATGGATGGCAAGCAATGGGGTGGAGGTGGGGGAGGCCCTGGTGAAGGAATGCATTCTCTGCCCATCGGATAGAGCAAATGTAACCTTGCCCTCACCTCATACCCCTTCTCAAAAATAAAAATAATAATACCTAATGCTGTTTGTCAGAGCCAGTTTCAGTGCTAAGCACTGATTGATGACAGGCTGGCATTTACTGGCGGTTATAAGGCTTCGAGAGATCACCAAGCAAGTGAAAATAAAGGTGTAATGATTGAATTATATATTCTCTTTCTGTGATTGAAAATAATATCAGACAACTGACTCCAGTGCCAGACAGATTACATAAGCACACGTTAAGTGGTAGAATAAAAATGAGTGATTTTCCTCCTTGACTTAAATACAGCATTAAGTAGTGTGCCCTTGAATTCAGCAGAAAGCAATTTCCTCCTCCCCAGTAACAGCTAGGGGGCATTGCAAATGCAAATTGAGTTAGCTTTGCATTTTTAATATTCCACATATCCATAATTCACTGCTGAGATTTTAGAGATGTTATTGCTACTACTTGGGCACATTTAAATTATTTTGCACCTCTGAACTTCTGCATTAACTTTAACATTGACATTTAAGATATATGTCCTAATCTATAGGGAGGTCTGTGCTTAAAGAAACTCTAGTCGTTGTGACTGGGGGCTCACAACAGTATAGGACAGATTGTCATTTAGTTTGTCATGGTCTCTTTCAAAGGGGAGTGTGTTGAAATAATTCCTGCCTAATAGGAAAAGATAAAAACCTCAACCACTATATTACAATGTGTGGCCATCTCTTGAAAGAACGTAGGTACCCAGGATGTCACCCAGAGCAGTGATGTTAAGAAGTAGCCTACAGACAGACCCATTGTGTGCAATAATTTCTTCAGCTGGCAGTCAATAGTAACCCAATTCTATTTTGAAAACCTGTTTTCAGAAGGTGTAGCAGGATTGTGCTTACCTCGTTGGGAGAGGATGAGACGGGGAAATATCGAGAAATGAGGAACTAATAGGGTTCTTGCTGTGTTTTATAAAAGAAAATGGGCTCACATCCCAACAGTGTGGGATCATTCTTGACCCCGAAGGCCGTTGTTAAGTAACTAGTAGGGGCCAAGTCTGTGAATCGTGCTAAATTCTCATTTGAGAAATAAAGCTGATATATATTCTTTCTTGATTCCATTACACGTGTTATTTTTTATGAAGCACCTGCTCTGAGGTGTGGCAGAGGCCAGGTAGCTGCAGAGGTGGCCCCAAACCCAGAGGAGAGACTGACAAAGGGAACATGCTACTTCAGGAGAATAAGTGATATTTCTTCTTTTTTCTTCTTTCAATCCTTTCTTCCACCCTGAGTCTGGGACATTTATTAGGAGACTTCGGGAAGTAGGTTAGGGTTCTAGAGAAAAATAAGAAGTTAACACATATCCTAATGACAAAGAAGGAATCCTATGCAGTCTGGAGTAAGGAAACCTAATTCCTTTATTTTTCTCTGAGGCTATACTTACATTTTAGAGCAAAGTATCCAATTAAAATGATCAAATGTCACTAAGTTGGACTCACCAGGCATGAGCATTCTGAATTATAGATTTAAAAAGCATCACTTCCAGGCCTCCTCATGAAGGGCACAAGTGTCCAATAGACTTTGATGAATATCTAGTTCTATTTAGAATGAAGTATAAAAGGGAATGTCAGTTAGATTAAATCTACCACCCCCTTTCTCCACATTTCCTCTCCCTACCAAACACACACACACCCTCTTCGCAAACCCTGTAAGGTCCAGTTTACATTGCAGAGTTAATCAACCAAAAGAGATTTCCCATGAATGCTGTGGCTCTTCTAAAGAGCTGGCCAATTCCCTCTCCCTCCCATCTTTCTCTGTTTCGGGATGAGGGTGACTCCTTCTGGAATGGGGACGATAAGGGAATTTCCTCCTCCATGTCTGTCTCATTGTTGGGACTCCTTTGGGCTTGTGCTCAAATTGCTCTGACCTCAAGGAATCCCTCCAGGAAAGGCCACCCAGAAGACTTTAGATCTTTTCAATTCTACTCTCACTTCTTTGCTGACCAGCCTAAAAGAGCAAAACCTAACCAAACCAAACCCCCCCCAAAACCCAATCAAGCAAAAAACCAAACCAAACCAAACCAAACCAAACAAAAACCCCAACCTATATATTGTGTGGGAAAAGTCATCTTCGGTTCCATGAGGGACAGGGGACTTATGTTTCTCCCCTTTCCCCTCGTTCTGCTTTTATTTCCTCTTCCTCATCCCTGTTTTTCTGTTCTGCTATTTTTCATTTTCTCACCAAAAGATCTCTACGGTCTCTCTGGAAATCTCTCTTTCCAGGTAGCTCTCTGAAGTCAAGACCCATGTGACAAACACCCAGCAGCTTTAGCATCCTTTCATTCAAAACAGTTCATTGAGTGTCTATACACCAGGCACTGTTCTAGGTGCGTGGGGGACAGTAGTAAATGGTACAGAGAAAACCCTGCCTTGGGAGCCTGTATTCTGCTGGGGAGAGAGACCGGCAACACATTCAGTAAGGAAGTATATTATCTACTATGTTAAAAGGTGATAAGTGCAATGCAGAGGAACAGCATATAAAATGGAGGGTTGCACATTCACCTAGTGTGGTCAGGATCGCTTGTTTAAGAAGGAAATGTCTGCGTAAAGACTTGAAAGAAGGGAAGCAGTCAGCCCTGAGAATGTCTCGAATAGAGCATTCCAAGTAGAGGGAGCTGCCAGGACCAAGGCCCCCAGGTGGGTCTAGTCAAGGAACAACAAGGAAGTGAACGTGGCCGGGGCTGCTAGAACGAGGAAAAAATTGTAGGGCATGTGGGGACAGATCCGGTAGGCTGTTGAGGCCGTTGCAAAGACTTGGGCCTTTATAATACTTTATTCTTTGTTTTTCTCAAGGACTAATTGTACCAAACATTAGGTCCTTAGGGAACCTGCTTTATCTAATATATTCAAATGATTTATAATTAGCATATAAATTGTATATAAAAAGGCACTTTCAGAAGACTCAAAGAGTTTGTTCTCTTTAGCAGTATAAATATCTTTTATGTAATATTCTTTGTACTCTTAGTTATCTGGCACCCTGAGCCTACTTTAACCCATAATGGATACATTCATCCCAATGTATTGGGATATACCAATCCCAATTTTGACAATGTCTGTCTGAATTCACAAATTCTGTATTGGGTGCATTTTCTTCTGCAGGTAGTATTGTAGATAGGTAGAATTTGGTTCTTAGCATTAGTAAGAGACAGAAACCTAACAAGAATTGCCTACATTTAATTATTTGGTATGATCACGTTAGCATTTAAATTTTTATTTGCAGTAAGAGGAGAAAGGTAGTAGTTTGGCTTAAAAGTATTTTAGAAGGAGATAACATTGTTTTATTTTTAAAATGTGATTGATGATGACTAGTAAGAAAGTCACAGCTTTATTGGAAGTCACAAGACCTTGAGTCTTGAAATAACTGAGTTTAAACAATATATTGTTTATGTGTACTTTACAATATACTTTCACACACATGATCTCATTGGATGCTTGTACCTGCAAATGAGTGGGGCAAGTGTTGTTATTCTCATTTTTCAAAGAAAGGTTATAGGATTTATCCAAGGTCATGCAGTAATGGACAGAGGCAGGACTTGAACCTAGGTCTTCTGACTTCAAAAGCAGGTCCCACTGATGAGCCACTGTTATCCATATGAATATGAACTAAAATTCAGGGTAGAGAACCACAACTCTAAATTACATTCAAATACTAGATCTTGTAGCACAGGCTATGAATGTGCTATTGAAATATAGAAAAGGGAAAAATTCCTGGGACCTAGATTAAGCTACAGGTGGCCTCCTGGAAGAAGGGATGAGAGCTGTACCTTGAAGCAAGTGTGTATGAGAGCTGGTGGAGTAAAGGGGGAAAGCCAAAGCCAGCTCACCATGAGAAAGTCTCGGGTCACCAAGCACATTTCCCAGAATAATGGGGGGGGTGGAGGAGGAGGACTTGTCAGTGGGCATTCAGGCCTTCCCTCTAGGAACCTGCCTAAGTGCCGGGAGGTACCTTCTGTAGCACGAATGGACTCAGGGAAGGATACCGGTCCATTCCCCTGCCTGTGCAGAGGTGAGAACTGAGTCCTAAATCACAACAGAGAAGCTGCCTTTTCTTTTCTTCCTCCTAACTTCCTATACCCCACTGGACACAGTAATCCTTTCCCCGACTCTTAGGTGAAAACTGCTGGCTTAGACTGATTTGCAGCACATGGTGCAGGTAGCCACAGACAAAATCAAAGAAAAGTGAGACCCAGGGTTTTTTTCTGTGATGTGGGAATGAAAGAGTTGTATTCTCCTGAGAAGTTGAACACCTGTTCTAAGATGATAGTTTGACTTGGCTGGCTCTAGCTCCTTCTTGTTCTGTGGGGCTGGTTGACCACTGAGTATCTGGTGCTCTTGCTCCCTGCTTCCCCAATAGGAGCACATAGTCTGTACCTCCTGCAGCCAGAAGTGCAGTAAATTCTGGTTTTTAAGACAGCCAAACAGTATGGAGGACAAAAGGATGTGTCGAAAGTTTTAAAAAAAATTGTGTTTTTTTGTTAAAAGCACTCACTTTCATGAATCATTTTCCATGGCCTGGAGAGAACCTCTCTTTCCTCAAAAGTCTTTGTATATATGTTTGCATTCACTTAATGATTACTTCCCTTTCTTTGCCTCATGGTTTGCCAAACCAGATCCATTGGGATCTTTTCATCCTTTTCCGTAACTTAAGTTTTGAAGGTTCTACTTCCTGCACATCTTTAAATTAACCTGCATCTTGCTTGGAGACCCAGGCTCTGAAAATGTAGCTTCACCAGCAAAGCTGCCAGAAAAGCCTCTTGCTTTCTCAGCCTGTCACACTGTTTTTGTTGTGCAGCTCTGGATCTTAATCCCCATGATCCGGTTCAGGGCAACTGTGAGCACCCTGAAGCCTCTGCATTTTACCAAGAGGGTGCAGGTTACAATATCACCCTGTGGTTAAGAATTGGGTATCTGCAAAGTCAGAGGGACAGAAGCAGATTGGTGGTTGCCAGGGGCTAGTGGGGAGGGGAGTGGGAGAGGGTGGCTGCTTAAAGGATACAGGGCTTCCTTCTTGGGTAATGACAATGTTCTGGAGCTAGATAGTGGAGATGGTTGCACGACCCTGTGAATGTACTATTGCTAGGCCTGGAAATGCTACTGAATTTTATACTTTAAATTGTTCAAAATCATGAATTTTATGTTATATAGATTTTATCACCATTAAAAAAAACAATGGGGCACCTGGGTGGCTCAGTTGGTTAAGCATCTGCTTTTGGCTCAGGCCGTGATCTCTGGGTCCTGGGATTGAGCCCCACATTGGACTCCCCACTCAGTGGGGAATCTGCTTCTCCCTCTGCCCCTCCTCCTGCTCATTTTTTTTTCTCTCCTTCTCTCTCTCAAATATATAGTCTTAAAAAAAAAGAATAGAGCATCTGAATTCAGAAAGTGCTGGATACCAATTCCAGCTCCATTCCTCATGGTCTATGACACTCTGGGCAGATGCCATAACAGTGTCAAAGCCTCCATTTCTTTAGCAGTAAAATGGGATGAATAATTCCATCTGCCCAGTAGAATTGCTCTGAAGATTAAATGAGATGGTACATGTAGAGCGCTTAGCACGTATTTTTATGTTAATTAGTAAAACAGAGTGTAATATGGATGTTGGGATGGGGATCTCCTCCTGGTCTAAGACAGATTGTCTTCAGGCCCCAGATTTCATGGCTAGAAGAAAATCAGAGGCACACACCTGGGGCTTTTCTGGTATCTGCAGCTTCATTAGATGTGTCTATTTTTTTTAAAAAGATTTTATTTATTTATCTATTAGAGAAAGAGAGAGAGCAAGTGAGAGAGAGAGCATGAGCTGGGGAAGGGGCAGAAGGAGAGGGAGAAGCAGACTCCCCATTGAGCAGGGAGCCCGACACTGGGCTCAATCCCAGGACCCTGGGATCATGATCTGAATCGAAGGCAGATACTTAACCGACTGAGCCACCCAGGCACCCCTAGATATGTCTGTTTTGACCTGGAAGCTGAATTGAATCACTTAACTATTTTTATTTTATTTTTTTTGTAGGAACCCGCTTGTACCAAGTATCTTGTGGTTCTTCTAGACATCATTGATGGTTGGGAGGTGCTTACTGAGGGGGTAAAGTTTGCACAATAAGAAGCATTGACCATTGCTGTTCCTTTCTCTCTTTTCTCAACTTTTCTCTTTTTCCTTTTGGAGCCTCTCCTTCTCCCTCTTACAGCCCTTCCCCCCTTCCCCTTCTAATATGTGGAGTAATGGTCCCCTTTCTCTGAAGCTTCATGTTCTTAGACTCCACTTTTACTCCAAGAATTTCTCAAAGCATTTTTCTACCTGGAATGGCTGCATCTCTGAGGACAGTGCTGAGAAGTGATGTTCTTTACCATCTAACAGAATTTAAAGGAGGGCAGGCTTTTCACTGAGTTCTTTGGCATGTTTAATTCACACTCAACCAGCACTGAGTCCTAGTTGAAGAATTGGTGCTGCCTGCTACTTCCTAGCATGTGAACAGCCAAAAAAAGCAGAAGTGAGACAGGTTTTCCTAAGATCATTCTATACCTAGTATTCCATAAATGCAAAAGCTGCCACTAGTCTGTATGAAACCATGTCCATGTGCCCCATTCCCTTGACAAATGCAGCCAATGCCAGGGTATGAGGACTGTTTATTGAATTGAAGGCTGCATTTCAATCTATATTGGCCCTCAGCTTGGCTACCTTGAGCAGTGAACAACCTCCCCAACAGTTCTTGGCAGCCCTGTAAGTAGGTATATGTTATCTTTAAGGTAAAACTTGACCAGCAGCTGCTTACCCCACATTCTGTCCTCATAATAATTAACAGAATTATTGATTAAAGAAACAAATCAAAAACAGTGATGGGAGTAAAAATAACATCTCTATAAGCAAATCTGTTTAATCTACAAACTATTCAGGGAGATAATCTTAAAGTGATAACATGTTTTTTTTCTTTTAATTTTAAGGTCCTGCCATTATTCATTACATTAAAGGTTATTGTTCTAATGAATTGTTCATGGTAGGACAAAATAAGTTTTACCTTCTGTTCTAATTGGTGAGTGATATGTGAACTAATCAGAAACCTGTGCCATGGCCTCCATTAAGGCACCAGATGTATTTGGCTGAGGAGAGATTTGTTGAATAGCTTCAACCTTTAAGTGCAGAGGATAAATGGATGGTGACATCATTATACCTTGACAAATAGAAATTATATCATGCCCTTTTTTCCCTTTTCATTACTAAGGATGATTTATTTCAGTGGCTTTCAATTCATAAACCTATGGATTGTCTGTAAAGTTAAAAACCTTTTAAATTTGTAACATGCAATAGAGATGGTTAATAGCATTCATGAACCATGCTATATAATGTTACTGGAGCTGTTTTCTCAGTAAAAATACATTATAAACAGGTGCTTGGAATTTACAGCAAAGAAATCTGTGAGCCTCATATGCCTGGTCTTATTTCCCAACCAACCGTAATGCTAAGTTATCATAAATGACATGACATGTGACCCTGTTACATTTCATCTTCATCAAATGCCGAATGATACAGGAAGGTCTTGGAATAAAACTTAGAGTCAATAGAATTGTCTGTATCATGCAAAATAAGCTCAGGCTCTCCCATAACCTTTGTTCTCCCAGTAAATCCTGTGTTTATTGTTGTACTTGATTGTTTTGAATATACACTGCCTGTAATGCCTGGGGATTTCCATGAAATTTTGTTATTACTCAAGATTACATCTCCTCTCATTCATGGAAGCCTGTGAATTTGAAAGCCTAAAAAGGGGAGTGTGCATGTGCTTGGATAATCTATTCTCTGGTCTAGATTATATGACAAAATAAATCCTGGATGCTTAAGGGATGAGATTTGAATGAATTGCAACAGGAAATAAAAACAAGGTAGATTTGTTTATCTGGGACCCAAATCAGGAACTAAATGGTTGTATGAAGAGGGGAGGTGTGTGTGTGTGTGTGTGTGTGTGTGTGTGTGAAATGGGTGGGGGCTGGAGGGTGGGGAGAAGGAGAAATATGAAGAATAATTAGAGGTAACATTAATAAAAGGTAGACTGAAGGATGACATTTTTTTAAATTGAAGTATAGTTGAAATACAATGTGACACTAGTTTTGGGTATACGACATAGTGATTTGAAAAGTCTGTATGTTATGCTATGCTCACCACAAGTGTAGCTCCCATCTGTCATCATACAATGCTATCACACGTTGACTATACGCCCCATGTTATACCTTTCATCCCCGTGACTTATTCACTCCATAACTGGAAGCCTGAATCTCCCACTCCCCTTCACCCATTTTCTTCATCCCCCACCTCCTGCCCTCTGGCAACCATCAGTTTGTTCTGTGTTTATGGGTCTGTTTCTGTTTTCTGTTTGTTTATTCATATGTTTTGTGTTTTAGATTCCACATATGAGTGAAATCATATGGTATTTGTCTTTCTCTGACTTATTTCATTTAGCATGATACCCTTTGGGTCCATCCATGTCACAAATGACAAGATCTCATTGGCAGTTGACATTCTTACCATGAAGTCTTTTGTATTGAGGATGGAAGGAAATTAGAATAAGATTAGCTACCTTGGGAAATAGATGAAGCAGAAAATACAACAGCATCAGTAAAGACAGTAAGCAGTGAGGCGCACACCTGCCTAAACGCCCTGGCTCTAAAGGGAGAAAGGTCTCTGTGAGGCTCTGGGTGTTCAACGAAAGGTGAGCCTGGGAAGCAGTGAGCTTCCTGGTAAGTATCACATGGAAGGCTATACAGAACTTTTGTCAAATTGGATATGATTTAAGGCTGTGATAGTATCTCAGGGCCAAAGGAGTTTGCCGCAGGACAGCATCAGCAATGACATGTCCTTACTGCCACACATTTCCAAAGGGCTTGTTGGAGAACTCTTGACAAGACCGACAAATCTCCCCATGAACCCAATGGCCAAATTGCTGTCGCCGAGTAAACGTGATTATGTTGTAGGTAAAGGCTTGTGAGCTAACCTGTCATGCCGCCAACATCCTCCTGGTAAGCAGCCCAAACCCTGCAGACACAAGGCTGTTCCTAGCAGAGAACTGTCGGCCCCAGTGTTTCCTGCACCTTATATCACACACAGGCTGCCATGTCTGGGGGGCATGTCTGTCCAATTAGCGCCACTGCTATGTGGGCATTTATGGCACACATTTCATTTTTCAAGCATTTTATAATCCTGTGCTGTGTTTCTTCCACACCCACTCCACTCCCTGCCCCTGCCCATACACGTCTTAGGCTAAACAACGTCTGTATTCTTCGCAGTATCCTGCACAGAGCCTCAGTGCTTATTTGATCATAGCATCCAGTTTTGACTCTAGAATTTAAAAGAACTCAGGGTCCAGGAGAGCAACACAAATAATCGGAAGGTTAGAAAATGGGACCAGGGATAAAGGTTAAAGAAATTGAGATTATTTTTTTTAAGATTTTTTTTTTTTTTTGCGAGAGAGACAATGAGAGACAGAGAGCATGAGAGGGAGGAGGGTCAGAGGGAGAAGCAGACACCCTGCCGAGCAGGGAGCCTGATGCGGGACTCGATCCCGGGACTCCAGGATCATGACCCAAGCCGAAGGCAGTCGCTCAACCAACTGAGCCACCCAGGCGCCCAGAAATTGAGATTATTTAGCTCTGAAAAGAGAATAATGATGGGTGACTTAATAGTGTTCCACAGAGTCTGTAAGTGCTGTTTTCTGGGAGGTTATAAAAAAAATCCAAACCACCCTTACACACTCACTTGACCATGATCTCTTGGCTTTTATTTTTTTTTTCCCCATAAGAAATGATTTCAAGTATTTTTCTCTCATTTATTCACTTATTTGGAGGGGGAGAGCAGGGTAGGAAATGAAGAGGATGAGGTAAAGGGAAGACAGCTACTTACTTAGCTACTGTTTACTGTACAAGGCAGACTACAGGCTGCCTGTCCCCCGCAGCATGGCTGCTGTCTTCACCCACCATAGTCTGTCCTTGTGGGACTCCACAGGTGAAGGCCTGAGGGTTCAAGAGCCTTGTCTTTACATATTTATATACAACCTCGTTGACAACCCTTGGGAGCAGAGCTAAAGTAGCAGAACAGGGAAAGAACATTAGCATGGAGTTAGGAGTGGGCTCATAGAATATCTAAGCCTTGAAAATAAAATCACCTAATTTCTTTTATTGCTTCCCTAAACATGCAGCGACCTGCTTAAAAGCAGAGCTCCCCACCTTGCCCTCTACTCTTTCCCCTCGTGAGGGCTGAGAATGTGATTAGGTCAGGAAGGACCAGTCGTCTGTACTCTCCTTTTAGCAGTACTCAGAGGGTAAAGCGTGGAGTTCATATTTAAATCCCCAGCACAATCCTGGACACAGATAAATTTCTCCGTACAAGTTGGTTGAATTGAATTGACTATCCAAACTTTCCAGTTTTTGAATGAGATTCAGGAAGGTATTAAACTATGGAAACAGTACACTTTCAGGAGTAAGTTCCAAATTCAAGGTCTTGACTCTCTGGAGTGAGTTGAGGGTGAGGAGGTAGAGAAACTGTTGGCAATTTCGAAAACAGAATCTTAGATTGGAACAATATGTTTTGAATTTTATAAAGAAAGGGACCATAGCTGGCAAATATCCAGAAGATGAGGGGGGCTGGTTAGTAATGTTAGTAACCATTGTTAGTAATTCCCCAAGGAACAAAAGTGATACAATCAAGTTTAGTTTTACATAGCCTGGTCTACAGTGACAAGATGGAAAAGAGAAGTAACTCTTTGCCCAAGATTACCAGGTGTTACAGATGGAGTTGCATTCCCCCTCACCAATGTTGAAGACTTAACCCCCAATACCTGTGAATGTGATCTTATTTGGGAGAATAGGGTCTTTGCAGTTGATCAAGTTAAGAAGAGGTCATGAGGGTGGCCCTGAATCCAATATGACTATGCCCCTATAAAAAGGGGAGATTTGGACACCGAGACATACACACAGGGAGAATGCCATGTGAAAATTGGAATTATGTTTCCAAGCCAAGGAACACCAAAGATTTCTAGCAAAGCACCAGAAGCCAACAGAGACGCATGGAACAGAGGAGATCCAAGAGAGAGCTCACAGCCTTCAGGAGGAACCAACGCTACAAACACTTTGATTTTGTGCTTCCAGCCTCCAGTCCTGTGGGACAATATGTTTCTGTTGTTCAAGCCATCCAGTATGTAGTATTTGTCACGGCAGCCCAGGAAACTAATACATCTGGGTAAATGACTCAGTCTCTACCTTCTTTGGTAAATATAACTCATGGGTCTAAGCATTAGCAATGGGGCTCCTCTGTCTTCAAGGAAAGCTAAGTGTTTCATGTTCTTCAAGTTTCAGAGCTTTGCAGCATATGAGACCGAATTCCTTCCCTTTCCTCTCTCCATCCTTCACCCCACACTGAATCATAACTTCAGGGCTGGGTATTTATTTATTTACTAAAAGCCATAGTTAGCAATAGATTTTATTTTCCAAATGTGTTCTCAAACTTCTCTTTGCCATGCCCTCCTTTTGAAATAGCCATTCACACGATCATTGATGCAACATTATCAGTTTGGTGTTTCAGCCTCCAGATGTCTTTTTGGGGATGAGTTTGCATCTGTTAGAGATGAAATTACTAAGTGCCATCATTGCTTTTCCTTGTGGAAAATTACTTAAGGGCAAACAAATCGTTCTCCTTGACTCCTGATGCATTTTAAACTAAGTCATCCTTTTGTTCTATCAATAGCTAAAAACAAGCATCTGTCAAAAACTGGCCAGGCAAAGGGGTAGTGACAACAGGGGAAAGATGTAAACTCATTGCCTTTTGTCTTTACATATTTATATACAACTATTTTTTGTTTTTCTCTAAGACTAGCCAGAGACAAGATGTTGAAGCAAAGTTTATCTGCTCTCTCCTAGCCACAGCCCCTGCATCTTGCTGTCATTTCAAGACAACCCCTTTACGCCTGTACAGGCTGTCAGATGTTTGTTACCTCTAAGTTTTATGACATTAAAACTTGAATTTGTTATTGTGGGAGTTTAGGACTTTGCCAGCTGGGGGCCTGAAAGCTATCTGCAGCTTTCTTTCTGCTGTTGGATCCATAGGGTGAACACTCTCATGCCATGTATAGCCAGAGCCCAGCTAAAGTGCCCACCTCGTTAAGAAAACCTGCAAGGAGGTGCACTTCAGAGACCATATCAGACCATCTGGCCACTTCAGAGAAGTTGGCCCTTACCCACTTGGCCATTAGCTAAGTCAGCCTCACTGTTTACTGTACAGGGCAGACTACAGGCTCCCTGTCCCCCACAGCATGGCTGCTGTCTTCACCCACCATAGTCTGTCCTTGTGGGACTCCACAGGTGAAGACCTGAGGGTTCAAGAGCCAGGGCTCTTTCTGGACAAGCTTAAATGAATACCTTCTTTCTCCATTGTTTTTTTCCTCCTGCTTCATTGTCCACTCATTCCTGCAAGGCACTACCAGGTGGCAGTAATCACTGACTTACTGTCTTCACATGCCCAGGGCCCCACATCTGTGCAATGACAGACGTTTACTGCCTGATTTTTCCATTCTGTTTTGGTAAATTGGCCTAATTTAAAGCACAACTCACACGTGATGCTGAATCTGACATAGACAGCTACTTACTTAGCTAATCGTATATCCTGTCCTCTTCTTTAGCCACAGCTCCCATTTTAGCTCAGGGCAGCAATATGCCCACTTAACAAAATTCCCTTTGCATCTAGAAGTGATCAAGCGATCTAACTCTGATCAATGAAGTGAAAGCAAAATTCTGCTGGGTGAGGACTCCGAAAGCTATTATTCTCTTGTTAAAAGGAAACAGTTTCAGTTGGCACTCAGTTTTTTTCTCCCCCTCCTCATCTTCCTGCCAAATTTGCAGATATGATGCCTAGAGCAGCTCTGTGTAATAATACTTCCTGTGATGCTGGAAATGAGCTATATCTGCACCGGTCAATATAGTAACCACTTGCCCATTGGACTGTTGAGCACCTGAAATGTGGCTAGTGTGACTGAGGAACTGAATTTTTGATCTAACTTAATTTAAACATAAATAGCCACATGTGGCTAGTTGCTACCTATCAGATGGCATAGAGAAGGTGCAGCCTTCATCCTTCAAGCAAGCGGATGAAAGCAACACTCTTAAGGGCAGTGGCCAGGCAGTGCAAGAAGAGCCCATTGAACAGGTCCCCAAGTTAGCATGGTAGCTGGGCAGCCCTGGACTGCTTGTTACATGAGAAAAATAGACCTTGATTCAGAAAAGCCACTGTTGTTGGGTTTCTGTTAAATGCAGTTTCATGTGATTATACCAGGTACTCTGACCAAAATGTTCATAGTCAGTGTTCATACTCAAGTGTAGCTTCTGGGAGAGGTGATTCTTTTTTTTTTTTTTTTTTAAGATTCATTTATTTGAGAGAGAGAGAGCAAGGGGGTAGGGGCAGAGGGAGAGAATCTCAAGCAGACTCCCCGCTGTGTGCAGAGCCCGACGCAGGGCTTGATCCCACCACCATGAGATCATGACCTGAGCTGAAATCAAGATTTGGATGGTTAACCGACTGAGCCACCCAGGCGCCCCAAGCAGAGGCAATTCTTGAAGAAATTTGAGTAATACAATAATGACTTTATATAGGACTTCCCCTTGTGCAATCTGGCTTTGTAGTGAAGTCTTTCTCCCTGAATCTGCTTTTTGGATTTGCATTTCTAAATGCTTGTCTAGCCACATACATACATGGCTTGTACTCTAAGCACAGTGGCTAAGCACTTGGGAACTGGAATCAGGTTTGTTGGCTTTGCATCCCAGCTCTGCCACTTACCATGCAGCTTTGGGGAGGCCACATCCCTTTTAGTTTAGCTTTGGTTTCCTCATCCACAAAATAGGATTACCCTTCCAGGGTATCATAAGGATGAAAACGAAGCAGTGACAGGTATAGTGCTTTTAAACGGTACCCGGCACAACACAGGCATCTCAAGAATGTTAGCTGCTGTCATTGTTATTTTCCAGCCGGTGGGCAGAACTACTACTTATTTAGAGTGTGCATTTAAAAATGTATTTCCTTGAACGTCAAAAGAACCAGGACCAGAAGCCTGGTCTCTTGCCTCCCAGATCAGTGCTTTTTCCGCTTTCACAACATTTCCATTGGACAGACTTTGGGAATACGGCACCATAAAATCTATACTCTCAATCCTGTGACTGCTCGTCACCTGAGGAGTTCACCTTTCCACATTACTCTTCCTGTTATTTAAGGACTAATGTTTCTTTTGTTTGTATTCCAGATCTTTTGCTTGTTCATTATCAAAATAGCTCTATAGAAAGAGAACAGGGACTTTGAAAGCAAATAGGTTGAATCCTAACTCTGTCAATAATAGCATTTGTGACCCTGTGCCAACATATCAGTTTCTCTGCACCTGCTTTGCCTCCTCGCTAATATAAGAATAATAGGATGTTGTGAGGGTTAGATTGAATGAGATAAATATAAGGCAACTAGCAGGGTGGGCAGTTACAAATTTTAACTCTCTTCCCTTTTGTGAAGTCCCTTTCTGGATAGCTTTTCCCAAGAAGGAATATAACTAGATGGCAGTTATTTCTGGCTGGCATAGAGGAGGGGGTTTCTAGCTATCATAACTCTAAGAAGATTTAGGGGTCATAACTACCATCATAGAATCTTAAGCTCAGACTAGGCCTGAAAGATCTTCTAGTTGAGACCTTCTGTACTGATGAAAACCTTTACCCAAAGAAGTCAGGGACTGTGAATCTTAGAGCTCTAAGAGATTGGAGTAGCCACTCTAATTCAACTTGCTTTCTGTTCTATAGAACAGAAATCCTCAGGGAAGTACTGGATTATAAAATTCTCATTTCAGGGCACCTGGGTGGCTCAGTTGTTAAATGTCTGCCTTTGGCTCAGGTCATGGTCCCAGGGACCTGGGATCGAGTCCCACATCGGGCTCCCTGCTTGGCAGGAAGCCTGCTTCTCCCTCTCCCACTTCCTCTGCTTGTGTTCCCTCTCTTGCTGTGTCTCTCTCTGTCAAATAAATAAAATCTTAAAAAGAAACTCATTTCAGGAGTTTTCATCTTTTCAAAGATACTTATCCCTACTCCATGGATACACAGAGCTGACTAAATATGCAAGTCAAGAGTTTCTCAGCAATGGGCATGATCTTTCAGGAACACTTTTAGGAACCAAAGAGAGAGGAGGTGGCAGGGAGAGGCTCTGTCTGATGGGAAGAGCACTGTCTAGCATGGGGTCAAAGGGGTCAAGTTGCAGGGGTGTCACTCATGAGGGCATGACTTTGGATAAGCCATTTAAAATTCTCCCATCTTGTGTTCTTCACCTCAAAGTGGGGACTCTAATACCCACTTTCAAGCATAGACATGTGGGTCAGATGAGATCATGTACCTGGAAGCACTTTGTAAAGTGTGGATTATTCTGGTAGAGTAGGGTTATCACATTTCCTAGTAGGTGTGAATTAAAATTCTCACTTCAGTGGATTTGGATCCTCTCAAAATGCTGTGCCCAGGTGCATCTGAGAACACAGAGAAGCCTTAAAAATTCTATGTATAGATTTGACCTCTCTACTTGAACTCCAGAAAGTTGGCAGTGTGAACTTAGATATGTCACCATTTCTAGAAGTACAGAGTCCAAGGTTCTTACAAAAATTGCATGTTTCTTTTCTTTTGTATTTTTGGAGTCTTAAATCACAAAAGATCACTCAGCTTCTGAAGGGAACTCTTGGTGAATTATGATCTTCTGTGAACTTGCTGGCAATGGGCTCTCATATTAGAAGAGTTAGTGGTTGAAAATGACTCAAGAGTTTCTCCACACTGATTGGGGAAAGCTTTCTGAAAAATATCATCACATCTCTCTCCAGCCCTGGAAATTCTTGGTGCCACGTTTTGTCTGATCCTTCTGATGTATTTATTCCCAAGGGTGACATAATGACATCACTGAGTGAATTCTATCTAATTAACTGGCTGAGGGTAAACATAATTGAACTCAACTGCTCTGTATTTTGAAGGGCGTGTACTTTTATCTTTGTATGATGGTACTGAGGCAAGTGAGTTCTAAACACACACAGATCATTCTGTGTGCTGGTTTACATCTTTGCCTCACATTACCTAATTCAACTTCAGTTACACTTCAGAATAGAATAAATGCAAGTTCATACTCATAAATACATAATATGGACAGATGTACATATCAATAGTTCATATGTTAAAATGATGCTTCTGGCATTGATAAAAATGTACCTATGTGAGAAGAACTGAGCATATAATTATAATTGAAATATCTACGGGGCGCCTGGGTGGCTCAGTCGTTAAGTGTCTGCCTTCGGCTCAGGTCATGATCCCAGGGTCATGGGATCGAGCCCCGCATCGGGCTCCCTGCTCAGCGGGAAGCCTGCTTCTCCCTCTCCCACTCCCCCTGCTTGTGTTCCCTCTCTCGCTGTCTCTCTGTCAGATAAATAAATAAAATCTTTAAAAAAAAAAAAAGAAATATCTACAACAGTATGGTTAACTTGGGTCAATTTTAGGTGAGGAATAGGGTCCCAAACTGCTTTTAGAATTAAAAATTGGAATTTTTTTTTCTCTGCCAGTGAAAGTTAAAACTGAGGAAATAAAGCAGTGGAGAAATAAATGATTCATCTAGTATCATTGGGGAATAGAAGTAGGATCATAACTCACAGCACTGAAATTTCTAGGTGGTTCTATTTTTTTCTGAACAAAGGAAGGATATTTGGACAGTTTTTTTAAGCTCCTCTCCTAGTAATTCAGAAATTTATTAACTTGCTCATTTTTTTTAAAAAATGATGTCTTAACAACCTGGTATTAATTAATTTATTGTTACACTTCTTGGTGTCTGCCATTTTCTCTTTACAAAATGTTCTCCAGTCAGGCCTTACTGAGTGACAAACTTACTAAAGACACAAAATTTTTTGTTCTACTTTATCTTATTAACTGTAACAGTTACAGCTGATGTAGTACATCTTGAAGTCCCCTGGAAATTTATTATTTTCAAGAAAATTTTCTATTAACCTGTTCAGTCTCCTGTGGTTTGTCAAACTCAGGTCTCTTCAAATGAGGCGAAAACAAATTCAGATTGCGAATCAACTGATGCCCTCCTCCATTCTGTAATGTAATACGCACTGGCCTTTAGAAGAGGCTTCTTCTTGTAGGGAACATGTTCCTTATAAAAGAAGGTACAGGAAGATGAAGAAGCAGAAACCCTGCCCCAGGATCTGCTGCTCTCAACTCACTTTTATGTCCCACTTGTTTATAGCAGTAAGATGTTCCACTGGTGGTCTCAGATGAACCATGCTTCCTGGTGCTCACCATTTACATATTCCTTTTCCATATCGATTCTGGGCTTGGCCCATGCGACTTAACCTTGACCACTTAGCAAGTCTTATGCAAGCAGAAGCTTCACAAGCACGACACTTTGGAATCCTCCCTCTTGGAACCGTGAGACCACCATGCCATGGGGAAGCCCAGGCTAGCCTCATGAAGAGACCACGTGAAGGAGAACTGAGGCTTCAGATGTATAACCTCTGGGAAGTCATTAGAACCATTCCAGCTGAAGCCCCAGACATGGTGGAACAGAGATGAGCTGTCTCTCCTGTTTTCTGCTTGTTCTCACCCACAAAATGGTGAACAAAATCACAGGATTAAGTGTAGTGTAGCACTTAAGGTCACAGACTCTGGAGCCTCATTGCCTGGGTGTGCCATAGCAAACACTGCATGTGTGTTAGCTGCTGTGTTTCCCAAACCAGGCTCTCGGGGAGATTGGCTTAGGCAGTAACAGCCAAGGCACATGAGAACAGAGTGACGTCGCTGATAACTGGCTTGTTGCATGGAATCACTGGAATTGGTATATTAGCAGCACTGTAATGAAGGGCTGTGATTCCTCCCAAGTCCCTTCCCTTTTGGAGACTTTTGACTCAAAGGGGAGACTCCTATGTGATTTTGTCAACACAAAAAGGAAGGCACAAGCCCTTGAGTCTGGATTTGGACTCGCCCTGCTGGATTTAGTGTTGTTCTGAATTAGTTTCACAGTGTTAAGTCACTTAGGCCCTGTGGACTTCAGTGTCACAGCTGTTAAAAGAAGGAGGGTCAGACTTGCTGGCCAGCGCTTGGTGCTCTTCTCTGATGGAATGATGATAGTTCAGATGTCAGGCCTATGAGGAGGTATTTGGGGCAGATGAGCACCCCATACTCCTGAGATAATGTCAAAGACTCACTACAGAACCCATTCCCCACTCCACCCCTGCCCCAGCATGTAGAGCTGCCCTCTCCTATCCTACCACTTGCTCCTGCCTTAGCTATCCTTACATCCTACTTCAGTATCTCTATCACCTCCTTGCCTGAGGCAGCAACATGTCTTGATTACCATTGTATTCTTGGGGTCATTGCTTTGTAAGTGCTCAGTAAATATTTGGTAAAAGAACCAAGTAAGTCACCATGATTGTCAAGAAGAAAGAGAGGTTCCTAGACTCCTGCTTCACCCCCCTGTCTTTCTGTTAACTCTCAGGAGGAGGAAGGTGCTGGGAGGAAGAGTGAACAGCCCTAAAAGAGGTCTAGTAGGGTGAGGAGGAATTGGAAGATAGGCCTCTGGGACTTTGAAATTAGTGCAAATTGCTCCCACTCTTCAGAATGTTCCAGTTCTCTGTAGGTTCAAGGCAAAGTCCTTGGAGTTCTTCAAATACAGTGCTAAGTTTGGTAAAAGCCCACCATGAAGTATGTTGCAGAGGCAACCACAGAGCTTTAAAGGTCAAGTCCTTCCCCTCCCTCACACAAGACCATATATACAGGCCTCAGCCTGATCTGGCCAGAAAGAGCAGCAAGCACCTCGAAGCATGGGCTCTGCTGAATGAGTTACTCTCTTTATGAAGTCTACTTTGAAAGCTTCCATTCAGTAAATTCTTAATAGACACTAAACCTCGTGCTAAGGGTTTATTAATTTATTTATTCACTTATTCATACATTTCCAGTGTTCCTAGGACTTTTGCTGGGTCCCATTTGAAAATATAGCAAAATGCTCTTATCAAACTCTGCATATTTTACTGACCCATTCTGTCAAACCCAGTGTTCCCATGTGGGAATTCCTTCCTGACATTTCTTGGGACATTTACATGTTTGTCTGAATCCCCAGGATATGCTGATTGTCCAATATGTGGCAGGCATTTTGCTAGGCCCTGGGGCGAGGATTGTAAACAAGACATCAGCCCTGTTTTCACAGAGTTTGCAAGGTATGTTTTCTAAGCTTCTTGACAGCCCTACACATAGTTGTTCTTCCCATTTCACAGAAGGGGAAGGTGAGGCAGCAGTGGACATTGGTCCATGTGTCCCTCTTTATCATCAAAGTTGCAGTTGATTCAACAAAATAGTTTTTGTTTTGAATTATTCAGTGCATACATTTCCACAGTCTAATCTGTACTCTGAGACAAATCTTCCATTCCCTCGCTGCCCAGGGGATTCGGCACTCCAGATCACAGGGCCAGGTTGGTAAGACAATTGAGGAGGGCATGCAGTCCCAAATGATATGCATGGCGTCCCCATCCTGCCTTCTTGTTGCTAACACACACTATGAATTTCTTACCGTGGGGAGCTATCAGGTTTTTTGCTGAGATTTGTTGTGACAACACCGGGCATAAGATTTGAAAAATTTATAAAATGAACATCTGTGAAATTATGAAAAAAATCTGGAAACATTTTCTGCTTGAATAAAATCCTGGATCTTTTTGTTTCTTTTCATTTTGTATGAGAAAATGCATACCATGAAATTAAGACCAAAGACAATATAAACATTCTGGGATGTTTCCCTCATCTTCTCCTATTTGGTTAGCTAGTCAATAACCTATTTTCCAAGCCTGCTACATAAAGGGCATAATATGTGTTTTGGGAGTGGGGGGGGGGTTCAGTTTAATTTTTTCCTTATATTTGTTGAAAATGTGTTCCATGTAAGGCAGAGTGTTATGTGTCATGATGGATCATTCCACTGTCAGAGGAATTGACAGTGACTTTGGGAAATATTGGCAGCTCAAGTGTGTGTGAGCAGAGCATTTAGAGCAAGTTGGCTCTCACCAGGTAGAGATTCTGTATGGATGGACACCCATTCCCAGGGCTCAGTGTGAGCAAAGGTATGGGGCCGAGAAAGTGCAGTTGCGTCCAGAAACTAGTGTAGCAGGGCTGGAGCTTCGAGGGCATGGGACAAGGAGGAAGGGAGAGTGTCTTAGCTGACTGGCTGGCAAAGTAGACTGCACTCTGGATGACAGTTGAAGAAGGAAATGATTCTGTTCCCCAGGAAAAAGAAGCAGAAACAGAAGAAGTTGTAGCAACAGCTGCGAAAGAAGGAGAAAGGAGGAAAGGGAGGAGGAGGAGGAGGAGGAGGAGGAGGAGGAGGAGTCCTTCCTGGTTTGTAAACCCCATGGAAATGTTTGCAATATCACACGAAACTCACTTTGGGGACAGGGATTTAGAAATACAAAGCAATTGAGAGTTTGCGGGGCTGTCCATGTCTGGCTTATCCCTTGGTCTACTGGAGTGGTTCAAATGGGTTATGCATGGCCAGAAAGACCAAGAAGGTCTGGTTTAGTCCATGGTTGGGCTTGTAAGGCTAAGTCCTTGCATGTTTATCACCCAGGTTTGTGCAGAGGGGAGATCACCCTGGCTAGTCTCTGGTACCCGGATGCTACTTTCCTGCGGTCCCATCCTGCACTGGATTTGTAGGCCCTAGCCTGAAAATGACTTCAGTTTCCCAGAGATCTGCCCCACCAAGGGTCAGCAAAGCCTTGCAAGGCTCTCTGAATCAGCAGTTGTCAAACCTTTTCTGTTTCTTTTTTAGTAGCGGAACTGTTCTTTTAAACAAACAATAAATTCTTGGAAAAAGCCAGCTATGTTAAACTGACAGATGCAGCACTGCTGGCTGAAAGTGGAGATGAGTGGCTGCATGAGACCTACCCCCAAGCACTCCTCTGGGGTTCTCTGAGTTCAGAGGGTTCTGTGAAACATGGTTTGGACCCCCTCTTCTAGGCCTTGTCTTGCCAGAATCAGCTTAATGACCAGAAATGAGCTGGACCCAAATGAAGTTCCCAGAGGTTTTGGTGTTAGGGAAGAGAGATGCTGTCTGTATGGGGCTGAGGGGGGTCAGAAAGCTGGTGGTGAGGTTTAGGAGAAAAGATTGGCTGAAGCATCATTTTCCACACTCCTTGTATTTTTGCTGGGCACCATTTAAAAATACAGCAAAATGCTTTTATGAAACTCTGCATTATTTCACTGATCTATTTCTCCTGTCAAACCTAGTGTGTCTGTGTGGGAATTCTGCGCTGGCATTCTTCAGGAAACTTATGTTTTTCCAAATCCATAGAAAAACCTGTCAAGAAATTGGGAAAAAGGAAAAAAAGTATAATTCTCCTGTGAGAATTAAAGCTTAATGATCGACAGAGAGCAGCTACTGGTCAGAAGGAATCCACTGACATCAAATTGACAGCAAGAGCAGGAATCATTAACACGTAGATTCTGAGGTTAAAGTTGACTTTCCAGGAACCTGGTGAGGAGTACAGAGGAGAAGTGTCACAATCTAATCAGCCAGGCTTGCTTGTAGCTGAGGCCATTATTAGTATGTGTTCATGGGCCAGTCTGCTGCTAATGGTGACTCATTCTTGCAAATCAAATAAATATTAATAAATTTATATGCATAGCATACTTTACACAAATCCTATGAGTGGTGTCCCAAGAAATAATGAGTTTTAGAAACAAAATAAGATCTTAAATTGGCAATTTAGACTTTGATTCTGTTTAGTGCTATTAACTTTGCTAGGAGATCTGAATGTTATTTAAATACTAACCAATAATGTTTGCTGGTGTTTTCCAGCATTCTAATATTTTCTATCGGCTGCAGCTTTTCATAAATACAGATAAGGTTAATATTTCTTAATAATTAAACAATTTTTAAGATATCCATGATAATGAGTCAAGTGTATGAGGATTATTGAAAGGGTTTTAATAATAGTTGATGATTTGGGGAATTCCAGAGAATTTCTGGAATTCTAATTTCATATCCTGAATTCTGATTAATATCCATAAGGAATTTGGAAACAAGTTGGTTACAGTCTTGAACTTGAGGTATCACTGATCATTTAAGTGGTCTCAAATCATCGAGATGGATCAAACTTGATCCATGCTTTGACAATGACTTAGCAAATGTTTCTCTTTAAGTCTGACTTGAAGCTTGCACAAGTATTCATGGTTGACTTCAGAAATAGGGATCTTTTAACTATTAAAAATGGAGGGTTCAGAGTTTTTTCCTGAACAATGGATGAATACTGTAATACATCTTTCTAAAGCTTTTGTATAAAATGAGCTCCTAAAGTCACTTGGGAATTGTGTGTATATATATATATATACACACACAATTTTATATATATATACACACACAATTTTATATATATACAATTATATATATATATATACACACACACACATACCTGTGATGTGTGTGTGTGTGTGTTCACAGTGTGAATAGAGGCAGCCAGGCTTCTTTCCATCTGAAGTAAGAAAAGCAATACTTTTTAAAAAAATATGTCTATTTCTCCTCAGCTCTGAGTCACAATATGGAGTTTCAACATATAAATGGTGAACACAGGAACAATTCAAGCATTGGGTTGAATTATCCTTGTGATTTGATTATAATGTGCACGTTTGAAGTAGAACATTTATCATATGTCATTGCTTTTGACTGGCTTTAAACCACAGCTCTACTAAAGGCTTTTTATTAAATAGGTTTTAGTTTGATCATAAAGCAATTCTGCTTCCTGAAATCTCATTTGTCCAGAGGAGCATCACATATTTATACTTAACATTTTGGGGTCAAACAATGGAAGGAAGGTGAATGCTTGAATTATTGCACTATTTATAATCAATGGTTGCAATAAAGCATTATCTCTAAACTTGACTACCACTGAATATGGTCTTCAAAAATATATTGGTCTGTCTATTTTATAGCTGGGAGAGAAGCTGTGTTGACTTTTGCTTCTGCCAGAAAAGGAAGGAAGAGATTTCTATGATCTAAGTTGGAGCCTGGATTAGATGGCAAGGATAAGCTTAAAAATAAATTAACTGGAACTCTGTATTTACATGGCTTTTGACACCATTTGCTCAATGTCCCGCCAAAAGTTCTAATATTCATCACCCCAAGACCTACTGTGTCAGTCTATAATATGATTTGAGATTTAGGTTGTGTCATCTCCTTGTATTATGCAAAAGGCAATAATTAAATTTGGGGGGATAATTATCCTGATTAAAGTCAGTCAAAGATGTTGTCTCTAGATAAGGAATGGTTTTAAGACAGAGTTGAATGAAGAAAAAGTTTTTCACAGACCTGCTCACTATTACAAAGCAATAAAATAATGGTATCCTTAACTGCTGTTTCTTTGAAGGTATGCTAGTCAATTCAACCTTTCAATTAATATGAACAGATTGTGTGATATAAGAATTGCTACCCCGGCTTTCTTTTGAGGTCCGTTGGCATGGAAGATGGATCTCCATCCCTTCACTTTCAGTCTGGATGTATCTTTAGGTTCAAAATGAGTCTCTTGTAGACAGCATATAAATAGGTCCTGGCTTTTTATCCAATCTGCAAACCTGTGCTATTTTATGGGAACATTTAGGCCATTCATGTTGAGAGTGATTATTGAAAGATATGAATTTATTGTCATCATGTTGCCTGTGAAGTCCTTGTTTCTATAGATTGTCTCTGTAAATTTCTGTTCTATATCACTTGGGTTTTATCTCCTTTTATAGAACCCCCCTTAATATTTCTTGCAAGGCTGGCTTAGTGGTCACATATTCTTTCAGTTTCTGCTGGTCTTGGAAGCTCTGCATCTCTCCATCCATTCTAAATGACAGCCTGGCCAGATAAAGTATTCTTGGCTGCATGGTCTTCTCATTTAGTACCCTGAATATGTCTTGCCAGCCCTTTCTGGCTTGCCAGGTCTCTGTGGATAGGTCTGACGTTATTCTGATGTTCCTCCCTCTGTACATAAGGAATCTCTTCCGCCTAACTGCCCTTAAGATGGTTTCCTTGGTTCTAAGATTTGCGAGTTTTACTATTACATGCCGGGGCATTGGCCTGTTTTCCTTGATCTTGGGAGGGGTCCTCTCTGCCTCTAGGACACGAATGTTTGTTTTATTCCCCAGATTAGGGAAGTTCTAAACCACGATTTGCTCAGATATATCTTCTAGTCCTCTCTCTCTCTCCACCCCCTCAGGGATCCCAATAATTTTGACATTGGGACGTTTCATGGTGTCACTTATTTCTCTAATTCTGTTTTCATGGATTTTGAGTTGTTTCTCCTTGGCCTCCTCTTTTTCCTTCTTTTCTATCAATTGGTCTTCTAGATCATGAATTCATTCTTCTGCCTCACTTACCCTAGCTGTTAGATTATCTAGATTAGATTGGATCTCATTGATAGCATTTTTAAGTTCTGCCAGTTCAGCTTTCATTTCTGCCCTTAGAGTCTCTATGTTGCCATTAATCAGCCCAGTTATTCGTTCAATAAGTGACCCTGAGTAAGTGACTTAACTTACCCAATCCTCATCTATAAAATGAAGGGGTTGGACTGGATCAATTTGGACTTTGAAGACTTCATTTACTCTTAAAAAGATGTCTTGTACTCCCACATGATAATTCTTGGGCTTTTAGAATCTGTTGATTGAAAAGACACAGAATGAGAAAACACTAGGATTAATTTAGTAGCATTTTAAAGTAAACGGTAGAACATCTACTGTTTATTCAGTCTGCATTTAGTTTCTAGAATGCTGGTTCCCAAGTTAGGAACAACCAAAGCAGATATTTGTCAAGATGCCTTGATGCTTTAAAAGTCTTCAGTTTTAAGATCCTATTCAGAGTAGGCTTAGGTGTGATTCAAGGGCAAGAACATGAGAAGGGAGGAAGAGGAAGAAACATCATCATACTCAACAAATGAAACCTGTTCAGAGAAAATAATTTTTTTGTTATTGACTATAGTCCCCATGCTGTACTTTTCATCCCTGTGACTTAATCATTTTATAATTAGAAGTTTGTACCTTGTTAATGCTCTTCACCTATTTTGCCCATTCTCCCACCCACCTCTCCTCTGGCAACCACTGGTTTGTTCTCTGTATTTAAGAGTCTGTTTGGTTTCTTTGTTTTGTTTTGTTTTTAGATTCCACATCTAAATATGGTAGACATCTGGCATTTTACTTTATTTGTCTGACTTACTTCCCTTGGCTTAATACCATCTAAGTCCATCCATGTTGTCACCAATGGCAAGATTTCATTCTTTTTTATGGCTGAGTAATATTCCATTGTATACCATCACTTCTTTATTTATTCATCTATTGATGGATGCTTAGGTTGCTTCCATATGTTAGCTATTGTAAATAATGCTGCAATAAACATAGGGGTGTATATATCTTTTCAAATAAGTATGTTCATTTTCTTTGGATAAGTGTAGTGAAACTTACTGGATCATATGGTATTTCTATTTTTAATGTTTTGAGGAGCCTCCATTTTTTTTTTAAAGATTTTATTTATTTATTTGACAGAGAGAGAGAGACAGCGAGAGAGGGAACACAAGCAGTGGGAGTGGGAGAGGGAGAAGCAGGCTCTCCGCGGAGCAGGGAGCCCGACGTGGGGCTCCATCCCGGGACCCTGGGATCATGACCTGAGCCGAAGGCAGACGCTTAACTGACTGAGCCACCCAGGTGCCCCTGAGGAGCCTCCATATTGTTTTCCACAGTGGCTGCATCAGTTCCCATCCCCCCAGCAGTGCACAAGGGTTCCCTTTTCTCTCCATCCTCGTCAACACTTGTTATTTCTTGTCTTTTTTATACTAGCCATTCTGACTGGTGTGAGGTGATAGATCGCTGTGGTTTTGATTTGCATTTCCCTGATGATGAGTGATGTTGAGCATCTTTTCATGTATTTGTTGGCCATTTGTATGTCTTCTTCGGAAAAATATCTATTCAAGTCTTCTCATCTTTTATTTATTTATTTTTTAAAGATTTTATTTATTTATTTGACAGAGAGAGACACAGCGAGAGAGGGAACACAAGCAGGGGGAGTGGGAGAGGGAGAAGCAGGCTCCCCGCCGAGCAGGGAGCCCGATGCGGGGCTCGATCCCAGGACCCTGGGACCATGACCTGAGCTGAAGGCAGACACTTAACGACTGAGCCACCCAGGTGCCCCAAGTCTTCCCATCTTTTAATCAGACGGCAGTATTTTGGTGTTGAGTTGTATAAGTTCTTTATATTTTAGATATTAACACCCTTTATGAGATATATCATTTGCAAATATCTTCTCCCATTCAGTAGGTTGTCATTTTGTTTTGTTGATAAAATAAAAGATTTTTGTTTTAGTGTAGTCCCAATAGTTTATTTTTGTTTATGTTTCCCTTGCCTGAGGAGACATATCCAGAGGAAATCATTTATCCTTTGTTTCATGACGAGTCCACTGATAAGACCTAATTCCTTTTTTTTAATTAAGATTTTATTTATTTATTCAAGAAAAAGAGAGAGTGAGCATGAGCGGGGTGGGTAGGGGCAGAGGGAGTGGGACTAGCAGGCTCCCAGCTGGGCAGGGAGCCCCACATGGGGCTTGGTACCAGGACCTTGGGATCATGACCTGAGCTGAAGGCAGCCGCTTAACTGAGCCACCCAGGCACCCCAAGACCTGATTCCTTAATCAATTTTTTTATAGCATAGTTAAACTGATCCCACTTTTTTTCCATTTCCATTTTGATTTTTCTGAAATTATTTTCATTGAGCTCAATAAAGTTTTGATTCATTATTTAGTTAGGTTCCCCTCTCCCTTTTGGCTTATATCAAATCTTACAGATAATAATTTCTGCCTTTGTTAGTTTTCTTTTGTGGCCATTATTTTTTCCAATTCTAATTTTATGGGTCAAATTTTGCAGATCTTAATTCTGAGGAAGAAATTTAATTCTTCTATCAGTTTAAATCCATACTAGTCTTATCTCATGAACTTCAACCATTTACTGATTTTGATTTTGTTTTTAGTATTTCCGTAGACTCTTTTTGTCTTTATTAGTTTTTTGAGTGTTTAAAAAGATGTGGGTGTTTATTAACTATCTTTGGTCTATTTTATTGTGCCGTTTTGGCCTTTGTCAACTTTATAGTATTCATTATCCACTGGTTAATTTTAGCATTCAAAGCTAAGATCATTGATAAGATAAAGGCACAGGGTCAGACTGCATGGTAGGATTAACATACTGCAGACATATGGTGGAGTCCATATAACAGGAGGGAAAGGTCTTCCTTTGTAGAGTTTCACATGATCAAAATTGCTATCTCAGACCAACAAGCAATATCCTGCTAAATGTGCTATGCAGGAGACATTCCCATTAAATTCAGGAACAAGAAAATGATGTGCACTATCCCTATTACTTATCCTTCTTCTAAAACAGGCAGAAAGGATTGGTGTGATAAGATTATGGGTTTGAAATGCCAGTGAGCATTGAAATGGGAGAAGTCCAGGAATCTAGGATATGCATTTTAGAGGTTGGAAAGGGAGCTGGGACAGATTTTTAAATTGGGGATTTTGGAGATAGAAACTGTTAATGAAATCCTGAGAGTAGATGGGATCACTCAGAGAAAGTACAGATACGGAGGAGGAGAAGGCATAGGATGGAAACCTAAAGAACTTCCAAACTGATGGAGAGACAGAGGAGGGGACCCAGAAAGGAACTGTGAAAGAGAGAGAAGAGGGAATTGAGAAAACTTGGTGTCACAGAGCAAAGGAGAAAAGACTTGAGGAAAGAAGTAGGGGTCAACGGTGTTGGAAGTTGCTGAGAGGCCAAGAAAGATGGGGATTGAAGGGTGGGGGATTTAACATAAGAACTCTAAAATTATTCACACCCCAGGCCCAGGAATCCCACTGTAGGAATATGTCCTCCACAAATAGAAACTGAAACTGGGTGAAAGATTTATGTGTAAGTGTTTGTTATAGCTTTGTTTGTAATTGAAAAAAAAAAAAAGAAAAACCTAAATGTTCAACCTCAGAAGTCTTTTAAAATCATTTTATATAGCAATTAAAATCCTGTTTTTGAAGGCCATTTAATAGTAGGTGAAACATATATAAATATACTAAAATATTAATCTTGGTATCTCTGAGCATTGAGGTTATAAATGATTTTGCATTTTCTCCTTTATGCTTTTCTGTATTTTCTAAAATTTTCTCTAATGAACATATCTAATTTTATAATTGAGGGAAAACATTATTTAGAAAGGTTTTTTTTGTTTTTGTTTTTAAGTAGCTAGGGGATACATTCTTGCTGACCAGATGCAATAAGCTTTAATTAGTTTTTTTTTTCTGGCAGGATAGAAACAGAAATGCAAGCTACTGAGAAGGACTGAGTCCAAGAAGTGACTGTCAATTTATATAGTGCATTATTTCTAAAGCTTAATTCTGAAGGAAGGATGGCTAGAATCTTTGATAGTATTTCTGTTCTACCTGCTCCTCTCTGCTCCCTGATTTTGACTTCTATCTGGAGAGTATTTTGCTAGTTGTTCTATAGAGTGACAAGGGCATGGCTTTCTCAGATTCATGTCCCACCAACTCTTACTTGTAACTGAAATCTTCACTTATTTACTACTGGTTCAAAACACAAATAAGAGAATTCTCTAGGTAGCCAAAATGCAGCAGTCTGAGTGAGCAAAGTCATGCTGGTCGAAGTTGGTGTTGAAAAAGTACAACCAAAAGGTTTTCGGGATGGGGGCAGGTGAGTGGGAAATGAGAAATGTTCTCCTATATTGTTACAGCATAATGATGAATTGCTTTTGCTTTTCCAAAACCAGGCTTGAGCTTCTCTGTTCACCTCCATTATCTGCTGCTGGTCTCCAAAGGCATATTACCATATTAATTCATTGTGTTATACAATTTGGTCAACTAAATGAGCTTACCTTATGCCCTCTTAATGGCATTGGCTTTTAATGTTGGTTTCGTGGGATACATTTAACAAAACAGATGTGTCAAGAAAATGTATTTAAACTCAATTTGGTTTTAAAATGACTAGTGGTCTCTTTAATGAGCCAGGTACCAGGGAAAAAAAGAGAGAGTGCGAGAGCATTGCAGGCAACATATTGTGATAAATGTAGAGTATAAATGCTGAAATATCCCCAATGCCCAGGGTGATCAGATGTGTTCTGGAAAGAAAGTCATGCACTAAAAATGTGCCATTGCTAGATCTAAGACTACTCCTTTTTTTTTTTTTTTTTTTTTGGTAGAAAGGATAGAACACTGGTTACTTGGAGGAATTGGCCTGTATGTGAGTAAGACTGAGATTTAACTGTGTGTTGTAAATGCTGCCATGTCACTGACTCAGTGAGACAGCCCAAAGAAAGAAATGTGTGATAGTGGTGTGAATGGTGAATGGCCCATGGTGTTAGTTCATGCTTGTAATTCAAGTCTAACAGTGTAGTAGAAATACGAATTTAGAGCCTCATATACTTAGGTTGGAATTCTCACTTCTTTGCTTTATTAGCTGAGTGATCACAGGAGAGTCAATTCACCTATTTAGACTTCTATTTCCTTGTCTGTAAAATGGGGCAATAATCTTTAACCTAGAGTTGGGAAACCTAGCAACAATGTAGGGACAATGGGGTATATCTAGACCTTTCTCTGTACATGTGCATGTGTGTGTCTAAAATCTTTCTATAATCTTCATATCATCAATATACCTGCCTCATAATAAATACTTGATTTTATAGAATTGTTAAACCAATAACTGAAGTCACGAATTCCATTTCCTTTACAGTCTTCAGTTGGCTGTGCACATTCAGAGTGGCTGGCCACAGAAAAGCTCATCTGATCACATCTCCCCATGTGGTGGTCAGGATGGATTGCTGGCCAGTGAGGCAGCCCCAGCAACTGGCCTGACCTTAAAGGCAGCCAAGACCATTAGTATGGACTTAAAACATCCTGATCCAATGGCTATGTATTGACAAAACTAATGATCTCTGCTTGGAAAAATAGCATAGTCAATGTTCTTTCTAGGATGATATGATCAATATTTTTTTCTCATGGAAGTTCATAATATCCAAGGTAGATTTTACCGTATTTTCTCTATTCATCCTGACTGTAATAATGGCTAGAGGAAAAATTGTTTCCAAGGTGATGACAAAAAAGAAACAGTTCACATTTTCAACTTTTTTTGGCCACTTCTCCCCTGTCATACATACACCTAAGGTCATTTGGACTACTGCTCCCTCTCCCCCAGACAGCCTAAGTTTAGTTCCCACCTCTAAACTGTTATGATGCCATTCACTTATCAGTAAGTACCTGCTTATTTACACATGCCAGACATTGTGCTAAGGACCAGATGATATGATGATAAACAGCATAGTTGTGGCCTTCAAGGTGCTTACAGACAAGGAGTGAGCCATTTCTCCTTAGCAGAATTCTGCTTGCCCTTGTATATGTCATTCCAAATTTTACCCATCTCTCTCTCTTTTTTAAAAAGATTTTATTTATTTATTTGGCAGAGAAGGACGCAGCCAGAGAGGGAACACAAGCAGGGGGAGAAGGAGAGGCAGAAGCAGGCTTCCCTCTGAGCAGGGAGACTGATGTGGGGCTCGATCCCAGGACCCTGGGATCATGACCTGAGCCGAAGGCAGACACTTAATGACTGAGCCACCCAGGCGCACCATCTTACCCATCTCTTAAAGTGCACATAAATTTGTGTCTCTTCCACACATTGCTGGAGGGTAAATTAGTGAATCTCTGTGGCAGGCAGTTGGATAATATCTAATAAAATTAAAATGCACATACAATTTAGCCTAAGAGTTTCATTCCAAGGTATTTATCCTATAAATATATTGCACATGGTTAAAATGCCCATCCACAAGGGAATTCATTGCAGGAGTGTTCATACTGGGAAGATATTGAAAACCACCTAACTGTCCATCAATTGTTGACTGAATTATGGTGTATACATACAATATAAAATGATGGAGCCAATAGAAATAATGAGAGTCTCTGTGTCTACTAATGAGGAATGATCTCCAAGATATATTGTTAAATGGAAAAATAAAGGGCAGAAGTATATGTGGAGTGGGCACAAGCTGTCTAAGGAAAAAAAATAAACAAATATCTATGTTTGTAAATGCACAGAAGATCTTTGGGAGAATGCAGAAGAAACTGTTGCCTGTGGTTGCCTCTGGGAAGGGAGGCTGGGCAATTATGGGACAAGACAGAGAAGTGTTACTTTTCACTCTACACCCTTTTGTACCTTTTGAATTTTACACCTTGTGCATATATTATCTATTCAAAATAATACATTCAATTCAGTTGTAAAGGTTCTGAATCCAAAAAAAAAAATCTACAAATAAACAAACAATCCTTTTGATCTATTCAATCTAGAGATTTCTTCCTTCCTCACTGAGCAGGCATAGTTGTATCTCGTATTGGATCTATAATTTTCTGCCATGAGATAATCTCTTTTACTGTTGGAACATTTAAAATAGTGAGTGTATCAATGTTAAAGAGGGCTGCATACAGTGTAATTTGGATGGAGTTCAGCATGGATGATGGCTCTTCTGCTGGACACCATGGATGACAAGTGGGCACTGGTTAGTGGAAAGGGGAAGGTCCTCCCCCAGAAGTGGCAGAGAAATCAAAGGATTCTGCAATGTAGTTGGTGCCTGAGGCCCCCTCCAAAGGCCCTAAGTGATTGCAGTGTGATCAAATCTGCATGGAAGGCAACAGAATCTTCTTAGGGAAAATAATTATTTTCATTCCTTTCCTGAATGAATGGTTTGAAACAGGAAAATACCTTGATAACTGCATCAAGGATGGAAGATGATGATCTGAGGGCATGGATTAGAAGGAGATCACAAAGAAGTTTCTAAACAGCTCTTTCTGAATAGAAAATGAATAGGAGCTTGGAAGTAGGAATGAGTAGAGGAGAAGGGAGGCAGAGGAGGGCAGAGAGTGATCCTGGAGCCAAGTGGCATTGCAGGAGACCAAAACTTAAGGAGAAAAGTGGCCAATGGGCAATTCTTGGTGCTGGGTTGATTGGGGGACTCCTGAGACTAGGAGTATCTGTTACTGTAATTTCAGATTATCTTCGTTTCTGTCAGTTAAATGGCATTTGCTTCCCCAACTGTCCAGTAAAATGTGCCGCTACACACCAAGTACTTTATGTCAGTAGGCTTTGGGGAAATCTGGGAAAAGCCCTGGACTCCATGGCAAGACTGGGGAGGATGGGCGTGCATCACAGTAGCAGGAGACTGAGGGCGGATAGGGATACACCAGGAGTTCACGGCCAACGGAGACCATGAAGACTCGACCCCTGGGAAGTCACGGAGAGCTCTGTAGGGTGCCAGACTCTGCAAGAAAGTTGATAGGAGAGTTGGGACAATTTTATACAGACTTCAAAGGATACGATCTCAGTCATGCATTTTACAGTGTGAAAACTTCCAGGTGAAAAAAAAAATCAGTCATTTGGAAGCCTGAGACTTGCAGGCATTTAGAAACAACCAGGAGATTGACTGCATTTTCCACTATCCATGACAACATCAAGCATTGTAGGGAAACAGCCCAGAGTCATGTCATTGCCTATGGCTTAGTCTGTACTTTACCCAACAGAGAATTCCTTGACATTCTCCATCTTTGACATTTGCCTATTACACACACCACTGTGGGGAGTAAGGATAAGTTTGTTCTGAATTGATTCTTGCTATTGTCCCAGTGTTTCTTTTATAAGCTACAACACAATGTTGGGATTCTCAGATGAGCTTACATTACTTTTTGTAGAAGTTTGCAAAGTAGACACTTGCATCTACCCACATATTTTGCTGAATGAAGTATTTGGACTGCTAAATGTAATATAAAAAACAACAATCAATAAAAAAATCTGTTTTAAGTTCTTCCATCACTTTCTCCATGTTTCCCCAGAGTGTGTTATGAGGCCTTGATATAACTACAATCTGTATATGCCAGTCCTATCCCCACTTTCAATAATGCCATTCATCCAAGAATCCCAAAGCGTTTTTTAATAACAGACTCATTAATCCTCATAACACTCCTTCATTTGACACATGTAACTCTCACTACATGATATGTTGGTACTTACTCTGGATTTAATTTAACTGATTTTTCCCCCGTTGTGGGTAGTCATTTACATTGACCTCATTTTAGCTGAGTTATTGCTCAGATTTGAGCAAGTTTGAATGGCCTCATCCCAAAATGACATCTTCTGGCAGATAGAGGAAAACCATCTTAAGAAGCAATTATTATTATTATTTTTTTAAGGAGAGGTTTCAGCAACAAATGGCCCTATAAATAAACAACTGGATTTTAATCATGAGCTAAGAGACTGAGGCATTTTGCCATTTTATAAAAATGTGAAACTGAATGAATTTCAGAATTCATGGGAGAGAGAGAATAGGCTTAGCTGGACTGGGGGCCTCTGTGTAGCAAGAACTTAACCTCTTATCTTATCAAAGAATTTCATTTTTTCACATTTCCTCTTTTTATACTTGGCCCCTTTATCTCTGTCCTTTCTGTGGCCAGGTATCAAGGTAGGCTTCTGGAGTTAAAGTCCAGCAATAGTAGAGCTCCTAACCAGGGTGAGCTGGGGTGAATTGTCCAACGAAGTGTGGCTCATAGAATGGGTTTGGAGGTGGGCTCTGCTATCTATTGATTCAAGTAAGCAGACAAGGTAGTCCAAGGAGGAAAAGCATAGGAACCAGACTTGGTGGGCAAATGGGAGATTAGAGTCAGAGATTGACAATGAGGTAACACGTTCCTGGGGAACTTTGAACCAAATTTCATGAGCAATATTCTTCTGGGACATCCTCTACCCAGTGGTTATTCCTCCATCACTTTTAAAGGCATGGTACCCTGAATGAGACATCTCATAAGATGACTCCTTCCTGTGGCTTCAGCTATCACCTTTGTGTAGATAATTCTCAAATCTCTCACATCAGCCTTTACCTCCTAGAGCAATGATTCCCAACCATATCAGATCCAATACCCCTTTTATAACAATATTTTACAATGTCATTTTTATTATTATGAAATTCATAAATAACATAAATTACCTATCTACATAATTTAAAAAGAAAATGTCTTGACTGTCTTATAAAAAATAAAGGAAGGGGCGCCTGGGTGGCTCAAATGGTTAAGCATCTGCCTTTGGCTCAGGTCATGATCCCAGGGGCTGGGGATCGAGCCCTGCTTCATGCTCCCTGCTCAATGCAGAGCCTGCTTATCCCTCTCCCTCTGCCATTCCCTCTGCTTGTGCTCTCTGGCTCTCTCTCTCTCTCTGTCAAATAAATAAAATCTTAAAAAAATGAACATTAATAATACAATATGTATTTCAGTGTGCAAATCCTTGGGCACAACCATACCAGAAGACAAAATGAAGTGTCAGAAGTCTGTGCCTTACCCAGAAATCATAGGGATGGCACAATTACAAAGCCAGAATATAAAGGTGTATTGTGCCAACAACTCTAATATCATGACTACTGTTGCCATTGGTGGTATGACTTTATGAAATGGTCAGTAGATCTTGGGCAAGTATATCTCCCCAAACAAAGATAATTTGGTGAGAAGAATGGCATGTTTGACAGTTTTGCAAATCTCTGTAATATCTGGCTTATCAAACACAGCTAGATTCCCTTATCTGCTTCTGTATTCAATCTATTGCAATATGATATTTTGCTTGAAGTTTTTGAAGAAAATCCAGCCTTACACAGATATGTAGGTGGAAAAGGCAGAAGTTTTATACTAGACTTTTCAGGTAGTTATGGATATTTTTCTTTGATAAGACACAAAGCTCAACAAATGATAGTTTCTTTTATTTTTTTTAACAAATGATAATCTCTTTTTTTTTTCTTAAGATTTTATTTATTTATTTGACAGAGAGAGACACAGCGAGAGAGGGAACACAAGCAGGGGGAGTGGAAGAGGGAGAAGCAGGTCTCGTGCCGAGTAGGGAACCCGATGCAGGGCTCGATCCCAGGACCCTGGGACCATGACCTGAGCCGAAGGCAGATGCTTAATGACTGAGCCGCCCAGGCACCCCGGTTTCTTTTTTTTAAAAGATTTTATTTCTTTATCTGAGAGAGAGAATGAGTGAGAGAGAGAGAGCATGAGCAGAGAGAGAGGCAGAGGGAGAGGGAGAAGCAGATTCCCCGCTGAGCAGGGAGCTGCTGAGGGGCTTGATCCCAGCTCCCTGGGATCTTGACCTGAGCCAAATGCAGATGCTTAACTGACTGAGCCACCCAGGCACCCCCAAGTGATGGTTTCTTAAGGGCTATTCAAAATGAGACCTGAAATCATATCAATGATTATCTTGTACTCTGTTACATTAAATTCCATTGGTCTATCTTGCACTTTGAATGAAGCTTTTTTCCTTTTTTCCTTTTTTTTTTTTTTTTTTTACCAAGCATGATTTTGTAACATTGTACATTGGTCATTTGTAAAGTATTGGCTTACTGAGTTATACAGATATCCAAATGTTGACACATTTCATCATACAAAATCAATAAATCACATTCATTAATATTGCCACCCATCTCATCAGAAAGGCCTTTAAGTATTGAAAAACTATCAAGCTCATAGTGGCAGGTACAAATTTCTCACAATTCTAATTCTTGCTTGAATGCTTAAATGTTATCTGCACTAACATGTACTTTTTAGTTGTTTCCTTGGAAATAAAAAAATTGTTCATTTTTGAAAAAATGGTCTGCAAGATACCTTTCTGAATAATCATAGTTTTGTCTGCCTGTTGTTTTTTCAGGTAAAACTGATATTCCATGAAAAACATGGCTAGTTCAGCTTGCAACTCAAACAAATTGTGTTTTGATATGTAGCATTTTGTCAGACAAAATAGTTAAAAGGTGTGTACTCAAGAGTTGAAATTTGATGAAGTTAATAAATTTTATTGCTTCATCAAGAACATTCTAAAGTAAAAATGGAGGGTGTTGAACTGGAAGTGCCTGGTGGTGAAGAATGCAATGATCACTAGTGCAATACACCTTGGTGCTATTGCTTTGATTTGCTCAAGGCACCAACATTTTTATCCACCACCATTCCTTTTTGTCTCATCATTGCAAATGTCAACTCAGTAAAAAAGGCAAATAATATGATGGTATGACTGTGAAAATGGTTTAGACCCTGATTATCCCTGAAATGGTCTAGAGGATCTCCAGGGGTCCCCAGACCATACTTTGAGAACCAATATCCTACTTGGATATCTGGGGAAACATGTGAAAGCCACACAGGACAATTCATTGTTGTGTTTGCACTGCACACGTTGTACACATCATGGTATCTCTGGTTCCTGTCCTCTAATGTCAGTAGTGCCTTGCCATCATTTTGACAACCAAAAATGCTCAGAAATTTTCTTAATACCCTCTAGGGGCTGGAGTGACCCTTTGAGAACTGCTTCTCTAGAGTCTTGATCTGTGTTAGCAACTTGACCAGGAAACTTTTCACAGGAATACCAGCCTGCATTTGACATGTACAAACCAAACTCATCACTTTCTGATAGATACAAACATGTTAGAGCTGGAAGGGCCTATAGGGGTCACTTAGGGCCACCCTTTACAAAGGAGGAAACTGAGGCATAAGAAAGATTAGTGACTTCAAGATCGTAGTAAGATTAAAAGTGACCATTATGGAATAACGGTTCATTCCATCATGTTTCAGGTATCTTATGCAGTTTCTGTTTGATTTGTAGCTATTTCCAGTTTTGTTTTACAAAAGACAAAAATGAGACTCAGAGATGAATGGCCTCTCAGAGTTTAAGAAACTGGCAAGTGATAGAATGAAGACTTTGAATTCAGGTCTCTTGGTTCCAAGTGCAGTGCTCTTCCCTCCCTGCTGTGCCTGATCTTCTCTTGTGCTTTCATTATGCACATCCAGTGAGATCCTGCCTTCATTAAATTGTCCATGTTCACCCTCTATTTTCAGTGTTGTCCTTTAGCTTGGGTCCTCAGATCCTCTGATTTGGACTTACTGCTTCTTAGCTAGGCACCCTGACTCTCCTCTGTTCTCTCTTCCATCCATCCTAGATACCTCCTCTGTGCTAAAGTCATGGATCAGGGCTGGGTCCCCAGAAGCGAGAGTATGGAGCATAGATACATGCTGAAGAACCAGGAGGGTAGGTGGATCTGGGGACTTGTACCCTATGATTTAGGGGAAAAGGATATCCTAGGTGTTTGCAGTTCTTCTTATCTTGTTGGCAACTCATGATGTCAGCTTTGTTGCCTCATTTTAAGAGGAGGAAATGGAACCTGAGACATGGTAAATAGCTTGCGTGAGGTCACACAGCCGGTCACTGATAACTGGGAACCTGGACCCTAACTTCTTGTCTCCAAAGCCCTCTTCCATTCACATGTCCCTCCGGGAAGTCATGGGGAATGATGTTCAGGAAAGCATTAGGATTCCTGGCAGGCCTAAAAGTGAGACAAACCCAAGTTGACTTCCAGCTAAGAGCATGTTTGTTCAGCACCCAGTTCAGCCAGAAGAGGGTGAGGAGAAAATTCTGGGGCTGGTTCTCCAGGGTCTGTGCCAGGGAAACCACACTTGGTTGGAAGTGAGTTAAAGACAGCTGAGCAGATCTAGAATTATGGATTTCTCATGCTTCTATGTGTTTATGGAAAATGGGTTTTGTTTTTTCTCAGTTTGCTAGGAAAACTCCCTTTGGAAAAGTCAAACGCTGCTTTCCCAGCACTGGGAGGAAAGAGAGTATCCCCATACCTTGGCAGGCCAGAGAGCAGCCTTGGGGAATCCCTAGAGGCCTGCGTGCTAGAGGCATCAGAAGCCGGCTCCTAAGGCAAACAAAGCTGGAGGGGGAGTTGGGGGCTTGGAGATGGATCCTCCTGGGCTGGTCTCGCTGTCTGCATACTCCCCACATACCTGCTACATGTGCCAACTATTTTATTCCTCTCCTTTGCTCCAGTGATGCATACTCCCTCCCGGCTCTCTCCTCCCCCTATTTCTGCTCTTTATGGGATTTAGAACCATGGAGTGAAAACAAAATGTGATGCTAATCCTTTTGATTGCCTCCTTTCTGTAGTATCTTCAAAATGGACAAAAAGGCAAGAAGCCATACAAATATATTTGGGCTAGTCCATTCAAGAGAAAAGAAGTGGATAAAAGTCAGTCCATCAACAGTTCAATTATTCTTAGTACACTTGGGACCTGTCCTTACCTTTCTCACACCACAGGCTCTCCTGGAATCACACTGCCTCTAGTAAGCGCACTTGGGGGTTTTCACGGTAAAGACTCTCATATTTTATTTTATTTTATTTTATTTTTTTTAAAGATTTTATTTATTTATTAGAGAGCGGGTGAGAGAGAAACAGCACGAGAGAGGAGAGAGTCAGAGGGAGAAGCAGGCTCCCCGCCGAGCCGGGAGCCCGATGTGGGACTCGATCCCAGGACCCTGGGATCATGACCTGAGCCGAAGGCAGTCGCTCAACCAACTGAGCCACCCAGGCGCCCAGGACTCTCATATTTTAAAGAGCAGGAAACTTTGAACTTAAGGGAGAAAAGGCACTAAAAAAATACTAGAGTTGGAAATCCTCGTTCCATTTTCCCCAACTACTAAAAAAGAGTGTTAGCTGGCCACAGACTTCTCACTTTCCCCTTTCTCCCTCTTCTGCTTCCTCACTTCCTTACTAGCCAGTGTTAGAGAAGCTAGACCTTGAGCCAGGATAACTGGAGTTTGAGAAGCTCAAGTTATGAGGAAACTGGTGCTCAGAGCAGTAAAAGGAGTTAATCAAGTCTTCTGGGCCCCATCCCTGTGCACCTGCTGTGACGTCAGCTGCCGCCAGGGTGAGGGAAGACCTTGCTGCAAAGGCTCCCAGGCAGGGGGAGAGAACACTGCCATGTGAGGGAAGAGCTTTTTTTGAAAAACATTAAAAAAAAAAAAGGAAAAGTGTGGACAATGACTTTTTCTCTGGAGAAATGAATATAACAGATAATAGATACATTCAGTTTAACACAGCAAGCATTCATGGGTCCTTGTGCCTGGCCCTCTGTTTAAAAATGCAGATTTCTGGGCTCTGCTTTTTGAGATTAAGGTTTAATGCATGATTTTCCAGACCAAAAGGATCAGCTGGTGACATTTGCTAAGTTGATTAAGTCCTCTCTTCCCTGGGAGCTCTGATTTAATATGTCCCAGTTGGGCTGGAAAATCTGAATCTCAACAGCGCAGGTGATTCTGAATTTCTAACACAAGTGGTCCTTGAGCCCACTTTGAGAAACTCTGAATTAACATCATTCATTTATAGGCCCTTTTCAGTTGTTTCCTTGCCTTTGACTATTCAAATCATTTGGAGTATGTAGACATGGATTAAGAGGATCTTCTAGAAAAATCCAGAAGTGGCTATATCCAAAGATGAGAAAGGCCTGGTGGAGTGTTGGGATAAATGTAATCCCCTCTTGGCCTCACTTCAGAAGGCTTTAAAAAAATCTTTAACTGTCCTTCAACAAGAATTGTTTTAAGGCCCAGAGGGAAGCAGGAGCCCCTTATTCCAATTTGACTTGAGCTGCAGTCAGAACCCACTCTGGCCCTCAGTTCTGATTATGGGACGATGTGGTTTTAGGAATGTATGGGATTTATAACTTGAAAATGCCAGAAAAATCAGGAATTTAAATCCCCCCTGATTTATGCCTATCTTGTCAAAGGCTATAGAGCTTTAGAAATGCTAAATATTTGAGTGAAGCTCTGAAGGGTAAGCTGTGTTCTGCTTTCAGCCGATTATTATTAACACTGGTTGCTCCTAAAGCTTTAGTGGCTCTCAGCTGTGACCTTTAGACTTGGTCCATCCCAGCTTTGTGAGGTGTTATAAATTCCACGATTACAAAAAGTTGTAATAGGAACATTCTCTGACTTTTTAAGCCAACATTTCTGAGACTAGTTACCTGGGAGATGGAGCGTTAAGCATCCTTTATCTCTGCTCACATATCTGAGCTGCTTTTTTGTTGAAAGCTGCAAGTATGCAATAAGTTTTCACTCAAGAATAATTCTTTACCCAAGAAGAGACAAATATAAGTACATTCATTTGTTGTCTGTAATTTTGGCTGCTTATTAAGGATCCAAGAGCATTTGGTGCAGAAAACCAGACCGTCCCCCTCCACACGGTTACTGTAAATGATTTAAATCAATCCCTTTTATGCAGCATCAGGTACAGGAAGCACAATATGTAGTGACTAAATACGCCATTTAAATTCTTCTCAGGCAAAGGTTAAAAGAGAGGTGGTGGTGGGGGGGGGAGTGGGGAAGCCGAGATTGGTGAGGTAGCTGTATTCACATATTTCTGATAGGTTTCTAAGATACATGTCTCTTTTTCCAAAGCAAATGCATTCATGCCTGAGAAAGAAAACAAACAGGGAACATGTTAGCTCTTAGGCTGGTGAGCTCATGAGAAATGCCAAAAGAGTTGTTGTGCCCAGACACAAATATCAGGGTTTCTTTATTGTTGAGCTTTGATGCTCGGAATCAGGAGGAACGTTTCCATGACAACTAATAGATGTTATATTTATTTACTGACTGGCAGGGAATGACAGTGTCAGCAACTGACATTTTAGTTTCTTTCTCTTCTTTTTCTCCCTCCCATAAAGATTTGTTTTAGCTGATGAAAATGGCAACAGCATCTTCCATTTTATTTGTCAGAGCTTCTATGGCGAAAAGTAAACAACAATTTAATTTGATTCAGTTATTCCACGAAACATCCCTTATAGGCCCATTGCCTTCTGGGCTTGGGAGAGTACTTAACAGTGGACCGTTGCTGGTGAGATGATTTGCAAAGTGAAAAGCAAATTTCGGGTTTTATTCATTTGAAAATGATCTAACAACCGCATTCCGAGCCGTCCAAAATCACGGAGGTCCCATTAACGTCCTCTACATTTCACGGGACCTTGTTTACGCTCCCACTGATAGATTTCATACGAAGGGTTCTGAAGACCCGAACAAGACTGCAACCTCAGCAGAAACAGGAGATGGCGCTGCAGCGTGGGCCGGCGCAATTCCTCGCGGGCTACCAATAACCAATGATATATTCCACTCCGGTATCTGCCTGTGGCTTGTCGGCCCTGTAAATTATCTGCAGTCAATTTTTAATGCTGAACTGGCTTCCTCCCACTATCCAGCTGGTGTGTGCTCAAGGGGTATAAACCAGTGTTCGCATTTGCTTTAAGAAAACACAATTAACAAGGCAAGCTGCTGTCGTGGGCAGCGGGGGAGGTGGCGGGTAGTCTTAGGATTCATGCTAACGCAGAGAATTGGCTTTCTTGGTCCCTGTTTTGTGCTATCTGTGCTGCTGCTCTGATTGATTCGAACAATTGACACGCCACACGCTTCCCGCTTCTAAGCCGAGGTCTCCAAAAGCTTTAGGAAACAAAGTCAATATGCAACTCCTAGGAGGTGCTCAAAACTTTGTTGCCTGAAATCCCCTCCCCTGATTTCCCATGTCTCAGGTAGAAATTAGCTTCTCTCCTAGAAGCTTCATCACTCCCTTACATTCATCTGTTGCGGACCTGTTTGTCACACTAGAATGTAAGCAGCTTGAAGGCGCTGGTTGCCTCTTCCTGGATTTTTGCATCCACAGCAGCTAGCAGGGTCTCTGGCACAGCGCCTGCTTTCCTTCAGGAAACGTCTGTGGAACAAATGAATAATGAATTGAGTGAATCATCACAACCCAGCTCCTGAGTGGAGTCAGGCATTCTGTCCTCTGATCAAACTGCCATTATAACACCGCTCATGGTATGGTCTGTTTCCAGTTCTGTGGAATGAATGCATAAATTCTTGTTCACTTAAGGATGGGAGAGCCAACATTTCTCAAGAGGATGTTCTTCTGTTTTGTGATGTGTGCATGCATGCACACATACACAGAGTAATACAACAGAAAAATAACAAAGGAAAGGAGTGGATTCTAATGAGATCTGCATCCAGCCACGAGGAGATTGTGGGAGACAAGGAGGAGCACCAAAGATCTGGAAACTCGGGTTTTCTGTCACTAGATAGACAACGTCTCTTGAGTCTCCATGACCTCACCTCTAAAATGAGGGGTTGTGGCCAGATGAGCTTTTCCCAGATTGTGTTCCAGGGGACGCCAATATCTACAATGTGTTAACAGCTCTTCCAGAGCAACCAAAAACCAACTGAACAACCAACTCTGTATAGCTAAGTTAAACAGGAATACCGAGAGTCCCATGAGTAAGTATAGACCGAATCTGAGAGGTCTTGGAAAATATGTGACTTCCACAGTTGTTCAATCAGAGGGAGCCCATGGGCAGACATGACTTTTTGCAGCCTTATTTGATAACTAAAACACTTTGCCCAGGGACATCTATAGACATCCATGGGACACTGGGGTCCTGGACGACTGGTGGTTCTTTCCCCAGAGGAAAATGAGTTGAGTTGATGGGAATTCTGACTCATGCTCTTATTTTGTCAAGGTGTTATTTAGTCAGATAAAAAAAAAAAAAACAACTCATCCTATTTCACCAACACAATAGAAATAGGGCAGAGACTTAGAAATTTGAGGCAATATTGTAGATAATCAATAACAAAAACCCTGCACTAGTCACTTGTGGTTTATCTCTACTTATATTATTCACTGATAATGGTCAGTTCACCAATTCACCTTAAGTGTAGGCCAAGTCAGACAGAGGCTTTGGATAATAGATGACTTCTATAACATCTATGATTATTCAATCAGGATCCTATCAGAGAAGGCCCGTGGGATCTTCAATATGAAAATCTTAAAGGAGGAGGAAAAAAATAAAGAGTGGCATATTTATCTTCCCTGACAAATACATCGAATTTGTCAGGGAAAAGGGAGGGAGGGAGAAGAGTAACTAGTATTTATTGAGTAGCTGCTACATGCTAAGCATAATGCTGAGCATTTTGCAACTGCTCTGGGAGGTATCATCAAATTCCTTTTACACAGAAAGCTGAGGTTCGTGGTGACATGAGGATCATCAGGTAGTGAGAGGTAGAGTCTAGATTCAAACCCTGGTATGCTATGATATCGAATTCCGTGAGCTCTCCATTTTGTTCTGCTGAGAGGAAAGGATATACACCTAGAGAGAGTTATCACTAGCAACCCTTAACAAGTCCTAATGAAGTCACAGAGACAGTAAGGTCATCATAGTTTGGTGGTCAGGGGCAGAATCAAACATGATGTAGGGTTTGAGCTGATCTTTGAAGAAGTAGGGGATCTAGAGGCACATTTGGAATTATGATTAAACAAAAGAGCCACACTACTTGTGGTGCTTTGCAAATCTCTGACCACATGGTGACCTCTGAGAGAGATCAGAGGGGTGGAAGGACTAAGTCCAGAGATTCAGGGGGCGTGTCACAGCCAGTAGAAACTCATGGTCCCCAGGATGTGGGTGCTATAGACTGAGTGTTTGTGTCTCTCCCTGCCCCCACCAAATTCCAATGTTGAAACCTAATCCTTAATGTGCTGGTATTTGGAGGTGAGGCCTTTGGGAGGTGATTAGGTCATGAGGGTGGTGCCTTCATGAATGAGATTAGTGCCCTTACAAAAGAGACACAGAGAGCTCCCTTGTCACTTCTGCTATGTGAGGACACAGCAAAAAGATGGCTGTTTATGAACCAGGATATGGACTCTCACCAGACACCGAATCTTCTGGCACCTTGATCTTTAGAACTGTGAGAAATAAATTTCTGTTGTCCATAAGCCATCTAGTCTATAGTGTTTTTGCTATAGCAGCTCAAACAGACTCAGGCAATAATAAAATTATAGATATTCTTGGCTCTCTATTGTTGCCACAGTGGAGTACTTCTACTTGAACTCTCTGTGGCAGAGTTCATGATCTGGCTATGGAGTGCTTCAAATAATAAGGTCGTACAGTGAAAAACAAAGACATGGAAGCTCAATTGGAAAATGGGCAAAAAGATGAATTGTCAAGAAAACTCTAGTAATCATACATTTTTCCACCTCTGCCTTCTTGCATCTACTGTAGTTTAAATTACTCCAAATGGACCCTAACCATGGCAGTCTTCCACTTAATGTAGCTGAGAAGATCTGGTGAATGCTATGGAATTCTTTCTCTCCCCTTGGAAACAATATTGGCTTTATTTCCATAGGACAACATCAGTAGGTTCTGGTTAAGTCTAATTGCTGTCCCCTAAGTGGTGCCTGTTCATTTTTTTTTACAATGCTTATGGACACTCTTCTGTGACCCTATTCCAGCTATCAGAGTATCATATGAATAATGACATATCAAATATTTATTTTTATTTATTTATTTTTTAAATTTTAATTTATTTCTTTTTATTTAAATTCAATTAACATATAATGTATTAATGGTTTCAGAGGTAGAGGTCAGTGATTCATCAGTTTTATATAACACCCAGTGCTCATTACATCATATGCCCTTCTTAATGCCCATCACCCAGTTACCCCATCCCCTCACCCTTCTCCCCTCCAGCAACCCTCAGAATGTTTCCTATGCTTAAGAGTTGCTTATGGTTTTTCTCCCTCTCTGATTTTCTCTTGTTTTATTTTTTCCTCTCTTCCCCTGTGATCCTCTGTTTTGTTTCTTAAATTCCACATATCAGTGAGATCATATGATGTCTTTCTCTGATTGACTTATTTCGCTTAGCATAATACCCTCTAGTTCCACACATGTCATTGCAAATGACAAGATTTAAATTTTTTGATGACTGCGTAGTATTCCATTATATATAGATACCACCTCTTCTTTGTCCATTCATCTGTCGATGGACATCTGGGCTCTTTCCATAGTTTGGCTATTGTGGACATTGCTGCTATAAACATTGGGGTGCAGGTGCCCCTTTGGATCACAACATTTGTATCCTTGGGATAAATACCCAATAGTGTAATTGCTGGGTCGTAGGGTAGCTCTATTTTCAACCTTTTGAGGAACCTCCCTACTTTTTCCAGAGTGGCTGCACCAGCTTGCATTCCCACCAACAGTGTAAGAGGGTTCCCCTTTCTTTGCATCCTCACCAACATCTGTCGTTTCCTGAGTGGTTAATTTTAGCTATTCTGACCAGTATGATTTGGTATCGTCATGGTTTTGATTTGTATTTCCCTGATGCTGAGTGATTTTGAACATTTTTTCATGTGTCTGTTGGCCATTTGTAGACACATCAAATCTTTAAGTAAGTCTTACAGCATTTGGAACCTAGTTTTGGGGCACAAATATTGTACTTTCAAAATGTTGAACCTTTTCCACTTTAACGGAATTCCACCCCTCCCCCCTTTATTGGGTACTAATGCAAATTAGCCGTAGAGCTTTTCTGAATATATATATATTTTTGATGAGCATTTGACATTACCTCAAACAGAGTCAAGTCTCAGAACATGATTACATCATACAACTTTGGAAGTCGATAGGATATTTTTCAGGCAGTCTCATCCAAGGAGTTTTAAAACTATGCCCCATGGAATCAAAGGAATTATTTGGAGCTGCCATGAGGAACACTGGGCTCCAGGTCTACATCCTACTACAGAGGAGCAACTCCTACCTTATCTATTTTAGTTACTAGAACTCCTTGTAAGATTTCATTTGAAGAATGACTCCATAGCTATGTGAAAGCCTGTAAACCACACATTTAGTCTAATATTTAGTCTAACCCTTTATCCCAGATGAGAAAAAAATGAGGTCTAGAGAAGGCATATAACTTTCTTTCAAGTGGAATACTAGTAGCAAACTCTAGACTGGCCCCCACTAGGCTCATTCCTCATCATATCATTTTACTGCTCTGAAATAATGTTTATCAAAGGCCAGATTTATTGGACATTCTTGGATCGGAGCCACACAATTTTAGACCCTAAAGGAAAATAGTTTTCTCATGGTATTGTCCCAGGATGATTTGTCTTATGCTCACATGTGCTGTGAACGTACTAAGCAAGATACACAGAGTAGGCTAAGATGGGCAAGAAGAGGAAAATGGTAAATGGCTGTGACTTTTAACAATTTCTGTGAACTTCAGTGTGAAAAATCTTATTTCTGATTTTTTTTTTAATATCATCACCACCCTTCTAAGCAGTCTTCTCTGAACTGCAGGGTGACAAATCATGGAAACTTGATTTCCCAACTCCCCTGCCAGGGGGTCCCGGTTAGATCCCACCCAAGGGGACATTCCTCAGAGATTTGGAAAGCAGAAGGAAAGGAGTAGCTATTATCCTCTTAAAAGCATGAGCAGACAGCTGATGTGGGATTTTGCTAGTGACATGGTTTAGAAAATCTTCCTAAGAATAATTGACTTCTGTGCTGTAGGAAGCTGAACTGCATTGCAGGTCTTTCTGAGAATCATGTTCATGCTGTGGAAGTGGAGATCACTGGTGGTGGCTTCCCAACAACCCTATATTTCTGGATTTCCTGAAAGTGGCCTTCCTGATCTATGCTCTCTTCACTATCTAATAACTGCATGTTCTCTGATTCCCTGTATTAAATGTCTTCCTACTCAGAACGTCAAAGGCAGTTTCTGTTTTCTGGATTGAAGCCTGGTCGTTTCAGAAATTGATTTCTTCAGGGGAAGTGGTGTGGTGGGGGTGTTATAAGTGGGTGGCAAGGAAGTTGATATTGGAAGCTAGAAGGAGACAGCTTCAAATGGTGTTTCATTTCTAAAAGGCCGTCCTCAGATGTGGCTAAGGACAGTAATAAACCAGGAGGAATGCCCATGGGTGGAGCCAAAGGCCCTGGAGAACAGTGGGCAGAGGAGATCCTTCCAGAGAGCAGAACCTGGCCTAGTCAAGGGACTTTGCCCACCTCAGGGAAGGGGGGTTTTAGAGTATTTGCTCAGTGGGATCTCAGAATTCTTACAGTTCTGTGACTGACATGAGACTTTCCTTCTTCCTCTTCCAAATGAGGGGGTTTATTAAGGCTGTTCTCAATGTGTTTATCCATTGTTGGGATGTATGTGGTGGTGGCAGACCAGGTGTGGGGTGGGGCAGGCAGCATTTCCGTTTAGTTCATAACCTATCAGGTCTAGAGGGGTCTCGTCTGGATCTGATGGAGAAGTCTGCATATCTCCCAGAGACCCAGGACCCCAACTTCGGACTCTGTGAGTGGATAGGACTTTGAATTGTCCCTCTTGGGAGAGGTGAGTGAGTTGTATGTACTGGAGAAAGAATGAAATGCATATTTGGTGAACAGAAGGTAAAACCGAGGGAGGGACCTGCCATATGCTTTTCAGTTTTATTTATTTTTTTCTTCAGTAAAGAGAAGATTCCATTTTCCAGTTTCCTATTCAGTTTGGTTGATTCATCTAATTGGTTTCTGGATAATGAATTATGGGCTGAAATGATGTGAAATGATATCACTTCCATCTATTGCATAAAAATCCCTTAGTAATCATTCATTCTTTCCCCTTCCTATGGCAACCATCGTGTTGCTGTTGAAAATGTTCCCATCTCAAGACAAAAAGAATCTGGATTTTGGGCCACTGCTTTAAGGAGAGCTACCTCTTGACCCACATCAGCCTATGACATAAGTGAGAAATATACCTTTATGGAAATAAGTTACCAAGGTTTTGGATTGTTATAGCACATAGTGTTTCTTGTCCTGAGTGATGAAAGAATTTAATAACATAACATAATAATGTAATTAGCACAATTTTTAGGGATTTTAAAATGGAATCAGGATGAATCAGAATACCCACCACAGTCAGAAGGTCATGGCCCCATTCTTGGTCTTTTCAAGTGGGGGTTCCAGGATGTTTTAATTCTTGGATACACTGTTAATTTCCTGATAAATCTGGAAGAAGGGGGCATTTCCTCTACTCCCATCCCCACAGATAGACTTTTTTTTTTTTTCATTTGATGGTAAAGGAACAGGCCTTAGAAAAGAACTCCTCTGACTGTGATGGTCAGAGGTCAGATGGTCAGATGGAGAAACAAAAGGAGGACATGTTCACAGAGATCCCAAGAAGGATCAAGGTTCTTCTGCGCTAAGTGAGTGTTAGTTTTGTGGACCACCACACTGCTGATGGGGACTTCAGGACACTGCATTTAAGTCCCAACCTAGGGGCCTGAGTACAAGACTGTGGGTTGAGGGGAAGCAAGGAGGAAGCGGCCAGCTGGAGTTAGTGATGCAGATCTTAGGGATACATTTAAAGATGTTACCCTTGTCACCCAAAGTTTCATATGTAATGGTGAGTGGTGAAACTCACAATGGAACTTGCAGCCTAGGCATGGCTTGATACTTTGCCTTTTACAGATCATAGTATTTATGTTTTCCTTAGTAGTGAATGCATATTTTTTGACTGTAGAAGATTTAGGAATTATAGAAAAGCATAGAATAGAAAAAAATCATAATCCCCCACCCAGGAAATAATCGCTATTATTTTGCCATGGTTCTTAACAATCTTTTAAATTAATATACACGAATTATATTTTTTAAAAGATTTTTATTTATTTATTTGACAGAGAGAGACACAGTGAGAGAGGGAACACAAGCAGGGGGAGTGGGAAAGGGAGAAGCAGGCTTCCCTCAGAGCAGGGAGCCCAATGTGGGGCTCGATCCCAGGACCCCGGGATTATGACGTGAGCCGAAGGCAGATGCTTAAGGACTGAGCCACCCAGACACCCCATACACAAATTATATTTAAAAAGAAAGTTGATGTACTTTAAGTGTACTTTGTATTAATTAGTATAGGCCAGGTTATGCTACTGTAACAAAAGATCCTCAAGTCTCAGTGGTTATAATAGCAAAAGTTTCTTTCTCATTCATGCTACATGTCCCTTGCATATCAGCTCCAGCTTTGCTTCTTGTTATCTTCATTCCAAGGACCAAGGTGAAGGAGCAGCCTCTGTTTAGAACAATCAGCTAGCAGAGAGAGAAGAGAATATGACAGATCATGCACTGACCCTTAAGCTTCTGCATGGAAGTGACACATGACATACATAATTTCTGCTTTCATTTCATTTTGGAAAGCAAATCATATGGCCAAGTTTAGTATTAATGGGTGAGAAATATAATCCTCACAGGCAAATATCTGTGAACAATAATACTTACACCATTGAGCTAGTTTAATGTTCTACACTCCTTTGCAAGCACTAGAATTGTTATAAAATTAATGTGATGTTGCTTTCTCGGTGTGAGAAGTTTTACTCATCTCCTACCTTTGGTTCTTCCCATCTTTGTTTTCATTGCCATAGGAAGAGAATGGTGAGGGATGGATTGGAGACACTTCCACCAGTGAAAATGAATTTGTTATCAATAAATGACAACAGTATCTACAGGAAAATTCTAGAAGTTTTTAGAAGTAAATCGAAGCATAGAAATATGGCGAGAAAAAAATTTAAATTACATTCTCAATACAAGAACTAACCTATTCAACAGAAACCTTCCATAAATGATGATCCTTCCTTGGCTTCTCCACGCTGAGAGAGGGACAGTTCCCTGGCACTGTGGCAGCCCTTTCTAGCAGCTGGTTCAAGGGTCCATATGTAATCAGAACTACTGTTTTGGGTTCAGATGCCCACATCTACCTATCTCTGTCAGCCTCCCACCTTCTGTTCTCAGAGGCTCTGCCTAGGGGGTCAGGATGCAGCTTCGTAAATCTGATATCACCTGCTCATTTTCTCGGTACCCAGCTGTTCACAGAATGGTTTAAGAACAGAAGGAAAATGTCCGTTTTCTAATCCTCCATGTGCTTCTGGCCCTTGGCTTCATGGGCATCACCTCCTGTGCTGAGGAGGGCATGAAGCTCACTCACCATCCATTATGTCCTCACCAGGGCCCACAAGTGTCTGCCCAGAGACAGGGGAACATTCATAAAGCTACATGGCACCTCCTCATGCTGCCCCTGCCCCTGGTTTTCTAATTGGCATGCTGAATGCCTGGGCAGGAGAGACTATCCCTATTCTCCATTCATTTTCAGTGTAGTAGAGATCCAATTATTTGCAGACAATAACAAATCATGTTTTTCCTTATCCTGCAAGTGTGGTTTGACTTCCAAATACACCCCTGGTGTGCCCCCATGAGCCTCCTTTGCTCAACTTGTCAGGAGGTCACCTTTGTGTGGAGCCCTAGGTTTGGACAACCAACAGCCACCTCTGGCTTTGCACCATGTTTTGTTTTTAGCCTGTGTTCCATGTTCACTGTCCCTGCTGTCTCTCTTCTTAGTCGGCCTCAGGGGCTGTTTGCTTCTTCTATCTATTATTCAGTAAAAAGTGTACACGTTTTGCATTAATAAGCCACAGAACACACAAGAGTTCTTACTGAGTGGGAGTGGACTATGGTGTTTGCTAGATCAGCTGCCCTCTCCAGAAGGCAATGATTAACCTTCTTCTCTCCCACTGTCTCTATTGGACTCTCCCAAACTGAACACAGCTCTAAAACACAACAGTGTCCTTTAGCATTTTGTTTTTAGTCCTAGTCCTCTAAAGAGGTAAGTTCCAATATCCTTTTAATTTTTTACTTTTTTTCTTTTCAAATGTCTTGCCTTCAGTAAATACAGTGGAAGAAGAGAATTCGAATAGTACTGTCTGTCTGTAATATGGGCACTTTTTAGGGAGACAGTAAATTTGGTGTCAATGGAAGGAAGATAGATCTGGAATTGTGTGAATATGGGTTTCAAGGATTACATGGGGTTATCCTCGGTGTATTTTATGTTGCTTTCCAACCCTGAGTTTTTATGAATCCATGTGCACTGTGTTGCCTCATCAAAATGAGCTATGAAGGAAAAAAACAAATGGGAAAGCAATACCCAAGACAAATTGTTCTTTCTCTTAGGCAGTGCTCTATTCGGATATCTAAAGAGTAGCCTTCTGAATGCCTGGAGTTTATCTTTGGCTGCAAGACAAGCAAACACTGGGCCTGGAATCAGGAGAGTAGGAGGGGGAATAACAACAAAAAGACCCCTTGCCAGGAATGGAGAGGAGGAGACAGGCAGAGCCAGCCCCCTGACTGGCACTGTAGGGTTCGGAGGCCTGGGACAGCTGTGTAGCCCATCACCTTGGGAGGGAGGGTTTGCTCTGCCCCTGGCTTTCTGGCTCCCACCCTTTCCGCACATTTTCTCCAGCTGAGTTCATTCTTGGCTGGTCCTCATTCAAAGGCAAGGGAGCCAGGTGCTGCGGGGGGGGTCTGGGGGGGGGGAAGCAAGTTTAGAGACTGGAAGTTTGTCCACCTTTGTGATATTAAAGCTAAGGGCGAGAATGTGAAATGGAAAACTTAAGGGAGTCTTGATTCCATTCTGAAGTGAGCTCTGGAGGGACTGGCTTTTAAGGGAACAAGATGGTGGCTTCAAGAATAGTTTTTTGAAAGTTGGGATTTTGGCTTCTACCAAAGCAACACGCCCCTGTGTATTGGTGGATGTTTGCTATTAGCTCTTCTTTGGCTGTGTGTAGGAGAAACAAATGGCTTTGTTGCCTGTGAAAGACTTTTCAAGTTTCTTGGCCACCCTATTGCATAAGGACTGTACTCCAGGATTTGTGTAGCTGGGAAAGAACAGGCTTAATCTCATTAACACTGTTAGTATAGGGAAGAGAGGGAATCAAGTCATGTATTAAGCTATTATAAACTGTCAGAAGCTAAGAGCTTACTGGTGTCACTGGAGAATTGAGAATAAGGGTCTGACCAGTCTGGATCTCTCTCTCTCTCTCAAAACTCCGAAAATGTAGCTTATTCAGGCTCTTCCCTGGCTACCAGCTTAACCAGATCTCATCTTGACCTGCCACTCACTCCCAGTACTTAACTCTTCCCAATATAAATGAATCTATGCTCTCTGACTACTCCAGTTGGCAACTCTACATCTTAAATGGAACCCAAGCCTAAGCACCCAGTAATCCAAGACTTTTCTTGAAAAGCTGGGTGGGGGATACTTATTTTCTATTTTTTTAATAGGTGTTTTCAGGGAAAGAGAGGTATTGGTTTTACAGCAGTAGCCCAGAAAGGTCGAATTACTAATGTAGGATTAATATTGATTATGTTAAAAAGCTCCAAGTAGGGGAAAAAAAGCACCTTTGATTGGATTTTAATATATCCAATTAGCATAAATAAGACAAAAGGATAGAAGTTACAGAGAGACATATTTGGATCAAACAAAGAATAGTTTTTGATGATGGAACTGTTCCAAGATAATGGACTAATTTGGCTGATGGCGGGCTCCCTTCATTCAAGCTGTTCAAGCAAAGGCTAGAAAAGTATTTGAACATGGATTAGTTTTAAGGTGTAAAAACAGCAATGAACATTTTACTTCATGAACTGAGGAGTTCTTAATCTGTGAACCTCATAAACATGAATGTAGAATTATTTTTATGTGCACATTTTTAGAGGAGATTTTTTTCTTTTTCTTTTTTTTATTACAACCTCTTTTATATGCCAAACTAATGAATTAGCTCCCCATGTAAAGAGTTAACTTCTCTTAAACTGTCAATTAGGTTTTTATGGTTCCACACTTAAACATGACTGTTCTGTTAGGGATCAATGGGTGTTTGAGGACAACTTCTAACATGAAAGACAGAATTCAAAATAAAGAATAGAGACAAGAATGCAGGGAAAAGAAAAAAAAACAACAACAACAACAATAAATAAACTCATTAATATACACAGAGAACTAAGAATATATTTCATGAAACAAGGAACAAGGTGACTATATAAAAGGAATGTTTAAAAGACAAAAAGGAACTCTTGGACATTAAAATTCTGAGAGCAGATATGAAAAATTCACAAGAAGAATTTCAAGACAAGGAAATGTTGAGAAAATTGAAAAAGAGGACAAAGAAATGGAAAACAGGGAGCTAAAAAATAGTGAGGGTTAGTCCAGGAGAGTCAACATTTGAATCAAAGAGGGACCTGGATTAAATAGGGGACATTTTTGTCCTTCCTTTTTGAATTCATCAAAAAAAGAATTCAAAGAAAAATTTCCAGACCCAAAGGACATGAATTTCCAGGTAGAAAGGGCTTGACAACTATGCTCTTTGATCTGTTTTTTTAATAGATTAAAACAATACCAATGCCAAGGTATATAAGTATGAAATTTCAGAATACTGGGTCAGAGGGAGGATCCTAAGTTTCAAGAAAGAGGAAAGAAGTTGGAGGGGAGGAAGGAAAGGAAAGGAGAGGAGAGGAGAGGAGAGGAGAGGAAAGGAAAGGAAAGGAAGAAAGAAATCCAAAAAATCCAAAAATCCAAACAGATCATATACAAAATACTGGAAATCAGAGTGGAATTGAACTCTTGAACAGCAGAAATGAGTAAACCATGGATTAATGTGTTTATTATTATAAGAGTAAAATTATTTCACCCCAGGATTTTATGCCCAGCTAAACTATCAATTAGATAGTGGCAGAGGTGATGTGAGTGGTGGAGGTAGTAGGGGTGGGGTGGGGGCAGGAGAATGGATACTTTTTCATACATTCAAGATACTGTGCAAACAATGACTAATGTTTAGACAGCATACACACCAGGGCTGCTGAAGCAGTGTTCACTGGGGAAATTCATGGTAACAGCATCAGTAGCAAGTGTAAAGCTCTCCCACTGCCCACCACACTCTGGGAAAGAGCACAGTCTGACAGAGCTAGATGTCCGACTCTGGAGAAGGTACTCAGTTACTTGGGCTTTGGGCTTTTAAACTGCATAATTAAGGAAACATCAGTATATCCTCTGTGTAGTTAGAGGTCAGGATATAATGGTAATAGTACTTGGCAGAAACTTATTTCCAGCCCTCTTCTGCCAAGACACTATTTTTGATTGGAAATAGCACCAGCCCCTCCCTTGGAATGATCAGGGAGTTAGGATCAAGCCTTGAGGTTGCAGCTGTATGAAGAGGCAAGTTGTGGTGGGCCTTATGTCATCAGTGTTCATGGTTAGTAAAGCACCAGCCCTTCTCTTGGGGTCTAAATGTTGTTGAGGATCAGAACTGATTGCCTGAAACACTAGATTTACCCTGGGTTTTTTTTTGGTTTTTTTGTTTTTTTTTAAAAAGATTTTATTTATTTGACAGAGACACAGTGAGAGAGGGAACACAAGCAGGGGGAGTGGGAGAGGGAGAAGCAGGCCTCCCGCGAAGCAGGGAGCCCGATGCAGGGCTCGATCCCAGGACTTTGGGATCATGACCTGAGCCGAAGGCAGATGCTTAACGACTGAGCCACCCAGGCACCCCTAGATTTACCCTGTTTTAATTGAGCTTTGAAGGAATTCAGTTTGTAGGATATCAGTCTTGGACAACTTATCCTTTTCCTCTCAGAAGAGCTCAAGGAGTTTACATCGCATACACCATTCCCGAGGAAACTACTGGATGATGTGCTCCACCACATTGAGGAGGTAAACTAAGAAAGAAGATGACACACAATCCAAGAAAAGGGGACATGTACAAGAGAGGCAAAGATAGTTGCTAGGATGACAGAGAAGGGAGATCCCCAGGAGGACAGCTAGGAACAACTAGAAATTTTCATATCCTACACAGAAGTTCATAGGGGTGAAAAGGAAAACAAGTCTATGGGCTCAGAGTTGTTTGTTTTACTACCATTTGAAAAATAAATACATTTTTCTCTCTGGGGTCATGAGCCATAATTTTTTTTTCTTTCAGCTCTTACATAACTAACATGGATGGATCAAAGAGAGAAAAACCAAAGTGAAATACAAATCCAGCCATATGTCAGGAGGCTCCTTTCTTGGTCCCCAAAGTCCTTAGAGCTTATACAGGCCCTTGGCTCCCTTCACTACTCCACTCCCTGAGAGGAGCTCAATATCCTTCATAGTTACCTTTTCAAGGAAATTTGGGGAGAATGACATCAGCAGAACAGTCAGATTAGATAATGTAAAACAGCTGCCTCTCTACCCCTTCAGATCAAATCCATTCTGGAGTAAAGGTTTGCAACCTTCTGCATGCACAAAAATAATCTGGAGAAATGTAAAAAATGTATACATACAGATTTTTGGCCTCAACTGCAGATGGTCTAATTCAGTGGGTCTGAGTTGAAGCCCAATTCTCTGCATTTTTAACATCTAGGTGGTTCAACTATGGACCCACTTGGAGAAAACCTGCTCTAAAGATTGGGCTCCCAGGATTCAGAAGATCCACCTATGATGGAATTCCATGAACATGCTCCCTTCTCATTAACCCCAGCAGCATGGAACCTGCTCTCAGTGAATAAGTTGTCATTTCCTTAAGGATATTATGGAGCTCTCCTAGTTTGGGAACAAACTTGTGAGGAAGAGAAACATCTCATATGTCTGCTGAAGACTATTTTGTAGTCCTAGGGTAAACTTCAAAAATATTATGCCATTCATATATAGATAATTTAGTGACATAAAGTGATCAACAGAGGGGTACCTTGGTGGCTCAGTCGGTTGAGCATCCGACTCTTGGTCTGGGCTCAGGTCATAATCTCAGGGTCCTGGGATTGAGCCCTGTGTTGGGCTCTGCACTCAGCAGGGAGTCTGCTTGAGGATTCTTTCTCTCCCTCTGCACCTCCCCACCAACACACTCTCTCTCTCTAAAATAAATAAATAAATATTTTTAAAAAGTGATCAAACAGAATTATAAGTAGCATTCCTAGGAGAAATAATCTTGCTTTCAGCCCAAGTATCTGAATAGTATTTATTTGGTTTCAACAGAGGGCTCAGTTCTCCTCTTGTAAAAATCTTAATCCCCAAAACCAATATTTTTTTTTTTTATGGTGAAGCCGTCATCACTGCTACTACCCACCCACAGCACCCCAAAACCTCATTCTCCCTTGGATCTTATTGCTTCAGTTAAAGCACTTACTTTCTGCTTTGTATGATAAGGGCTTTTTATGTCTCTTTGTCTCTCTAACCAGATTATAGATACCACAGAGATGGAAAATATCTCTTTAATCTTTATATCAACTATACAAAGTACCTGATGGGTGATGACATAGAAGGATCTATCACTATTGACTTAGTTAAATTACATATTTTCTAATCATTCAACCTCATAAACTACGATGACTATAATTCATAGTATTTTGATATTTTTATATTTTAAAATTAATATTTTCTCTAGTTAATAGTCATAAGTTATAAAGAATGGAAGTGTTTTTGGAAATTATTTATTTATTTGAGAGAGAAAGCGAGAGTGTGCACAAGTAGGGGGAGGGGCAGAGGTTGAGGGAGAAGCAGACTCCCTGCTGAGCAGGGAGCCTGACGGGGGACCTGATCCCAGGACCCTGAAATCATGACCCTTTCATGAAAAAATGATAATAATGAATCACTTCTCAATTTTTATTTATGCTCCTAGAATCCCTTTTCTCCACTTTTCCTAATACAATAATAATAATATAACAAGATTCTATACTACTAATACTATATACCCAAGGTGAAATTGGGAACTGAGGAAATTAGATAACTCATGCTTCCAAAACTTTTCTTTAGCTCCAAATGTAGGGATCTTAGGTGAAAGGTGTTCTTTATTTTATTTTCTTAGGCCTCAGTTTTCTACTTTTCTGCATTGACACACCCAAAACGTCTAGTTTATCATATAATAGTCAATTCTCAATATTTATGCATATCAGACAGACGTATGCATTACTTCAGAGCCTCTCAAACTCGCCTGCATGGGTTTCAACTTGCTTCCTTCGTACCCCAGCACCCTCTCTACCAAGGGAATCACCATGGAACTGCTCAGGGCTCACAGATGTGCAGCTAGCAGAGTAATTAACGTCCCTTGGGACAAACCCCTGACCCGCGGAGGGTGGGATCTGAAGCATAAATTCTTCCCTGTGTTCCCCTTGAATGGGTGGTTCTGAAATACCATCTGCAGTCCCATGGCTGGTTATTTGGTCCTGGAGGATCAAGCCACCAGTTGCTTCTGTGAGGCATCCTTATACTGGCATTTCTTCTTTCCTTCCTCTCTCCTCTTGCCCTTTTCCCAAAGATTGTAACAATTACTCACACATATGCCCTTGTTCCAGGCTTTACTTTCTGAGGAGCCTAAGCAGGGATATCATGAAAGTTGAGACAAGTGGTGGGGAGATAAACTGAAACAAACTGGGGGTGGGTGGGTGGGTTTCTAAAATCCATTTGATCTTTGATCTGCAATAGGTGTTATTTTTCTTAGGCCAATATAAAAATATACTGATATTACCTGGCAATACCTACTTGGTGACCAAAAAAAAGCCACTTTGGATTAGAATTCTGTCCCAGACTGTCCACAGAGTGGCTAATTCACATTTAGATAATCTATGGATGACCATATTCACACTAAGGGAAGTGCTACCTAGAAAAACAGATATGCAAGATGGTAATGCAGCACCATGAACAAAGGACACAATCAAATCACCCACAAACAATTCCATATGACTCTCAAGTCTAACAAGTAGGTACTTAAAAAAACCACAAGGCCATTATGACACCTAACAGAATTAACAATAATGAATAACAAGATAATGCTTGTTTGTCTTACAGTTTGGATCTATACAAGGTCCATACGTTGCATTTAGTATGTCTCAGGTTTCTCTTAATCTGTGTTAACCCCTTTTCTCTTTTAAATGCTACTGTTTGTTCAAGAAATACAGTCATTTGTACCAAAGGATGTCCAGATTCTGAATATGTGGGCCATTGTCCTATTGTCTGTCCTTCAAAATAAAATGGAATACAAAAGACAACTTCTTTAAAGTATTATCAGATGACCTTTATTTTTACTTGATGAAGATTCTGTATGCCCTATTCCTTTGGGGACTAGTAGTCATAGTTAGTAAAAGCTGTACTTAGCAGGTTAGTAATGAAATCTATATTTCCCTATTACTGGAAAGCAATGGAAATTTTAGCTCAACCTTGACAGTTATGCATTTATAATTTTTAAATCATCTTTCTGCCCATATTTTACATAGAGAACCAATATTTTACATCACTGGTAATGTGATGATTTTTATTATTGTCACCAGAATCCTAGAATCCTAGACTTACCAATGGTTCCTGGAGGTCAACTACTCTAACACTTTCACTTTACAGGTGAATAAATGTGGGCTCTGAGATGCCAACTGAATGCACATCAACATAACCCAGCAGGTTAAGGGCACTGGGCCCAGAATCCTAGACTCCTGATTATCCAGTCCTGTGCCCATTCTAATGGCCACTGTACTCACCCACTAGTTGCAGACTTACTTGGCCTAGGATGGCAACACTTCTGAAGCCAGGATGATTCTGTCTTTCTTCTGCCCAAGACCATTCTGTATAGAATAAGACATTAAGTATAATTGTGGGTTTAATTCACAGTTATGCTGAACTAATACTAAAACGTATCTGAAAGGTTGCTGAATTCTTGGACCGCAGGGCCAAGACTGACTCTTGCTATGGACAATGCATTGTTCCTTTCATCATTATTTCAAAATATAGATCATGAACTCAGTTATTCTACCACGCTTTCATCATTTCCAGTTAATATTTCTGAAGATTCATACAATTTAAGAAAGAAAAATAGGAATGTGAACTACCATGAAACATGCATAAGTAATGATAATGATGATTTCATGAATAGAATAGCCTGGACTTAGAGTAAAGGTATTATCCATTCTTATAGGAATTGATGGTACATTTTAAAGCCTTTGTCAGCAAACATTAGACTTCTTGCTCATTTATTTGAAGTAAATTAACAAATAAAGCTCCTTTAGAAGGCAGCTTCAGCTGAATCCTATTCTGAAGGCTATGTCAAGGCTGTCATTATTAGTAGCAAAGGTCTCTTTACCCCACCATCTATGGCATTTTGTCCCAGAAGGCTGTGTCTGGGTTTAGCCTTCTGTGAGAAGTGAATCCACAGAGAGTGATGTTCTAGAGAGCATTCCAGTTCAAACTCTATCTCTTCTATTTAATGATTATATGACTTGAAACTAACGTTTTGAAACTATTTCAAGCTTCAGTCTCCTCATCTAGAAATGAGCCTTTTTGAGAATCAAATGAAATAATGATTGTAAAACTCTCAAGGTAACATCTGGCATATAGGAAATACTTTATTAAAATGAACTTTTATTACTATCATCTCCTGCAATGAATGAGACTTTTCTGTTTATTCAATTAAAATACCATGATTGCCCATTCTGGGGAGGGCTGAATAGCACTTCATTTTGATGAGCTGACATGAGAGATGAGATGCATCAAGAATAAGTACTAAGTGATGCAGTTCCCCCCAACCCCCACCCAAAGGATCACAGAATTGAAGAAGGGTTCTGCTGATTAAGAGGAAATATTTTAAAAGCTCATGGAGGTGTCTTTTTATTTTATAAAGCAAGAGCTCAGTATCTACTCTTTCAAAAAAAACTTAACAAAACCTATAATCTCTACAATCATCCAAATTTGTGGGGCTATTGATTTATTTAGTTTGATTTATTGGTTTGGATTAATTAGTTGGTGAGAGTGTATTGAGAGGAGATTAATCTCTTGATAAGAACAGTGTTAACGTTAACAGATAAAATATTAGACACACACTCTTATCCATTAAGGGAAACTGGAGGAACCTGGGTGGAAGCCTATTATTTGAGGGTTGAGGAGAAGCAACTTACTTGAAGCAACCCAGAGAATCTCATTACAGAAGAAAGAAGAAGGAAGTATAAGAGAATGAACACTGGTGATGAGTGGGGTGTGTGTGGGGGCTGGTCATGAAGCCTGACCCATATATCACATGAAATATTGGACTGAGCTGAGGCTGGGTAACTTTGGACAGTGCAAAGACCCTATCCTTACTCCCTGAACCTTGGGGTAATCTTTAGACATTACCATTAATTATTTAGACTCAGAAGACTGCAAAAACATCTTGATTCATTGGCAAAGTGACAAGCATATGGTGTGTTTTGCAAAGCCCTCGCTTTCTGTTGAGCGGAAGCTCACATTAATTTCTTACAAATCCTACAGGGACTTTCCAAGTCAGCCGTTGTTAACATAGTTTGACATCGAAGTTGGAGAGCTTGGAGGAGTTTTGAAAGATAAGTTAGATACAAATTAGTAGCTTTATGCAGCCTGGTGACAAGGAAGCTTCGGAAGCCCCACAGCTTTCCCGCAAAGAGCGACAGAGCATTGGACAGCTTTCAGCTTGATTGATAGTCAAGGTGGCAGGTCTATTTAGTGGGTCCTACAAGATGGTACTTGGAATCTGGTGTTTCCTGCAGTGCTTGGCACTCTGACAATCTTGGCTCAGGCAAGAGTCCCGATTCTAATTCACTAAGCATGTGGTGTGATCATGGTCGGGGCTGCCCTCTGGTTGAGGGAGGCGGGCAGCCGGCCCTCTGCCAATACACCAGCTGTTGGAGGGCAGCCCCCAGGGAAATGTGAAGGGGGGCAGGAATAGGATGAGAGGAGAGGGGTGTGGTTGTATGCAACGAAAGATATACAAAGAACCCCTCATAGTCTGTAGCCCAGATACTTAATGTTGTTTGGACCCCTTCTGACAGGGTCTCAAATTTAAGCTGCAAAGTTCCCTATGTTCTAGGGATGGGTGTGTTCTATCTTTGTTCCAGCAATGGACTCTTTCTTAGTGACTCCCTGGGCAAATAGTTCATTTCTTGCCTTCGGCTTCTGAACTTCCCCAAACCTTCATCAGAAAGGCATGGTAACACTTGAATTTTATTTATTGAACAAGTTTATAGAACACAGTTTGCACAAGAATTCTGTCTCTTGTGGCAATAAGGGCTAGCAATTAAGGTACAAATAAACAGAGCTTTATTAGGAAGTAAAGGGAAAAAGACTTTGATAATGCCAGCAGACAGCAAATGAAGATATGAACTATTTGGTTGACTCAGTCTGAAATAGAGTCAGAAGGCAGTGGGGAGCAGGGTGCATTTGGCAGTTTCATCTTCTCTTTAACTGGTCAGGAATTAAGGAAGAGAGTGTGAGCAGGTGTAGAGTAAACAGGATTTAGGTAAAAAATATTTCTGGCAAGAGAATCTGAAGTTTCTACCATGGGCCAAAATGACCAATTCTGGATTGTTCATGGACAACTTGACCTCATCAGCCCAGGAAGAAAAATTCTTCCTTGAGAATTCACTTAGTCCTTTTCAACATGCTTCAGGCAAATCCACCCATAAATTACATTAGGGATGCAAGCATTGGTGATATTTTTAAAAAGACCTTCTTGTCTGGAAAACTTTTTCTTATATTCAATCAGAACCCTTTTGGTTACAAGTAACCATTTTCCTTCTCTCCCCAGTGAAAAGAAAATATAAACAAGATCAGCTATCTTTTTTCATAGGAAATCCTTTTATATATTGTGGTATTATAATCACTCTTCCATCTCCCCCAAACTGTACAATTCCAGTTTTGTTAACATTTCCCCAAAGGTGCTATTTTCCAGTTGTATAACCACGTGTTAAATGGATTCTCCTGATATTTCAGTCCCCTTCATATCGAAGGTCTCATACCTGGTCCAGGAGATTTTAGGAAAGTGCTAACTGCCAAGAGCAGGATGTCCATCCAATTCATGACTTGAATTTCTCAGTTTTGCTCATTTGTGCTTTATCTGTCCTGGTAAACTATCATGGGATCATTGCCACAATGTTCTTGGTACTCCCCCCAGGCTCAAACTCACAGCCTTTTCACATGTGGACATTGCTTTCCAGCTGTCTGAACCTCTTCTTCACACACTGGGTGCTCACCATCATGGCAGTGGTATTTTATGTTCCTCTTGAGACCCTGACACAGCTGTCCGACAGGTTTGGGGCCCAGCAGGGAGGATGCAAAGAGCTACTCCTGGTCCCTTAAAGACCATTTCCTCTTCTATGCGTTGTACAGGCAGTTTCTTTGTCTTGGTGTTTCACCCACAGCCCCTTCTTCTCAATGGAAATCTTCTACTCTTCCTTGGGGACCCAGCTCAAATGTCATCTCATTAAACCCCTATGATGGATGACATACTCCTCTCCACTTTCTACTCTTGCAGATGCTCTTAATGTCTAATCCCCAAGTGGAGGTCTAAGAGGGCAAGGCAAGGGCTTTACTTGATTTTTTTTTTAATATTCCCAGAAGTTTACAGAATCCTTGGCACACAGTAAGTGTTTATAAATGTTCACTGAATTAGTTAATCAATTAATGAAATACGGGAATTTGGAGAGTGGACAGAATTGAAAGTCACTAACATAGAGGTATATTATAGTGCAGGATACCACAAGAGTGGCTCAGATAGAGAGAGGAAAGAGCAAGGGGCTAAGAATCCAGCCCAAAGGAACCCTCAAGAGTGTGTTTGTGTGTATGTGTGTATGTATGTACGTATATGTGTGCATGTGTGTGCATGTGTATGTACGTGTGTGTGCGTATATGTATGTGTATGTGTACATGTGCATGTATATGTGTGCATGTGTATGTACGT